>NC_060267.1:140035886-140336807 GCF_021613505.1 Equus quagga | reverse complement strand
GCTGCATGGCGCGTGGGAGCCCGGCGGGCGAGCGGACGGCGGGACCGCGGGAGCGGGCGGCCGGGCGGAGCGAGGGCGCGCCGGGCACCTGGCAGCCCGCGGGGGCGGCGCGGAGGCGGCGGCGGTGGAGGCTCGCTCGGCGCGGGGATCCCTCCCAGCCCAGCTGCGTCTGGGGTTCCCCGCCGCCCCCGACGCGGGGGCCCTCGGACGGCCGGGCTGCTCTGCGGGGCCCGGCGCTCGCCCGGAGCAGGGTTCCCCGGCTGGGCTCCGCCTCCCGCGCGCCCCGCCCCGCCCTCCGCCCGCGGGCCCGGAGACTCCGGGGAGGGCGGGGTTCCACGCGCCGGGGCGGGGCGGGGCGGGGAATCGCCGCGTGCGGGCCGGGAGGGATGAGGGCAGGGCGCGGCGGGGGACCTAGAGGCGGGCGCGGGGGCCGGCCCAGGCGGGGCGGTGTCGTCGGATGGCCGGCTCGGGGTGTCGGCCGGGCCGGGGAAGCCTGCGCTCGCGCCCGGCGGCCCAGCTACCCTGCCGGAGTCCGACTCCAAGCCGAGAAGGCGCTCTGCGAGAACTGCGTCCGCGGAGGGGGGCTGGAGGGCCCGGAGATCATCCCTTTGTCACGCCTCAGGGGAGCCTGCGATGTCTCACCTTAGCGCTCATCTGGACTCTGCTCGTTTACAGAAGGGGAAACTGAGGCCGAGAGAGAGAGGAAAAGACTTCCTCAGACCACCCCATGAGGCAGAACCAGAACTCTGGGCCACTAGCTCTTTCTTCCTTTCCGCGATGTCTCTTAAAATCTCAAACGCGGAGAGTTTGGCTGGTTTCAAATGCGTCTTCAACACAATAGACCCACTTGATAAGTCTCCTCACAGCGAGCAACCCCTAAGGAAAATTCCAAGAACTCTACCGAGTTTTAGGTGGAGACGGGCTGGTGGGAATGTGAGCCCGGCAGCCTTGCGGCTCCGGGGGTCCCTTCTGGTGGGGAGTCTCACTCCCCGGAAACTGCTCCGCCCGCCCGTGCAGGGCCCCGCCTGGCAGGTCGAGTGAGCGCGCCTTTATGAAAGGTTTGTCGGTAGAATCCGTGTTAGGGGACAGTTCCTCCCCGTTAGGATAGTAACTGGGAGAACACCTGCTAAGAATAACGTGCCACGATCAGATTTATATTTAAAAAACACTTTCCTAGTAATTTGGCCTCTTAAATTTGCAAAAAATTTCAGTGACCCCTCTCTAAGGGAACGACCCTGTGGTTTGAAGCCGTCGTGCTCCATGGGCGCCATCTGTTTCTGAGTCTGACAGGGAGGGGATGGAGGGAGCAGAAACAGGCCTTAGACAAAATGGCCCTCCCTCTAAACCGGCTAAGTATCCTGAGCGTAGTGAGGGATTACATTTCTGGAAGCTTTTGTCCATTGTTTCTAACAACGAGTAAAACCAGGTTGAGGAAGATGTAAACATAGCCTCAAAATGTAGGTTCTGAACCTAACTGGCCTCTTTCCCGCTGGGCGAGTCATTATGCTGACTTGGCCTTGGTTTCTGTCTGAACGGTGGGGTCATCTGTACCTACCTTGCAGGGGTGCAGTGATAAATGCGCTCAGCCCTGTGTCTGTCCATCTGTCCACAGAGGTGCCTGCTGGTGGCTGCCATGAGGTAGTTACTATCAGTCCAGCCCAAGTTGACTGTCTGGCATGGTCTTCGGTTTCTACAGAAACGGTTAACTTTCCTGAGCAGATAGGACTCCCCTTTTGTTTAAACCTTCATCAGTTTTCTGTTGGGAAGGGATGCCGTCAGAGAGGAGAATGTGAATTTCCATGCTTTTATTAAAAACGACTTTTCCTTTAAGCCTTGCGTGCAGGAACAGAATCTGCTGTGCGGGAGTGTTTTGGTCTGAGCCTGTGGGCTGGTGAACAGCCCATGAACATCAGGTCATCCTGAGGGCTGAGGGAGCCCCCCCCTTCAAGGAAGGCGTTTTGAGGCAGGCCACTGTCGGTGACCTGGGCGATGCTCTCTAAGGTTTCAACCAGAGTAGGGGGCTGCCTGGCTGTGTCTGTGCAGCGGGGAAGGAGGCAGCAAAGAGAGAAGGCACAGACACACTTGAGGAGCCAAGCAGCTTGCTGCAAAGTTGTGCCAGTGTAGCCCTGTGTCCTGGCAACCTGCATTCTGCCCCCTTCTCCAGTACGTGCCGCGGGCTCCGACACCTTGCTCTCGTTCAGAGGGATGTTACATAGCTTCTGTGTTTTCTAGATTGACTTGCTGTCTTTTTGGAGAATTGGAGTTTGGGAAAAGAAAATAAGAATTAAATTATTTTCTGACTTGTTCACTGCTGTGTTGCCACCAAAGGAAAGGTCCCTAGCACAGGATAGAGGCTCAGTGTTTGTTGATCGAACAACTTTGCCTATTTGCTGATAGCTCTGACTCACCACCATTTATTTAGTACTTTCCACGTGCCAGGTGTTTTACACACATCCTCTCTGCTCTTCACAATGATCCCATGGATGTGATACCTATTTTATGATGAGAAACCTGAGGCTCAGAGAGGGTGAGTAACCCGCCTGAGGTCCCACAGCAGCTGGTGGCAAAGCCAGAACATCAGTCCAGTCTCCACTGACTCAAAGGTTTGTGCTTTTTGAAGAGCTAGTGGCGTCTCATCTCAGGGAGGTTTGGTTCCAATGTCTGTGCATAAGTTGAAAAAGTATACGATGCAATTCTATTTTATTTTGAGAAAAACTTTTGGTTGAGTTTCTTTTTAAAGATATGTGTATTATAAACATAACAGCATTGTACAAAGATTGGAAAACTGGAGGAAACAATGGTAATCCCAGCTACCTGACATCTTTACTTTTCTGCATCTGAATCATTATTCTTTTCTACATTTTTCATATTCTCTAAATATACAAGTATTACTTCTGAACAAAAATAGAGAGAGAATGATATGAAAGTCCCACCCCCTCTTGCAAGCCTTACCTCTTTGCGCTCTTCCCTTCAGCCCAGCAGGGGCCTGGAGGGCCAGCCAGGGGCGTAGGGTGCTCAACACGCAGTTGCTGACTGAGTGAGCTGGGCTGCTGGTTAAGAATCCTGCCCGAGCTACAAGCAGAGCCTTGTTCATAAGCTGTGGCTCCTGGCTCCCTCTGGTCCATCTCCTACCACCTTCACTCCCCCTCACTCACTCTGTTCCAGGTGTACTGGCTTCCTTGCTGTTCCTGGAACGCTGAGCAAACTCTGGACTCGAGGCCTTTGCCCACGCTCTTTCCTCTGTCTGGGCATTGCTCTTTCTGATATTCATTTTGCTTGCTCCCTCGCTTCCCTCAGATCTCTGCTGAGACGTCAGCTCCTCAGAGAGGCCTTTCTGGACCACTTCTGTAAAACAGCGTCCATTCCTACCATCCCCCTCACTCTCTGTCCTCTTGTGCATTGTTTCGCATCTTCTTGTTATTTATCGTCACTTGACGTACTGTATATTTTTCTTCTTTGTTTAATGTGTCTCCCTTTATTGGAATGTGTACTCCCCCAAAGCGGGGCTTTATCTGTTTTGTTCAACGGAACAGTGCGTGGCATGTAGTCGGGGTTCAGTAAATACTGGATGAATGAGTGAGTGAATTCAAAAGGGTGGTTGCCCTTACCAACCTGGCAGGCAGGATGGGGGCAGCAGTTTAGGGAGTTGAGGTGGACAGAGCCACACCAGATCTACAGCAGCAAGAGTCATGCAGTCCCTACCAGCCTGTGGGCCAGGGGCTGCCCACCTGGCCCAGCCCTGCCCTGCCCTTCCCAGGGCTGGCTGAGGAGCCTGGCTCCATTGGGGAACTAGCTGGGGCAGCATTTGGTAGGGAAAGCTGAATTGATCTCAGAAACCCTGACCCCCAGCCGCACTATGAAGAACATCCCAGGTGAGCCCAGACTTCCCTGCTGTCAGATTTAAGGAAGAAAGGCAAATGACACATCTTCCATTTCCCCCAATCCTGTAATTTTTATAAAACGAATGGAAGACTTGGATAAATTTATGTTTTGTCCATAAAATACAGAAAGCAAATTTTTCTACATGAACTGTGTTGTTGGAAAAACAATTATTGAGGACTTCAAAGAAAGTAATTAGTAATGATGCGCAGTAATTTCATTCTCTTCATTTCCTATGTCCCTCCCCGGTGTTAGCTAATGTTTCCTATGCCGCCTATTGAAGAAATACTTAACAAAAAGATCTCCCTGGGTTATTTGAATTCCTTTCATCCAGCGACCTCGGAGTGCTACAGGTAGAGTAATTCATTAGTCCTCTCCTGTGCTGTGGGTGGAATTAAGATGTTATTGCAACACATTGTAGACTGAGAAATAAGCAAGAACCACAGAACAATTATAAAAATAGGACAGAGAAAAGAGAGGCTTAGAAACCAGCGGTTCAACCACGTCAGTCCCTGGTGAAGGTGATGGTATTCATGTTGGTGTATGTGTTGGCGGGCGGGGTAGGGGGAGCACTTGGAAGTGGGAGAAGAATGCTTTTCATTCCCTGAGGAATCCCATTCCTCCGATGGGAACCTCGAGGACGGGTCGCAGGAGCAGCTGAAGAGCTGGGCACTGGGTTGGGGGGGTGTCTGGAAACCCCCAGTGTTGGGGTGATGAGATCCTGACAATCCTGCGCTCTCTGCCCCCACGCAACTTCGTGAGCTCCCTGTGTTTCAGCCGGATCTCCAGAGTGTGTGTGTTTATCCTTCCTGACCGCTGTGGTCAGAAGGGAGGTCTGCCGCCGCCCAGTCCTGGCCGCAATTACGCCCGCACAATTCATTGGGCAATTAATCACAGGCTGCCTGGGGACGAGGCTGCTGTTGCCAGCTCAAGCGTTCTGTCTGGTGCACCCATTGTTTGCTTATGGATACCATGTGCGTGGCAGGCAGGGCCACTGCTGGCATTTCTCTTCTATCCAGAGACCCGAGCATCGTTCTGGGCTTCTGATAAAATTTCAGCAAACATTGTTTGAGAAAATAAGAAGCCTGTGCTGTTATGGAAAGGTGGAGAGTGTCGAAGAGAGAACTGGGAGTAGGGAAGTGGGTCCCGGGCGGTACATGTGTGAGAGGGTTTGAGGGGAGAGAAGTGCCTGCAAAGCGAGCACCTCTCCTGGGCTCGGCCTGGCACTGGCATCTTCGCCAGATGATGATTGTCATGGCAAGCATGGTGTCAAGCACTTAAAATGCATCCTCATCACAGTCCCCTGAGGAAGACATTACATGGCCGTTTTACAGATGAGGTAAACTGAGGCTCAGAGGGATTAAGTTGCTTTATGAAGTCACACAGTGGTGGAAGCGAGATTTGAACCTCGTCTGACAACCTCGTTCTTACTCACAGACCTGCTAAATGACCTCTGCCGTCACCAACCCTTGTGAGTTGGGGATTATCATCCTGTTTTACTGATGAGGAGCCAGATGCAGGATGGCTGGGCCTGGGACAAGGGCAGGGTCATCTGCATCTCGCCACCCTTCCAACTGCGTCTACCCTGCACTTGGTCCCAGTTCGTAAGTTCCACCAACACTGCAATTCGGGAGGATGTTTTCCCAGTCCGATGCATCCTTACTCATGAAGCCCTGGACTGCTGTTCCCCGTGTCCACTGCTCTGTCTCCAGGGCCACCGGGGCAGACGCTCAGTAAGTGCTGGCTGGGACCCTGGGATTTGGCAGGGCCTGCTCAGCTGGGCGGACATCCAGCCTGCAGCTCCTGAGATGCTGGGAGCCTTCAGGTATGACGTTGATGGATTTTAAAATAATGTATTTACAAATTACTTGGAGAGGTATTCAAGAGAAAGATAAAAAAGACCAGGGATAGTGACTAAACCACACTGATGGGGACAGCAGAGTAGTGTCTGTGAAAAAACCGCCATTAAACACTTATTTCTAGGGTTAGCATCTGTAAGACGAACCTACCTGAAATGATCTCTTTAAACCTTTTTTTGGTAATATGGTAATGTGCATTTCTATAGCTTTGCGTGCTACTTAAAGTAATTTTTTTTGGAAAGACAACCCTTAAAGCAATTGATATGTTGTGATTCGTATATCCACCTTCTAAAAAATTAAAATGCCATTTAGCATTTATAATTGTAAATTCTGAGGATTTCCATATGGCAAACCTGGGAGGCAGAGCAGCGTCATCAGAGCCGAGGCAACTGAATGCTCCCCTCAGCCACCAGCAAGCGTCATAAAAATTTACTTCATGCTGTGTCTAAACAGCACCAAACACTCCCTTCAAATGAAATAACTGGCACTCCCTCTCCAGAGGTGGGGAGGAGATGGGGGAAGCAAGAGAGCCAGGAACATGGGAATGCCCTCTGACAGCTCCCTTCCTGCTGGGTCTCCCGGCCCGCAAATGCTGGGGGCCGCCTGCCGTTTGCCGGGTGCGCTCAGCCTTGCAGGTGTCCTGCCTGCGTTATCTTCTTGTTGAGGGGGCTCCATTGATCTATATGTTCTTTTTCTACTAAAGTCCCCAGATTTGGGGATTTGACAGAGTTGTGGCTATGAGCATGGCCTTGGGAGCCGGGCAGACCTGGCCTGATACACTGCTTTATCTTGCTGCGTCTCAGTTTTCTTGTCTGTGAAATGGGCTTACTAGTTGTTTTGTTGGGAGTGTTAAATGAGATCGTTGTTGGAGAACAGTTAGTTCAGGGCCTGCAGGGGGTGGTATGCAGTGAGTGTGGCCAGCACTTTTAGTTCCAGAAATCTGGGCATGTGGCTCGTCCTCTGTCCCCACACTGCTGGGGAAGATGGTGTATTTGCACCTGCAGGGATCGGTCCTTGTATGTGGGAAATAAAGAGAGAGCAACAGTTCCTGACTGAAAAGAAGCTAAACTCCTGTCTGCGTGGAGCCATTCCTAGCAATCAAGCAAACCGGGAATCCAGTGGCCTCAAGAGCTGGAAGGGATCCCAGAGGCCACTCAGCCAGACTCTTCATTTCGTGGATGAGGAAACCGAGGCCCAGAGACAGGTGCTGGCCTTGCCAAAGATCACAGTCTGGTTGGCAGCAAAACCAGGGCTGGAAGCGAAGCCCCTTAGCTGACTGGGCATCTGACATGGCGTCTCTCTAAGTCCAGCCCTTTGCAATACTTTTACAGCTGCGCTTTAAAAAGGAGGTCCAGTTGCAAAGTGAGAGCAAAGAGCCTTTCTAATTTACCCAGAGAAGAGGAGGAAAATGACAGGCTTGCTAACGGCCGGAAGAACACTTCCAGCTCTGTGTATAGGCTGGAGGATTGATTGCCGGGCCGAGAGTGTCAGCGCTCTTAGCAAGCTTCCTTTCTGAGGCAATTAAGCCTTGCACCTCCCCGCTCTGCTGAGGACCTGGGTCAGGCCCCAGGAGACTCGGGTGGGAGCTGGAAGCCCAGGCTGGACCAACCCCGGCCTCAAGTCCTGAAGAGGGTCACAGGGGTAGGCAAGAACTTGGAGCCCACAGTAGAGCGAGGCTGTCAGGGCCATGGGGTCATGCTTCCTGGTACCTGGCCTGATGGCCAAACTCCCACACTCCCTCACGTGGAATCAGAATCCCCATGTGACCACCTGATTGAAGCTGTGTACCACGTCCACCCGGGGCCAGCTATACCTGTCCCTGTCACCCAGCTGGCTCCCTTGATGGCAGTCTCCATCTTGATTGTGCCTGGGTTTGCTCTGCCCTGTGCACTTTGGAGCTGTGGACCATGAGCCTCCCCACTGTAGAGCCCAGTGTGACTCTGGAGCTGGGCCTGTGGTCCCAGCCCTGTCACCCTAGCCTAGCGTGGCTCACTCCCTCTGGCTGACTGTTGACCAAGTGATGGAGCACACAGGTGGGAGGGATCAAACTTCTCCTGTGGAAATCTAATGAATGAAGCCCAGAGATCTCCTGAGCTACCCACTTGCAACTCACTTTTGAGTGACAGTAATGAAAAGAAAACATTATTTGGCCTCCCCTAGGCAAACAGAGACACTTACGATGTCCCATACTCCACCAAGGCCCAACCATCTCACTGTCACAGAGACTGACATCTACAGTCCCAGGAGTGGGCGTCTCCCAGAGAGGACCCATAGGGATTCTGAACTGACCCCCTGTGGCTTACACCTTCCTTAAATCTGATCTACTGTAGTCTCTTGCTCATCAATGATCTGACATCTTGTTTTAAGCTCCAAAATAGCAATTCACTTTTGTCTTGTAGGCTAACTTAGATTGGCTGAAAGTGGTTGCCTGAGTGCTGTGTTAAGAAGGATTCCGAGGCCATGTCTGGGCTCAAGGAGAAAATATTGCAATGGATCAACTGTAGCTGCCAAGGTACAAAGGAATACAGTTAGTGAATGTTTATGGTTTTGTCTGCCACTTTCTTCTGGAAAGGACATCATTTTCTCTTGGGTATCTGCTGTTCGTTAATTCCATATGGTTCTGGTGGGGCTACCAATTAGAGTACCTGGCCCCCGGTTTCAGTGATGGACATGTGACCCAGGCCTAGCCACTCATGGTTCCCCAACCACATAAGCTTACTGATTTGCCCAGGAAACAAACTTGTGACCCAAACCAGCCAATCAGAGATCTTTGGGATTTTATACATGAAGCAGGCATGTCTTTCCTGTGGAATCACTGGGATGAAGTGAGACTGGAGAGCTGTCTGCTGCTCTCCCACCCCTTCCCCCTGCAAACAGAAAGCCTGCTTGCAGTAGGAAGGAATAAGGCCAACAGCAGGAGCTGAGAGAAGCAGGAAGGCCTGACATCATCATTTGAGACCCTAGATCTAGCTGGAACTGAAATCAGCACTGTCCCTGTTCTGCCCAGATTGTGAGTTTAAAAACACAGTTGTGAAACCATAAGCTGGCTAGAGTTGAGTGTCTGACACCCACAAGCAAATACGTACAACATCTGTCAGCCCTCTCATTGTCGCTCCAGACACCTTCCACTCTAACACAGCTAGTTTTACCCTCTCCTCACAACCCAGAGAGTGCCCAGTTCTCTTCTTTGAAACCCTGTAATTCTCTAAAAGGAAGAAGACACTTTTTTCTCTCCTTAATCATATTCACAAATGCTCTGGGTACCACTCCCCTCCCCTGCTCAGTCTCAGGTGAAATTTCTGTTCTCTGTAGTACTAGGCATTTGAACCAAATCATTCAGAGTTTTTGAATCTGTATTCCAAGGTCATAATCATGAATAAAGAAAAAGTTTGTAGATCCGTGACATTTATCATATCTTGTTTATGATAGTGAAAAATTGGAAACCAACCGAATGCCCCCAAATAAGGGGACAGTTAAGGAAATGTAGAAATGTTCACATTATGAAAGAGTGTGCAGCCGCGACAATTCTGTTTACAAAGACTTTTCTACTTAGCATGGCATTGAGACCCCAGGCAGAAGTTAGCCCCTCTTGTGGTGTCCAAGGAGTGTAGCACCCCTGCGCGCTTGTGGCTGTTCGTAGAACCTTTTCTCTTTTTCCTCCCCAAAGCCCCAGTACATAGTTGTCTATCCCAGTTGTAGGTCATTTTGTTGTTGTTGTTCATATAGTCTTTACTGATGCTTTGTGCCGTTTAGGGAGGGCTCACGTTGCATAGGGCTTGTGATTCCACTGAGAGTCCCCCGATACACCCTCGTTATGGGGGTCTCACCCTCTCTTGCCTTTTCCCACACAGCTCCCAGCCTCACTGTCTTCACTCTCCTCCCGTCTAGATTTCCTCGGGGAACCTCAACAGCCCTTCCCTTCTGTCATGAAGAGCAATCCAGTTCTTTCCCAGCTCCTACCTCCCAGTTCATCCTGGGACTCCTGGACGAGAGCCGGGCCGGTAAGCAGACCGTTCCTCCTCACACGGCAGGTGAGCCCTGGCTTTTGCCATGGAGCATGTCCCCGAGCCTCCGCACCTCCACACAAATGGCTTCCCAGGCCTTAACTGCACCCGAATCCCCTGGAGGACCCCACCCTGGCGTTTCTGATTCAGCAAGGCAGGGGCGGGACCTGAGAATCTGCATCTCTAACCTGGTCTCAGGTGATGCTGAGGCTGCTGGCCTGGGGACCACACTTTGGGAACCACTGACTTGGAGCATTTCTTCTGCACACATAGAAGCCTCTCCCTAAGAGGCATTTTAGTAAACAATGTTTTCTCTATCTTGTCACATATTATGATATCATTATCAGAGGTGGAAATAGTTACATAAAAATGTTTGTTCCTGAGTCATCTGCTTCCCAGTTTCTCCAGAGAAGCAGAGAAGGGGATCCCAGACTGCCTGTCAGCTCGGTTTGCCTCACTAAAGAGATCCAGGGGCCGGCCCCATGGCCGAGTGGTTAAGTTCGTGCGCTCCGCTTCGGCAGCCCAGGGTTTGGCTGGTTCGGATCCTGGGTGTGGACATGACACCACTCATCAGGCCATGCTGAGGTGGTGTCCCGCATAGCACAACCAGAGGCACTCACAACTAGAATATACAACTATGTACTGGGGGTTTTGGGGAGAAGAAGAAGAAAAAAAGAAGATTGGCAACAGATGTTAGCTTAGGTGCCAATCTTTAAAAGAAAAAAAAAAGAGATCCAGATAGGGGCCTATGGCTTGGAGAGAGAATTTCTAGCATCTAACCAGGGCAACTCCCATGGTCTCCAGGCCAGAGAAGGTGCCAGCACTGGGAGCAGGGCTGGGCCATCAGGGCTTGGAATCTGGGACCCCAGAAGCCAGGTCAGGGACCATCCCACACACTGGCAGCTGTGTTCAGGTACCGCTGTTCTAAGGGCATGTCAGAGATGGCCAAGGGCACAGCTGGCCTAGCTGCCCCTGCTTCCCAAAGCCTTTGCTCTCTGCTGTGGGGGACCAGGCCAAGCCAGCACGTGCAAATATGAAGACGCTTCAGCCTCAAGGTGGGCACTGGTGGAGAAGCCACAAGTGGTGGAGAAGCCTCAGGGCACCCGGTTCTCGTCCCAGCCCCGGCGTTCGCTGGTGAGGCTTTCATCTTGAGCACATCACGTCACCTTCCTGGGTTCCGGTGTCCCCTTGGTAAAGTGAGGGACCTGCACCAGATGATGTCCCCTGCTCCATAAGAATCCAGCTGGGTGCTCGGGGCTGGCATTTCACTCCTCTGTTAGATTGTCTTCTTTTGGGGTGGGACAGAGGGCCAGCTCAGATGGTGCGAGAACACGGGCTGTTTAGGATGCCTTGATGCATTTTGCAGCCTCCTCGGTTATGAGGGTGGTCAGACTGTGAGAGAACCAACACCCTGTCTCGGTCCCTGGGTGTTCCTTTTACTCTGACAAGTGGTAGCCAGATGTTGGGGAGCACAGGTATGGAGGTGGGTGGCATGCTGGATGTTGGGAGTGCCCAGCACGGCTGGACCACATTTGGCCCCAGCTGGCTGCGTGGCGGATCTGAAGGTGCAGAGAGAGAAGCATCGCTACCTCTCACTGGGGCCTCTCTGTGGACGGCAGCCTGACTGCTTGACACGGATGTGGACTGCAAAGGGAAGGGAGGCGCTTGACTGAGAGGGGACTGAGGACAATGTGTAGGAATGTGGCTCCTCACTGGAGCCCCCTATGGGACTTAGCATTGCCTACTGTGGTACTGGTGGGGATCTGAGGGTCATTGAGTTTCCCCGGATTCCAGTCAGGCTGGTCCCAGGACAGAGATGTCATCTGCTCCTGGTGGCTGTGCCAGCCTCGGGCAGGGCCCCTTCTCTGGCCAGAGGCAGCTGCCTCGTGACTTCTGGCAGACCTGGGCTTGCGGGAGGTGGGGCAGGGCTGGGTCCTTTTCTCCCTTGCTGTGTCCCTCTTCCTGGTGCCTTGGGTTCCTGTTGGCTGACAGCTAGCTGAGCACTTCACGCTTCATTGAAAAGTCACCACAATAATTACCAGATCATTAACAGGGAATTTTGAAAAGGCTCTTCAATGTATCTTTCCCAGAATTGCCGAGACAGGTGTGAAAGCCTATCTGGGCAGGGAGCAGCTGGTTTAAAGGGCTGTTGGGGACTGATGGGTGGGTGTCAACTGAACGGGGCTGAGCAGCGGCAGACACAGGTCACCTTCCCATCGGAGCATGCCAACAAACAGGCAGTGGTGAGGAGGCCTGACAGTTTTAGACAAAACACAAAACATAAAGTATAAGTACTTTCTTAGGGAATTTGACCCAAATTGTAAGTCTTCCTTAGAATGCCTGGTACCTGTTTTGGCAAGGTTCATAGACGATAAACATCACCTTCCTGCACCACAGCCTTCGTTATTAATCTTGCTAATTAGGGTTAATGAAAATTAAATGCCTAAATTGCTGGGGATGGGGTGGGCAGATCAACTTCCTGTATCAAAAACCCTACAGGAAGGAAGATGACAAATGGTTACATCTCAAATAGGCAGACTCTTAGGTATGCCTGTTTAAGCTACTCACCTTACTGAAACCTTAACACCGGTTGTCGCATCATCACAAACCTGAATATCATTGGGATGGATATACAACCCTTGCCGACCTGGGAACCTTGTTTTTCGAAATCCTCACCCACTTGCAACTGATCTTGGGGCAGCAACAGACACTAGTGCCAATCTTAATCTTTCTGCCATGGTCTGAGTCAGTGGGTTTCATTCCTGGCTGCATATCCGAATCCTAGTGACACAGATGTTGGACTCACCCGAGATGTACGGAACCGGAATCTCTGGAGCTCCAGAACGGGCATCCATATTTTTAAATAGCTATTGAGTTGGTTCTTGTGCAATTTTTAGAATGCTGGTGTTTAGGAACTACAGGAGCTGAAAATACTTTTTGTGAAATTTTTTTTTTACATATTCAGAGCACAACTGCTTCAAAATGTCGCCTTTGGGTCTTCAGCAATGTTCCCTCCTTGAGAGGGCTGATTTGCAAGACGCATTTCCTAGATGCCAGACAGAAGATGTAAGCCAAGCACAGGAGTGTTTGGGCTCGTGGTGACCATCTTTAGCGCCGTGCGAGCATGTGTCTGGCACCCTTTAGGCTGGCGAAGCAAGGCGTGAAGCAGCCAGCAGTTCGTGGTGTCTCATATTTGGAGAATGGCAAACTCTACGTAGGACATCATGCTATCCGGCTGTGACTTGCTAAAATGCGACTGTGTCCATTTGTGCTTGAGACCTTGCATGCTGTGAGGGCCTAACTGTGCTGGTCCAAACTCCATGCCCCACCCCAGATTCTCTGTCTGACTCTGGGATGCTGGTCATGAAGCCTGAGGCTGCCTTTCACTACAGCCAGGGTGGGAAAGGGAAATATTGGGTGGTCCCAGAGGGAATGAGGGTGATGGGAGATGCTGAGTGGTCCCAGGAGGAGCGAGGGCAATGGGAGGGGCTGGGTGGCCCCCGAAGTGATGGATGAGTGTGAGGGGAGGGTGCAGTCCTGGGAGGAAGCTTTCACCAGCTACATGGCAATCAACAGCTTGGGAGACCCTCTGTAACTCACGGATCAACTTGGGGGCCCCCCAAGTCCTTCAGTGTGTTGGTATCAACTTGTCATTTTGGATTTTATTAAGATCGCCTTGAAAGTCTGTCTCGTTTATCATAGGCACCCTGATGTCTCTGACGTATCTCTGGGCATTCTTAGGGCACTCACGTTCCTCCTGCCTGCCTCTGGCCCTGATTTCTGTTGGATTTCCAGTCTCTGTTCTGTGCAATTGTTTTTCCCATAGGACATCCTCCCACCTCATTCAGCCGTGAGCTCTTCTTACTCCAAAGATCCACCAGCTCAAGGCTTTAGGGGGAGCTGACTTCCAGACCCAGCTCAGCAGAGTCCAGAGACATCACAAGGACAGCTTTGCCCTCAGCCTGGTCTGGATCCTTTACACACATGCTGCTCCTCATACTAGAAAAGCAAAGCATACATCCCCTTCCTGGCCCTCTCATCCAGCATCTCCTCACTCCTCAGAGGCCTTTGATGCCCCACTTGCCAGGGCAACACTGCCAGCATGGAAGGGAGGATGGAAAGATCAACAGAGAGAGGAAGAGGGAAGAACCCTCCCTCTGGCTCAATGATCTGGCTTCAGCACCAAAATCAAATAGCCAGAGATTAGATATCCCGGGCATAAGCCAATTACATGCAAATTTTGGCAAATTGTATGCAAATAACACATGTGACTCTGGCCTGGATTGCATCTGCTTAGATGTGTCTCTCAGGAGCAAGCAAGTAGAGATAATTGGTAAAGTGCGTTCAAGATGTGGGGGCCAAAGGAGCAGGAGAGGAGAACGGTGGATTCTTAAACCCCAAATGCGCAGCAGGAAATTTTACATGTGTCATTTGCTCCTCTAGCACTTCTTGAGTGGCTGCTGCGTGCCTGGCGTGGTAGTGGAGACAGTGAGATGAACCAGAAGCCATGCCCTCCCCACCCCAGGAACTCCTAGATGTCTCGGGACGTGAATAAGTAAACAGAGCGGGTTCATAAAACCTTGGAAAGGCAATGATGGCAACAAGCGCAGGATGCTATAGGGACACAGAGAGGCCATCTAATCAGCCTGGGGCATCAGGAAGCCGCCTAGAGGCGGTGATGCGGGAGCTAAGCTTTGAAGGATGAATAGGAGATACAATGTGAATGAGAGGAATTGTGTTCAGGGCCACCTGGTGCAGTTGTTAGATCCGTGTGGCTCCAGAGGGGTGCATGAGGTGGGGGGAATGAAGGGAAAGGGGGCCGGTGAAAGGAAAGGAGCTGGATCATCAAAGCTTTCAGCACGGAGATAAGGTGGAGCTTTATTCTGAAAAATGAGAGTTTAAGTGGGAGCATAATGAGAAAAGGAGATGTTTCAGGAGTCTCTCAGACTGCAGTGAGGGACATGGACTGGAGGGGTCCGGATGGGCAAAGAGACCAGGAGGGCTTAGACTGGACAGTGGGGGGAGGGACAAAGAGGCGGAAAGCAAGAACCTTATTTAGGTTATCAGCCAGTTATGGAGGGTGATCCTGCATGATTAGCACGTTTGGGGCTTGGGGGTTGACATGTGGCCAAGGGAAGAAGGTGGGTGGGAGGACAATTCTATTCTGGTGTGAAGAGCTGTGGGGTCTCCAAGATGCAGGCTGCCTCTTACTGTCCCTGTCGGGTTCTCCAGAAGCAAGTGTTTTATTTGAATGTAAGTATTTTATGATGGAAGTGTTCCCAGGAGAAGCTGCTAAGGCAGAGGGCGGGGGAAGCAGAACCGGGAGGGGAGGAAGCCAGGCCAGGGTGCTAGCTCAGACAGAGTCCTGCAGAGTGGCCTCCCCTGAACGCATAGGGGAGTTCTGGGTGTCAGTTACACTTCCAAGTTGTCCCAACCTGAGGCACAGGGGCTGGGCTAGTGTACTCCCAATCCTGTCTGTCAGGAGCTTGGGGCTGCCCCTGGTGGGAGTGGGGAGTAAACCAGCAGGCACTTCCAGGTGTCTGTGTATGAAGGCAAAGCCTCCAGTGGCTTGAGGGTGGTCCTCTGAAAGAGTGACAGGTGCAGGTAGTGGAAGAAAAAGCCCACTGAACGTGGGGAAGGGCGTGCAGAAACAGCAAAAGCTGTTGTAGGGCATCTGGGCAGGGCACCGCAGAGTCCACTGACCACATGGAATTCTTGCCTCTCATGACTGCTCTGCAGAGTAGGTGCATCCATACTTTGCAGGTAAGGACACCAGGTTCAGAGAGGTTAGTTAATCTGTCCGTGGTCACACAGCTAAAGAATGGTGATGAGCCCTGGAACCCAGGACCTGTAGGTTTCCACTCTACCTGATGCATCTCACAGCTGCTAGTTAATAAAGAGGGCACTCATCATCAAGGGCTAATGCCACACCAGCCACATTCACATGACAACTGCTTTGCTTTAAGCAATCCTGTGAGCTATTTTTATTCCCAGTTTGCTGGTGAGGAAGCAGAGGTGCAGAGAGTCCCCTGGCCAGGGCCACGATGCTAATGAGCAAAGAAACTGGCGTTGGGGCCCAGGTCCATTTGACTCCAGACCCCATCCCTCAACATGATAATCCACTGCCCCAGGCCTTTCAGAGGAGGCACATTCCAGCGACTGCCCTGACTGTTGTTGGAAAAATCTGGGGCGAGATCAGGGAGAAGGTTTGAGGTGTGTTGGAGTCACAGTTTCCTCTGGCAAGAAGACGGACAGAGCCAGAGCCCACCCCGTTGTGGTGCAGACCGCCCTGGCCCCAACGAGGGCAGCCGTCACAGGGGCCAGGGCTGCCTTCTGGCAGTTCTGTTGCTAGTGGTTCCTGAGAGGGTAATTTTGCAAACAATGCAGAGAAGCTGATTGTGGCAATAAATTACCATGTTAAAAGGCGTTATTTTTAATGCTTTCTGTGTTCTGGGGCCCAGAAGAATACAGCAAACAGACAGGTTGATTAGGATATTCTGTTTGTGTGGGCCAAGAGTGGAGGCACAGATGAAGGAGTGTGCGCGTGTGCGTGTGTGTGTGTGCATGCGTGCATCCGGCCTGCTTCTCAGCTTGATGAACTGCATTATGCGGCGCTCGGTCCTTCCACCCTAGCGGTGGTCATGGGCATCTGAGATGCTGCAACTTCCCTGGAGACCCGCCAGCCCAGGATGTAGCAAGAGGAATCGACTCTGGGGGAAGATGTCTGAAGAGTCCCCGGGTTGGCCTGGACCTAAGAGATCCCTAATGGGGAGTCGGAGGCCTTCCCTAGACATCTTCCTATGGAAGAGCTGGCCCGGAAAAGCCCCATTACATGTCCGGCTGAGGGGGAGGTGGACGCGTCTCCCTTGTTGGAGGAGAAGAAATTACAGAGCACTTTGACTTACAGACCTGATGCCATTTGCGAACTTTTGGTTAAAGCTAACATACTGAACTGAACACACTCTTGTAACCAGCACCCAGGTCAAGAACACAGAACGTGACCGGCTCCCCCAGAAGCCCCAGCTGCCTCCCTCCACTCAGCCCTCTGCTGACGTGTAACAGCACAGGTCAGCTTTGCCTGCTTTTGTGCGTTATAGAAAAGGAATCAGACAGACACACTTGGAAAGGGTGATTGTCAACTTGAGTCCTGCAGAGCAAATGATGGGTTTACTGCCTGGGAGACTTGTAGTTTAAGGAACCTTTTGGTGAAGTCTTTTGTAGGTGGATTAATTGTCCTTGGACCCAGACCTTACGCCTGCTCAGGTTTCCTAACACTGATCACATCCTCCAGGACTGGGCATTCATCTGGGGTACTCGAAATTTGCCCACACTGCAGGCAGAGCACCGGGGAGGAATCACCAGCCCTGACACTGAGTTTTCATTAAACAGGAGCTTCCTGAGTTTCCTTTTGTCTTAGCTTAAGATTCTCAACCTTGGCTACACCGAGCAATCACCTGCGGAGCTTTAAAAAATATCGATGCTGGGGGTCCCCTCCCGACCCCGGAGGTTCTGATGGTTTGACCTAGATCATTTTGGCCTTCACTGTCCTCACAGTTGGCCTGTGGGGTGTGAGAGAAAAACTTATTTGGACACTTGTTAAGGATGTTAAGGCAGACTTTACTCAGGGGGCCACTGCAATGGGGTTTTGCACAGGGGAGAGAGATTGGGCTCAACTCCAAATACAGCAAGGAAAAGTGGGGATTTACAGCCAAGGAGCAGGGTGAGGGGGTCAGTGGATGGGAAATTACTAACAAAGTAGGGTAATTCTTTGCTAAACTGACCTAACAGGATCCTTGCTGAAGGCAGGTCAGGGAGATCAGACATTACCTCACCGGAAGAGGAATTCCATCAGATATCAAGGGGGATCAGATGTTGAAGGCGGGGGATTCTGGCTGAACTGACTTGAGAGGATTCTTGCTAAAATTGGGCCATGCAAATACGGAAATGGAAGTCCAAAAGTGGAGGCCTAGGGGGCCGGACCCAGGGCCAAGTGGTTAAGTTTGCACGCTCTGCTTCCGTAGCCTAGGGTTCACTGGTTCGGATTCTGGGTGCAGACGCTCATCAGGCCATGCTGTGGTGGCATCCCACATAGAGAGACTAGAATGACTTGCAAATAGGATACACAACTATGTACTGGGGCTTTGGGGAGAAAAAAAATCGGAGGCCTAGTTGGGAAGGGGATTTAGAGGAGCCTGACTATCAGGGACACTTTTTGTCAAGGGTTTTGTAATCTTGGGTAGAGAAGGTTCTGGCATTAGAAAGCCCTTGATTATGCGGACATGAGGGAGGACCAAATGATGCATTTGCTAGCAAGATGTTGAGTTAAGCCTGGACCCAGAGCAGAGGTCACTTCTCTAATCTCCTCCAGCGACAGCTGAACTCCCTCTAGACTG
Source organism: Equus quagga (assembly GCF_021613505.1). Taxonomy (NCBI): domain Eukaryota; kingdom Metazoa; phylum Chordata; class Mammalia; order Perissodactyla; family Equidae; genus Equus; species Equus quagga. The sequence goes on along the minus strand of NC_060267.1, from coordinate 140,318,672 downwards.
CAGGTGGTTCTGGTGATGATGCGGATGGGGGCGAGGAGGAGAAAAGGGGTGAAACTGAAGAAAATTGTGTGGCCAGGGGAAAGCTGCTTAGTATCTCTAAGTCCTATTTTGATCTATAAAATGGGGGATATAATAATACCAAACTATAGATTTTCTGGGAGTATTAAACAAGATAAAGTGTTGAAGCCATTTAGCATGGCAATAGGCACATTGTAAATGCTCAATGAAATGTTGCCATCATTATCACCATCATCATCATCATCACCATCATCATCACCAACATCACCATCATCATCACCATCATTAAAAGTCACCGCAGAAACAGTGTTTGTGACTTCTATAATCCTCAATTACAATGTGTCCCTTTGACCTTGGCCAGAGAAGAACAGTGACGTCACCCATGTTCTTTGAGCCAGATGGGCCTCTTTTTTCTGGAAACTACTCCAGAACCTTTAGGGACCAGGACCATGCAAACAAGTTCTGGGGGCTCACAGGACTTAGAGGCGTGACCACCCTGCAGAGGAAGTCTAGGTCTGCTGAAAAACCCGGGGTGAAAAAAGAGGGGGTGTTGGATCAACCGTTCTGGCTTGCTTAAGGCTTGGAGGCAGAGGAATTTTTCTCAAGAAAAATAATAATTTTCTTCCAAAAACATGGTGAAATGTAATGGATTCAAGCCAGAACCCAGAGTTTTGTAAAATCACAAAAAGAAGAAAAACTTTCCTACAGCTGAAAATTTAAATAACCATAGCACCAAGCACTCTGTTGCCTTGGATTCCGATGAAATTAGAGTAAGGTGGGTCAAGCATGGGGGTAGTTTAACGGGGAACTCAAGATCACCCCCTGTCATTCCATTCCAGTGAAGTAAAGGGAGATTTCAACCTAACCAAACGGCACATTGGGCTAACGTCCAATCTTAGCTGGATGATGTTCCGAAACAATTTCCTCTGGGCCTATCCTTGTTCACCCCTTAGCTTTTGCGTTCTACAGGACCTTAAAAGAATGTTTAGTCCTTTCATTTGATATTCAGAAGTACTCTGTATGCGACAATCAGGGCAATATCATCTCCATTTACTCTATGTGTTGTGGAAGACACCTTCAGTTTTACCTTCTTCCTTCTTTACCAAACCTCAATCTTGTTTCACTGTCTATCTCTGCCTCGCATGACTCAGAAGAAGGTGACCATATCTTCAAGGGTAGCTCTCGATTTGATAACTCCAATGCAATGATTGTTGCACTTGACTCAGCTTTGGCCAATGAGGAGTGAGAGGAAGTTTGCTGGATGTCTCTAGGAAAGTTTTCTTTGTTCCTAAGAAAGAGTCAGCCTGGAAATTTCTGTGTCTGGAGTGACTCCTGGAGCTGCTGCTATGATCTTGCTACTAACCCAGTAATAAAACCCGTCAAGATGGCAGAGTGGAGCGATGGGAAGAACCTGGATCCCGGAGGACGTTTTGAGCCTCTGAGTATGCTCAATGGCATCCAACCTCTGGACCTCCAGGTCTATGAAGGAATGATTTTCTGAATTGCTTAGAGTTTTCTGTTACTTGCAGCCCAAAACATCCTAAATGCTATATGAGTATCCTAGGACTCAGGAGTTAAGTGAATTGCTTACATCACCCAGCTATTACATGGAAGAGACCAGACTGAGACCCATATTTCCCTACTCCTCATTCAACTTTCTGCTTTCCTCTATCCCAAAGGGACAGTTTTACTTTTCTGAAATTAATCATGGGATATACCATCATTAAATTGAATGTTTACATCTCTTTCTTCCTCAGGATAGTTAATAAAACAATGGCCAGTAATGACCCCTGTCCTGTAGCAGACAGAGCTTTCACACCCTCACTGAAAGGATGAGGCCCACGCTGGATGGATGCTGAGGTCCTGGCTGTCTCCCAGATTTCATGTCTCTCTGGTTTCACTCCCTCTGCCATCTTTGCTGAAATGTCTGCCCTGTACCTTTTCTCAGCCCAAACATCATATATTCTAATTTCCAATTGCTCTAACCTGTGCAGAATTGGCCCACCTTTGTTTGGACATCACTGTAGCATCTACATGCTTTTATCTTATTGCCAAGATGCCTTATTGCACAATGATTTTACTCATCTGTTGTATCAGGATGCTTTCATCTGCAAGAACAGTGACTAAAATAACTATGGAATTTGTTTTCCTACTTAATGAAAAGTCCCATGGTTGGCCATTCCAGGGCTAGTTCAGCCATTCTGTCCTGCCTCAAGGCCCCTGGCCTTTCCTTCCTTGTGTGTGCCTTACCATGCTTTGTATATTGGCCATGTTGCTTCTCATTATTTAAAAATTGCTGCCATTGCCCCAAACACCAAGTCATCACACAGTGAGGTCCAGAAACAGGACAATAAAGGGGAAAAAAATCCTTACCCCTTTTTTTCCCCACACATCCTTAATTATTCTTTATTCTTTTTTTTTCAGTTTTATTGAGAAATAATTGACATACATCACTGTACATGTTTAAGGCATACAATATGATGATCTGATTTACATTATAGTGAAAATGATGACCACAATTGCTCAGCTAACATCCATCATCTCATATAGACACAATAAAAAGAAAACTCACATCTTTCTCTCTCTTATTTTTCAGAAGAGACAATCTCTCCTCAAACTACCCAATAATTTGCCCAAAGCCGCAGAGCTGGTAATATGGTGGAGCAGGGACTTCAATGTGGACAGTCAGATTCTAGACTGTCCAATAGAAACATAATGCAAGCCACGTATGCCATTTTAATGTTATGGTAGCTACGTTTACAAAGCAAAAAGAAGCAGGGGAAATTAATGTTTTATTTAACTCAATGGATACAAAAGATAATTTCAACACATCATCAATATAAAATTACTGAGATATTTTATATTTTTTATACTAAGTCTTTGAAGTCTGATGTGTCTTTTATACTTATTACTAGTACATCTCAATTCAATCACTATATTTTCATTGGGAAGACGATTTGTATTTCTAGTTCATGAAATTTACATTGAAAACATAGATACACGTCCCTAAGCTGTTCCGAATAAACTTAAAGTTTCCCAGTAACTGAATCAAGTAGAAGTTTTTACATTGACATTTAAATTGAAGTTAAATAAAATTGCAAATTCAGTTCCTCGGTCACACTAGGCACATTTAAAGCACTCAGAAGCCACGTGTGCTAGTGGCTACCGTATTGGATAGCATAGTTCTGGAAGCTGCACACTGAAGCTCCTTTTTTGTCGATTCCCTGTACCCAAGTTCACAGTTACATGTTGGCAGGTGCCCATCTGAATTTAGGTGGTGCACAAACTCTACAACTGGAAGACTGGGGACCGGCTTCGTCGTTGTTGCCCTGTTTCCGATTAGCTCAGTTTGATTGTGCGTGACCTCAGGTGAGTCATTCTACTCCTCTGGGCCTCTGCCTCCTCATTTGTCAATGAGGGAGTGTGATCTCAGTCATCTTTTCTAGCTCTCGAATGATGTATGATCTCTCTCTTCTAAAAGAAGGAGGAAGGAGGACATTATTAAAGCTGTGGGCACCAGGGCGCACACACACATTCTTTTCAATGAAATAGGTGAAATTGGTGTTGCCAGTCTCTGGCAGCTGCTGCAGTGCAGTGGGCAAGCAGGACTCGCACAGCGCTGTCTTCTCTCATCTAGTACTGAGGGACAGGGTAATTGTATCTTTCTCCAGAATGTCCGGGATAAAGAAACACTGAAGCATTGTCTGGGCTCCAAATTCCAGGAAATATTGTGAGTTTTTTCCTTTTTGTACCTCCCCTTTTAAGGAAGAAAATCCTGTACATGATGGAAAGCCCTGCGTTGGTTTCTGCAGTGGTTCTGAGTCGCTGGTTTCCTGGAGCGGGCTGTGTTCTTTTATGTGTGAAAGAAAGGGCCTTTGGCTCCTTTAGACTCCCCACTGTTTATTATGTGTGCTCCTGGCTTGTTAGTCAGGATGGGGCTTTTCATTTATTGGATAGCATAAAACCTTTGTTATATTTTAGCTACAGAGCTACAAAAGGATGGCGAGGGGATTCAAGTCGAACTGGAGAGTAACTATGGAGGCTTGAGGCCCTGCAAGCCACATGGTAATTGGGTTTGACCAGAACTTGCCTTCCAAATGGAGGATGTGGAGCTGTCAGTGGGATAAAACTTTAGCTCTCTGTGAGAAGGTCCCAGTTCCCAAAGACAATTCCCCCAGACTGGTGACCTTTTACTATTAGAGGTTCATTTCTTTGGGTTTTGTAAGGTGGACATAGTGAAAATAGCCTCCTCATCTGCAAATGAGAGATTCTAGTCTTAAGTATGAATATTGGAGAAGAGGATAATAAGAAACTGAATGGAAGAAGAAGGCAGGAGGGGGTGGAGGAACCGAAAGGACGCTAAGGGAAGATGCTAAAGGCTGTCCGTCGTTTTGTAGTAAGCTAACACCTTACTGGAGCTTACACAGACCAGGAAATAGGTGAAAAATCTGTCAGCAATTTATGCTCTGCTTAAAGGAAAGATAGGCTTAAAGGAAGCAGAATTGTGGGGTTTAGTTTCCTCATTTCTGTAACCAGAGTGGGGATTGGGAGGAAGGTGATACCTCATTTGTTCATTCATCTCTTCATCCCTTAATTGCGGTAGATAGCTTTCAGAGACGCACACCATCAGTTCCTGCTAATGGGTTCTGCGTCCAATTCCAGTGAGTGGGGAACGGGCTGTTCCCTACACCAACAAGCAATTCTCCGACGCCAGCTGGTTGTCCTACAATTCAACTCAGTTCTGACACTATCCGCTGGAGACAGATTCCACAGGTTAAGGGTTCAGTCCCACAGGACTGCCCTCCGCTTCAGATGCCAATCGTAAGTCCAGGTTGTCGCCTGTGCTTCCTATGGACCAGGCCAGCTACAGATTGGAGGCTCCCATGACTCCCTCCTTGGGTTCGATTAATTTGCTGGAGTGACTCACAGAACCCAGGAAACTTATTTACTCACTAAATTACTAGTTAATTACAAAGGACATTAAAGGAAACGAATCAACAGCCAGACACATAGGGTGAGGTCCTGACCAAAGGAGCGTCTGTCCTCACGGAGCTTGGGGCCCAGCAGGGTGGCACGTGGAAGGTTTCTGGTTCACCCCCAGAAGCTCTCAGAACCCCATCCTTTTGGGTTTTTATGGAGGACTCATTACGCAGGTGTGATTGATTAAATCATTGGCCATTGGTGATTGATTCCATCGCCAGCCCCTCTCCCTTCCCTGGAGGTCTGGGGATGGGACTAAAGTTCCAATCCTCTAATCACTTGGTTGGCTCCACTGGCAACCGGCCCTCATCCTTAGGTGAGGTCCAAAAGTCACCTCATTAACATAACAAAATACACCTTTATCGCTGTCATCACTTAGGAAATTCTGAAGGTTTTAGGAGCTGTGTGCCAGGAATGGGGACAAAGACCAAATATATATTTCTTATTATAAATCACAATATCACAGCTGCCTTCCCTGTACATGCATGCCACTCCTTCCATCAAGAGCTGGGGTTTTTTTACCTCTGCACTTGACGCTGGGCTGGCCTATGACTCGCTTTGACCAAGGGAATGTGGTGGAAGTGACGTTATGCCAGTTTCAGGCCTACCCTTTTGGAGGCTGCGCCGTGCTATGCAGCAGCTCGGGATGGACTGCTGGATGACAAGAGCCACAGGGAGAAGGAGAGGTCGTGTGGAGGGGCCTGAGGTGTCAGATTCTTTCTGGAACCTTCCCATCCAGCCCAGCCACAATCGGAATGCAGGTGAGTGAGTGACCCCAGCCAATGCCACACGCACCCAGTATTCGAACCAACGAAACACTGGGCCACCTGCAGTAGAGCGCGCGAACTTAACCACTCGACCACGGGGCCAGCCCCTCATTAAAATTTTTTGTTTTCTAATTGTGACAGTGCATACAAATAAAATAGATTTTTATATATTGACCTTATATTCTATGACTTTATATTCTGTGACTGTCACCTATTAGTTTTAGTAATTTTTTTAAAGATTCTTTAGGATTTTCTATATACATGATCATATTGTCCACGAATAAAGATGATTTTATTTCTTCCTGTCCAATATGTATGCCTTCTATTTATTTTTCTTGCTTTATTGAGCTTGCAATGACCTCTGGGACAATGGTGAAGGGAAGTGGTAAGAGTGAGCAGCCTTACCTTGTTCCTGCTCTTAGGGGAAAGCACCCTTTCTTTCACCATTAAATACCATGTAAGCTTTAGGGTTTTCATAGAAGCCCTTTATCAGGTTGAGAAAGTTGCCTTCTATTCATAATTTGCTGAAAGTTTTTGTCAAAGAGTTTTTCTTCATCAATGAGATGACCACATATTTCCTCTCCATTATTCTGTTAGTGGGGTGAATTACAATGTGGTTAGCAGCCTCTAAGTTGGTCCCCAGTAATGCCCTTCTCCTGGTATTCATGCCTGTGTGCAATTCCTCTTCTTGAGAAAGACCACAGTGACTCATTATAATGAATACGATACAGCAGAGGTCGTGGTATGTCACTTCTGAGGACAGGTTATGAAAAGACGGTGACTTCCACCTTGGGTGACCTCCCTCATTCACTTGCTCTGAGGAAAGCCAGCTGCCATGTTGTGAGCAGCCCTGTGGAGAGATCCACATGGTGTGGAACAGAGGGAAGCCTTTGGCCGATAGCCAGAAAAGAACTGAGGGCTTCAGTCCGACAGCCCAAAAGGAACGGAATCTTGTCAATAACCTCATGAGTGATCTTGGAAGCAGAGCCTCCCTCAGTCAAGTCTTCAGGTGAGATCACTGCCCTGGCTGACCCCTTGACAGCAAGCCCCAGGAGAGACCCTGTGCCAGAGAACCCAGTTAAACTGCACCTGGATTCCTCACCCACAGAAACAGCAAGACAATAAATGTTCATCGCTTCAGAAAGCTAAATTTTAGGGGCGATTTCTTTATGCAGCAAGCGATAACTAATATGCACAGTGATTGCTTTTTGAATGTGAAATAAACATTGCATTCTTGAAATAAACCTCACCTGGCTATGATATGTTATCCTTTAAAACCTTGTTGAATGCGATTTACTAGTATTTTGTTCAGGATTTTTCTGTCTCAGTTCATAAGGGATGTTGGTGTGTACTTCTTTTGCAATGTCTTTGCCCGGTTTTGATATTAGAGATCTGCTAGCCTCATAAAATGAAATCCCTCCTCCTCTATTTTTCAAGAGTTTATATAAGATTCATATTATTTCCTCCTTATGTTTTTGATAGAATTCACCAGTGAGCCTGGAGTATTCTTGTAACAAGCTTTTTTTTTTTCTTTATTATAAATTCAATTGTCTTATAGATATAAAACTATTCAGATTTTGCTTCTTCTTGGGTCACGTTTTACCCTTCTCCAGCTTTAAAGATTGAAAGAAAAAATTATGTGGTGATTAAAAAAGAAAGGTAATCATAGCATAACAAGAATTCCTAAAGCTGCTTAGCATAACAGTTGGGTGGAAATGCATTTGTAGAGAAGAGTTCAAGGGACCAAGACGGTGGGGAAAGACAGCACGGGTGAGAGAGTCATGTCGGAGCAGAAGAGTGAAAGGGTTTTAGCAGTTTCAGGAAGGTAGAGAGCAGAGAGCAGGAGACTTTCACGAGTTGCTGTGGCCTAAATTAGACTCCCTGATATCTTTGAGAGAAACATGCATTAAGATTAAAATACTTGTCTGCACCAAGCTTCCTTGAGTGTGACGCCCCCTTGGGACATCACTGTGGATGCTTGGGACACAGCAGAGGGGGATGCTCACAGCTTTGTAAGCATATCTATTCCACTGCTTTAACTTCACTGAACTTCATTACAATAACTCACATGTTGTGTTCCCATTGCTTTGTAACAAATTGCTCCAAAACAGCATACAACAACTATTTCTTATTACACTCATGGGTTCTTTGGGTCAGAATTTGAGCAGGACGAGGTAAAGACAGTTGTCTCTGCTCCATGCTGTCTTCAAGTCTCAGCTCTCTCCAGCCTGCCTTTTTCTCTACCTGCTGTGTTTTCCAGGCCCACTCGTCGGAAAACCTTTTAGTTTCCTTAACACGCTCTGCATTTTCTCTTACTGAGGTCCTTCCTCCACACACGCCCTTCCCAGTCCAAAATGCTCTTCTCACACCACCTTGCCTGACTAGTTCCCACTCTCACTTGGGGGCTGCTTAGATGCCGCCTCCTTTGGAAGTCCTCCCTGACCCCCTGTGCGTGGTTTACGTGCTCTTCCTCCAGGCTCTCATAATTCCCTGTTCTCCATCATGAAGCTCATCACTCATTACTTACTTCCTGACTCAATCGTCCGACTCCTCAGCTGGAGTGCTCGCTCCATGAAGCCAGAGATGGCCTCTGTGCTGGTGAAGTACCATCCCACCAGCTGGCACAGGGCTCACTATTTATTTGTCAAATGCATTAATGGACAGTGTGGGTGTTATTATTTCCATTCTGCAGAGGTGAAAACAGGGTGGAAGAGAGTAAGAGCCAGCCCAAGTCGTGGTCAGTTCATGACATAGCTGAATCTAAGCTCAGGTCACACCACCACCCAACACCCTCGTGCATCCTGGAAACAGATGGCCAAGCACACTTGCAGCAAAACGCCACAGCTTTGGTCCTTGGAACTCTGCCAGCTGTGCCCACTGTCTTTCCAGCCTGGACATGCCAGGCAGCTGGGGCCATGACAGGAAAAGCCCTGGTTATTCTCCTGTTTTTGTTCATTCACCCGCGGACCATCCAGCAGGACACTGTGCTATAAACTTGTCTTGGTAAGACACAGCCAGAGAGATGAAGTTCTATTCTCATGATCAAGGCTCACAACTAAATATTGATCTTAATTAAGAAATAATGCATGGGGAGGGCCATGGGAAAAGTGGCAGCAGGATGTGGAGAAAAGGAGAAGATGGCAGCGTTTTTCTTTCCCAGTTAGAGTAGCGACAAATAGTTTTATCTTTCTTTTTTCCACTTGGGAAAAATGTACCCGGAAAGTACTTCACTCGGGGAAAAACAAGCCCGACAGCCAGACAACTGGATCACCCTGTGTCTTTCGCAGCTGCCATTAATGGGTGTTAAATCAATACCATTGAACTTCCAGATTTCCCAGAGTGGACACTTCCAGATGCCTGGCTCTGAGGCAAGGGGAGCTGGGATGTGAGGCAGGGCTGGACCAGCCAGATCTGGGCCTGTGAGATGGTAACCAAGCAACAGGCACACACTCTGAAAGGCAGGGCAACCAAGGGGCATGTGGCGGGATGGCAAGCAGAATTCAAGACCACAGCCTCTCAAGGCGAAGTAAGATATCCCAAGGCAGAGAGCTCAGAGAGCCAGATAAACAGGAGAAAAGAGCACCTGGTTACTGGAGGTGAGAAAGCCAGACAGGCATGGGAATTTCTGAATTCCATAGCAACCAAATAACATTGAAATAACCTTGATACAGAAGCCAGATCCCAGCCCATGGAGGAGCTTCATGTACACTTCCTTTTAAGGATGAAACCATCTTAATACTCAATAAGTAACACACGGGAACACTGAAGAAGAGAAGCTATACAGGTCACCACTAAGCATAAGAAACAGGCCTCAAATTTGTTAGCTATCAAGGAAATGAAAATTGAAAACACAATGAAAAACCATTTCACGCCATTAGGATGCCTCAGGACACCACCCGTTGGTGGGGATGTGGAGCAACTCCTGGGGGCTGTGCAAAATGGCATGACCCCTTCGGACAATTGTATGACGGTTTCTTACAAAGTTAAACATACATACATCTACCCTACGATTCAGTAGCTCCATTCTTAGATATTTACTCAAGAAACATACAAACACATGTCCACAATACGATTTATAGATGAAGGTTCATAAACAACTTTATTCAGAATAGCCCCAAACTGAAAACAACCCAAATGTCCATCAACTTGAGAACGGATAAATACACTTTCCATATAATGAAATATATTTAGGATTTAAAAGAATGAACTAATGGTATACACGATAGGATGAAAGAATCTCGCAGGCCTTATGCTGAACAAGAGACCACACTCATTTCTGTGCGATTCAAGAACAGTCAAAAACTAATCTGTGGTGACAGAAATCAGAACGTAGTTGGGAGTGGGGAAGGGGACTGGGAGGATGTAAGGGGACTTTCCAGGCTGTTGAAGATGTTCTATATCGTGTTTTGGGTGGTGCTTCCAAGGGTGTAGACAGTTGTCAAAACCCATCAAGCTGAACATCTAAGATCATTGCACTTTGCTCTGTGCTAGTTATATCTCAGTTTTTCTAGAAAGCCAAGGAAAATTGGAGTCCCTAGGTCTAGGATGGCACATGCAAAACACTCATACTGCTACTTCCACTTCTGCACCCATGGCAGACATTATTAATTGATTTCAGCATTCTGTGCCCTTGAGCTTCAACGGCGCTTCAGAATATATCACAAGCAGCCACTATCAATCCACCAATCCGTTAGGGGTCAAAGCCAAAGCAATGTATTACAGCTACTGTGACTCTCAACTTGTTTCTCTAGTTTGGTGAGGCCTGGGGAAATTCAAATTTTCTATAAAAATAATAATCCCATTACAGAAAAGTATTAAGACAATTCAAAACCCCACTCTCCTAATACCACCACTGATACCACTGAAGTGTGTTTCCTTCTATGATGTTGTCCTGACACAGGTTAACATTCAGGTGTCGGTCCTGCTTCTCACTACTCTAAGGATTTCCCTAGGTTACCTAATAGTTCTCATAACTTCTTTTTTTTAAATGGCAGCATAATTCTCCGAGGCGCTGCACTATCATTTGCTGACCCCTCGTCTGTGGTTGCAGCTACCCTCCTCTCATTCCATTTATACATTTTGGGGACAGGTTTTGGGTTCTGGGCTATAGTTAACCTTCATTGAATGCCTTCTATGTGTAGGCACTATGTTTAGTGTTTTACATATATTTTATTTAATCTTTACAACCATCTATGGGACAGCTACTGATTATGTTTTACAGAGAGGGAAACTGAGTCATAGGGACATTAAGGAACTCACCCAAAGCTACATCACCAGTAAGTGGCAGTGTTGGGACTGAGCAAGATGCCTGCTGTCTTAGAGTAGCAAGTAGAGAGGGGAAAAAAAGAAAAAGAAAGAAAAAATGTGCATTTTATTGTATGTAAATTATACCACAATAAAGTTGACTTAAAACAATAAAGAGGGGGGCCAGCCCGGTGGCTTAGTGGTTAAGTGCTCACATTCTGCTTTGGTGGCCAGGGGTTCGCCGGTTGGGATCCTAGATGCCGACCTATATACCACCTGGCGAGCCATGCTGTGGCAGGTGTCCCACATATAAAGTAGAGGAAGATGGGCATGGATGTTAGCTCAGGGCCAGTCTTCCTCAACAAAAAGAGGAGGATTGGCAGTAGATGTTAGCTTAGGGCTAATCTTCCTCAAAAAGCAAACAAACAAAAAGCAATAAAGAGAGGAAAGAGCAGCAGAGAGAGTTCTGGGTCTTCCCTGCTGGCCTCCTCAGCATCGGAGGAGAATGCTACTTGATTCTCTTCCCCAGGCTGAATTTTGTGAGATCCTTTTTTTTTGGTGAGGAAGCATCCGTGCCAATCTTCCTCTACTTTGTATGTGGGACGCCTCCACAGCATGGCTTGATGAGTGCTGTGTAGGTTCATGCCTTGGATCCGAACCCATGAACCCTGGGCTGCCAAAGCAGAGTGCATGAACCCAACCACTGTGCCACTGGGCTGGACTCTTGTTAGATCCTTTTCGCGACTCCTTCCTTTTTCTGCTTAAGCTCCTTTGTGTGGATTTTTGCCACTTGCAGTCAAAATGCTTCTGAATAAGATGAAGTTACAACTGATCTTGGAGAGAAAGGGTCTGGGGGCCATGATAACCAGTCATCCTTGGGTTTGTGTAAGCTGTTCAAAAAATGAAATTGCTCCTCCCCAACTAAATCCAAACTTAAGTGTCTCCTTCTGGATCTTTTCCTGACCATATAGAATCATGACACATGTGTATGTGGTGGATGTTGATTGAGTGAATCCATCCGAATTCTATTCCACCCTCTCCTGAAAACAACCACCTGATTTCCCTCGGGGGACCCCACCCCCAGTCCAGCTCTCATTTTCAGTGAGCCTGTGAGGCTCAGTCAGGGGGCTGACCCCACTTCCTGGATCAAGGCTAGGACGTGACCCAGGCCTGCCCGTGAAGCATCTCCCCGCCCCCAGCGCATACTTAAGCTGAGCCATCTTCTCTACCCCAGGATTCAGGGGTTCCTTGGAGGGTCTTTCCTCAGGGGTTGCTAGGCTGGAGGATGTGAGGCTGGAGCTGTCTGAGCTGGGTGAGCCCATGGATCAAGCTGCAGCTAAAGCTCAGATCTGCCCCCAGAATTTACAGTTATAGGAATCAATTCATTTCCCCTTTTTTGCTTAAAAGCTCAGCCTCTGCCATAAAAACTATCTGAGTCAGATAATATGCTTATTCACAGAGGTTTAAAAACCACAGTTGGCATGATAACGTCTATATTGGTCATCACCTTAATTAAAAAAATTGTTCACTTAAATAAGTCATATCTTTCCATTTCTGTGGAGACCGCCTTCCCTTTCTCAGCGCCGCACAGTAGTCCACCACAGGAGCAAACTTCTGTTTATCTAACGGGTTCCGGTTAATGAGGATACCCTTTGGCTTGGGTTTTGAAAAATATGCCTGGTTGTTATGGTTGTATTTATTAAAGAAACACATATGCTTGATCAAAATGAAATCGAACCACCACCTAGAAAGGTCTAAAACAAAAAACCCTCTCCCGGACCCAGCTTCATTCCCCAGGGGCAACCCCCTTCTAAGAGTTCCCAGTTTTTCTCTGGTGATCACCTGCTGAAGTCTCGCGCTTCCTTCCCGTCCTTCATCAGCCTCAGACACGGGAGGCTGAGGGCTTTAACACCGTGCACAGCTTCCCACCACCTCCCATTCTGTTCTGCAAAAAAATGGTCTTCCCTGGAAAAGAAGGGTGAGATGCCCTAGAACCCTTGCATAGAAAAAATGTCACATTATTTACTTTTTTCTAAATGAACAACTTAAGTTTTAGTATCTCACATAGTAAGGTGATCACCAAGCTCCTTGGAATAGAGAAAAGGCCCCTCACCCTTCAGCCCAATGTGGCCTCCACCCTTCCTCTCGGTTCTTCCCCGTGCACAGGTGCGGGAGTTAGTCTGGCATGGTCCACTAGCCCAGGCTGCCGTGGGTGGGCTGTTGAGATGCCCCACTGGTGGTATTTTCCAAGGTAAACAGGGCATGAGGAACCCTGGCAGACTGGATACTCCCAGAGGCCAAGGTGAGGAGGACATTCCCTGGGGACAGAGCCCTCCAGTGAATTTCACTCCTGGAAGGAGCGGCCTGTTCTCCCCAAACCCTCTCCACCTCTGCTCAGGGCCTGAGCTTAAATCCTATGACTTCCAACTCTGTTCTACTTTGCTGCTCTCTCAAGTCCCTATAACCTGATCCAAAGCGTGCCCCAGGAAGGTACCCCACTTTCTTTAGAGCTTTTATTCAGGAGGAAGCCATAGCTTCCAGCTGTGCACGTTCCATTTACAGGAGGAAGAAAAGAGAGGAGAGGAAATGGAGGCCTGACTAGCCCAAGTGTTGCAAAGCAGCTCCTTAAGGAATGGTTCTGTTGACTCTCCCCAGCCCACCTCTGAGTTTTTGTTTGTTCATTCCAAGCTGGAAACTTCTCTAGGGTGCCCATGGCAATGACTGTTTTTACCTGTGGTATTTAGGACTATTGTTCTTGCAGTGCCATTTTCAAAATCCTAAATGACGTTTTTTCTTTCTCTAAAGAATAATGAGCTTATTGATGTAAAATTTCCACTACCAAGAGATGATCATGATAACACTGATATCTGCCTGAGGAGTAGAGATCAATCCTACAATCATCTCTCAAGGAGCTCACAGTGTAGGAGAGGGAAGCAGACAGATGACTACATGAAGGAAAGTGTTCTGAAAGTTTGTAGAAAGTTCGCTGGGGCCTCAAATGAAAGAGGCATCAGTTCCAGCTGGGGATCCAGGGTGGGATTCCTAGAAGATGTGGTTCTTGGGAGACGAGCAGGTATTTTCCATGAGGGCAAGGAAGTGAAGGGCATTCTGCCCTGACGGAGAGGTAAGGGAGTAACGATTCAGGGAGGATGCGGGGAGCACAGGAAAGATCACCCTCATCTCTTTATTCCTCCATTTCAGATTTTCATTCTGAGGTATTTTACCTCTTCCTAAAGTACGTCCGCTAGAAGTTTCTTTAGTGAGGATTTGTTGGTAGTCAATCATCTCAAAGTTTATATTACTGAAAATGTCTCTATTTCACTCATTCTGGAAATATAGTTTTGTTGGCTTTGTAAATCTAGTTGACAGTTATTTCTATCAGCATTTGGAGACATTTTCCACTGTCTTCTGGCTTCCATATTTGATATTGACAAGTCAGATGTTAATTTTAAAACCTTTGTGGGAAATCTGTCTTTTCTTTCAGGCTTCTTTTAAGATATTCTCTTTGTCTTTGGCATTCTATAGTTTCATGTGTCTGGGTTTAGCCTTCTTATGGTTTACCCTGTTTGGGATTTTTTTTTTTTGAAATTTCTAAATATGAGGATTTATATCTTTATTTAATTCTGCCAAATTCCCAGCTACTATTTCTTTGAATATTGCCTCTACACACATTCTCTCTCTTACTTGCTTTTATAACCCTGATTAGGTCTACGTTGTACCTTCTCACTCCATCTTCTAATTTTCTGTCTTTTTTTTAAAATGAAACTTGTCATTCTTTCTTTTCTTTTCTTTTTTGGTGAGGAAGATTGGCACTGAGAAAACATTTGTTGTCAATTTTCCTCTTTTTGCTTGAGGAAGAGTGTCCCTGAGTTAAAAGCTATTGCAGTCTTCTTCTATTTTGTATGTGGGACACTGCCACAGCATGGCTTGATGAGCACTGTGTAGGTCTGCGCCTGGGATCTGAAATCATGAACTCCGGGCAGGCAAAGTGGAGTGTGCGAACTTCACTATGCCACCAAGCTAGCCCCCATCCATCTTCCAATTTTCTTAACCAGAGTTTTCTGTATTTTTGTCTCTCTCCGATGCATTCTGTGTAACTTCTTCAGATTTATGTTTGAATTCACTGATTCTTTTTTTTGGCTGTGTCTATTTTGCTTTTCAACTCTTTCAAAGATGTTTTAATTTATGTTACATTCTTCATTCATAGAAGTCTTTTTGGTTCTTTTTTAGTGCATCTGCTTATTTTATGGTTTCTTGCTTCTTCCTTTTACATTCTATTTACTTAATCATTAAAATAATGTTTTATAATTGATCATTCTAATATCTAATCTTTATGAGTAAATTTTAATTTTTTTCCTACTGACTCTTCCTCATGATGGCTTGTTTACCTGGGAATTTTCTGATTTTATATTGTGAACTCATATATGATGGAACTTTCCCTGTGGGAGTTTTATGAAGCCTGGGTTGAGGGTACATGCTTGCTATCCCCAGGGCATATGCCTGGGTCTCTCTAAATTAAATTCTTCCCTTGGGATTTTTGATGTATTTCAGTGTACAAACCTATATGGGGGTGGGCCAGTGGCCTTGAAATCTCAGGGGAA
Organism: Equus quagga; assembly: GCF_021613505.1. Classification (NCBI taxonomy): domain Eukaryota; kingdom Metazoa; phylum Chordata; class Mammalia; order Perissodactyla; family Equidae; genus Equus; species Equus quagga. Next base: position 140,303,062 of record NC_060267.1, on the reverse strand, counting down.
GTTTTTTTTTCTTCTCCAACAGAATTGGTTCTGAGTCACTGTTTCTTACAGTTAGCCTCTGATAGGCAGGATTTCTTCTACTTCCCCCCTTTTATCAGGGTGTAACCCCTCTGGGTCCTGGATTTATGCAAGGTCTTACTGCTCTGGATCCGTATTACTGCTCAGGTCTAAGGCCTATTCTCCTTTCCCACCCGCCCCTCACCCCAATCTGCTTCCCTGTGAGGAAACTCTGGGTCACTTTTCTTTAAAGACTACCTCAAGCCATGAAGTGCTTTTTGGTTCTCATTTACCTTTGAAGGCTGATATTCCTCTCATTTTCTAAATCACAGGTGATTCCCTTTAATTTCCTGCAGACTACTTCATAGCTATAAAGGAAATTGTGTGTGTGTGTGTGTGTGTGTATTTAGCAAGTTAAGGTATTTTTTAGCTAGAAGGTCTCAGGTTGTTCAAATTGTTTGCTTCTTTTCTTCAGGATTCTAATTTCCTTTACATTGGCTTGTGTTTGTTCATAATATCTATTATCTTTTTTCTAATTGCATTAATATCTTTTTATTTTTTCTTTACATTATCATGATTATTACATGTTGTTTTATGCTAGCAACTTGATTTTGAGTCTTCTATTTCTTACTGTTTGTAATATTTTTTATTATTTCTTTAATGGTATTGTTTTTGTCCTCAATTTGTTTTCTTAATTCTGAAAGATCTATTTTAATTTCAGTCTATTGATTTATCAACTCACCTTTCAGTTCTTGTTTCATTGAGTTCGTTAGAAGAAGCACTCATGTTTGTTTTTTGAGTTGTGTTTTCTCTTAGAATGTGTTCTTCAACGATCTTTTGTGCGTTTTATTCCTTTCTTTCTTTCTGTTTATTGTAGTATGTTTTCAGAGTTTGAGTGTGGAGAGCAATATCCACACAGAGTATACTCTGTGAGAAATTTCCCTACAAGTATTTCTTGTTCTCTCTACTTTTCTGTAACCTGAGAGTGTGGAGCAGGGATGGCGGTTCTCCTAACTTCCTGTGGTGTCCTGAAGCCCTGCTTTTATCTGAGAAAGTATCTCCTTTCTCCTCTCGGTGGCTGTTTCCACTACTCTTACTCTCCCTCCCACTCCTCACCCAAATAGAAGAGGAAAAGAAAATGTCACTTCTCTCCAGAATAGGTCTATGAGGGGAATTCTCAGGATTCTGTTGACTCACTGGAGCTGTATGTAGGAGGTTCGCTGCACTCCATCATCTTCTGAGTTATTTTTGCCCCTTTGTCACCACTTCTTGAATTTTTATGTCATTAGATTATGCCCTTGTCTGGCTCCTACTGGTAAATTTTTCTGGTTGGCTTATTTATTTATTCCTGTTTTTGTCATTTCCTAGCGAGTTAGAGGAAGAAGCTTCTGTGATCCTATTTTACTTTGCCAACTCGACCCATTCTCATCAGCTTTCTATCTTCCAGAATTCACTCAAAACTTCTGTTAGCTGTAAGCTACCATCATTGTTTTCTAGCACTTTTATAGTTTCATTCCTTAAACACTCATACATACATGTTCACACACGTGTGTACACACATACACACAGGCACACATACACTCTGCTTGGGGAGCAGCCATGTATAAAGGACATGTGTTTTGACTGAGGTGCCCATTTACTTAGGGAGGCTCACCAGCTTTTGGCTGAAATGGGCTTGTACACGCCAACTTGAGAAAGGTTTCCTGTGGACTAAGGCAATACTCTTAGGCAAATTGCTTCACTTCGATATCACACAATTGGCTAATGTCAAGTTCAAGAGTTAGAGTCATCAGGATTCTCAGAGAAATGTCAAAAAGTTATCAGTATTGGTGCACAAGGACATTTTTCTAGGGACAGAGGCCATAGCTGTCATCAGACAACCTCTCCAAGCCTCTGTTTCCTTATCTGTAAAATGAGGATGATAATAATGGTACCCACCTCATAAGGTCATTATGAGAATTAAATAACAGAATTCTTATTTAATCTTATTAACTGAAGTAAAGCATTTGGCATAAGGCCTAGAATGTAGTGAGTACTGTTATTATTCAAAGGAGCCCATGTCCACCAAATTTTAAAAACCATTGGAATAGAAGATTTTTCTTTTAGTTTTCTGTTGCTGTATAACAAAACACTCTAAAATCTAGTAGCTTAAACAGCAATTTCTCATCACTCACTTTTCCGCGGATTGAATTGGGCTCAGCTGAGCAGTTCTTATCCCGTGGTGGGGGGAGGTCTATCATACGGTTGCCATCAGATGTTGGTTAGAGTCATCAGAAGGCTCAACCGGTTGGCCATCAAGATGGCTCACTCTCGCGGCTGACAGTCGATTCTGGCTGCTGGGCGAGAGCTCAGCTGTGGCTGTCAGGGCTCACACATGGCTTCCCCATGTGACTGGCAACCTGGGACCCAAGCGTGGGAGCTGGGTTCCAAGGGCGAGTGTCCGCAAAGCAAACTTTCCAAGGGACCCACTCGTTGAAGCTTCAAGGCTTCTTACAATCTAAGGGAATGACTACTGGGAGGTATGAATACTGAGAGGCTTGGTTCATTGGTGGGAGGAGGCATATTTTTTTGGAAACCAGCTACCCCATTTTAAGGTCTCTTCCAGCTCTACTATTCCACAATTATATTGTTATAAACTGTTCTTTCTGCCTCGTAATGTATGAGACATCTTCATCTATTTTCTCATTTCAACCTCATAACAATCTTTTGAACTCCCATTTTTAGATTTTAAAAGATGAGGAAACCAAGTCACGGACAGGAGAAGTAACTTGGCCGGGCCCTTTAACTCCAAGTCCAGGACTCCCTGCCTTCGTGGTTTGTAAATCAGGAGCTGGAGTGCTGCCGTCTGTTGAAGCCCTGCTCGCCGTTCCCAGCATGAGGCTGGGTCCCCAGAAGAGGCTGAACCTATGCTTGCTAATGAAACAAAGGTCTTTTCTTTGAGAACTCACCAAAAGAAAGGGTTGCTTGGGTCTATCTCTCTGGTGTGCTTCACAGGACTTGAGAAATGCAAACACATTTTCATTTACTAAGTATGCAGGACAGGCAGACTCCCCCTGAACAGCCATCTTTGAGAAGAGAGGTGTAAACCAGAGCACCCTGGAGCAGCTCCCTGCACCCTCCTTTGCTGCAGACACGGGTTGGCATCCACGCTTGGCAGGGACACAGTGTATCTACGACTGTGTGGTCACAGAGGAGGATCTTGAGAGCTGAGCGAGCCCAGATGCATCTCTTCCACCATCAAAATGTAGATCACCCCCAACCCATCCTGTCTGACCATGTAGCTGCTCATCCCAAAACACCAACACCCCTGAACACACCCTTCCGCTGAGAGACTGGTGAGAACGAAGGGACATGACCTACAGTGTGTTTATTCTGAGGTATTTCCTCTCCCAGGGCATTGTGGGAGTTTGCCTGGCCTCCTTTCAAGGTCACCCCGCCCTGCCCAGGTGGCAGAGGACGTGCTGGAGGCTCCAAGGTTCCTCTCTCATTCTCCCTGTAACAACTGCTGTTCTGCCCAGTGTGTTGTAGTTTACAAAGCCCTTTCACATGTTCCCTCACGTGACACTCCCCGGAGACCTTGTGAGCTGGGTATTATTCTTATTTTAAAGGAAAGGCAAAACTGGTGGAAAGCGGAAGGGTAACCGGCTCAAAGAAATGTAGTTAGTAGAAATCAAAACTAGAACCTGAATAACTGTCTTTGGACCCCAAACGCCAGCCCCTCCTGCTCTCTGGCAGCCCCCAGTGTCCTGAGGTTACTCTGGGGCATTCCCTGTATTTGAGGACCAGCCATGGCCCCTGCGGAACCACTCTGAGCTACTCAGCCATCCCCCTCCGCCCACCCTGGTGTCTGCCAGTCTCCTCTGCAGAGCCAGCCGGGGAAGAGGAACCACCTCAGCCAGGCCACTCAGCTCCCAGGTTTTAGGCCCAGTATGTGGCATATTACAAGTTGTCACCATGAAGCTTAATTTTTTTCTTCCCAATCCTAAGTCTTTCAAAAACAGTCTCAGCTAAATATAATAAGGATGCCCTTTGGCACATCCTGCCAGTCTTGCAGGTGATTCATAGACCTCACTCAAGATGCCCAGGGAACAGCAGGGGCCATGTAGTTAAAAATACCCGCTGGGCTCGAAGGTGCCACAGATGATCTAATGAGCTCCCTCTGCTCCTCAGAGATGCACTAAAGTGTAAGTTGAGTGAGCCTGAGAGTGGACAGGTTTGCACTGGATTTCCTCTAGGCCTCAGGCCTACCTATCAAACCAGTGGAGTTACCAGAGTCTTCCCAAATGCCCACAGAATGGGTCAGACAGGACCACTGGCAAGAGGGCAAAGCGGCAAGGAGCCAGCCCCATTCGGTCACGAGTTCTGTTCTGTGGAGCCCCCGCCTCCGACAGCCCCAGAGGCACTGCCTTTGGTTGGGTTCCCCAGAAACAGAGCCTGAGACAGGAGTTTACTGGGGGGGCTGCTCCCAGGTAAGGGAGCACTCCCTGTAAGGGAGTGAGGGAATCAGGCTGGCATAGGGAGGAAGCTGGGCAGACAGGTAGATGCAACTGAAGTCCAGTCTCAGCCTGATCCCACATGGACCTTGGAAGCATGAGCTGCTCCACCTTGAGGTAAGGCCTTTGGCCTTTAGACACCCATATCAGCCACTGCTGGCTGCAGGCTGCCCCTGGGGGAGGGCAGAACCTCCTAGGCTTTTCTGGGTGAGGTGGCTCCCTTATTGAGGCCAAATCTCTGGAGCAGGGAACAGCTGTGAGCCATTAGTCGCTGACACTCACAGCAGCTGGGGGATGGGTACACTGGCCAGGCAAAGAGGAGCTCGCCTGCCTCTACTACAGGCACCGTTTCTCGTCTGTCTTGAAAACCAAAATGACCAAGCCTCTAAGTCAAGTCACTTTCTCAAAGTAAAACATTATTTTCCATCTGTCCCAAGGGCAAGAGAAAGCCAAATATGGTATCGACTCATTCATCTTTCGTCTGCTTTACGTCTGATTTTCCACACGTGGGGCAATCCCTGTGACAGAGGATGAAGTAAACACACAAACACAACGGACTCACCCTTCCCCCTTACATGCTCGGCTCCCGCTCTCCAAGCCCCCTATCTCAGGGCGGTGCCCAAGATTGCTCACGTGCCGCACACTTAAGCTTGGTCTGGTCCTTGTTCTACAATTGCCCTGGCTATCATCAGAGGTCTGCCCAACTGCATGACCCTTCCATGTTACCCTGCTGAAGCCCATCCCTGGCTTCGTGAAGCCTCCCTGCACACTGCAGGCCTCGCTGTTGCCTCCCACCGCAGAACTGATGGCAGGGAGCACACACCACTTGATGTCAGTGTCTATGGTGAGAGGGATGAGAGAAGGATGCTTTGTGCCAAGCTCTGTGCTCAGTGCAACTTACGGGACTGCATTTATTTGGTGGAGCCCATGTGTATCGTGAAGATGTGTTTGGCTGTCAGTAACTCTCTGGGTTTCAAGTAGCTTGAAGAAAAAGGAAGAATCATTTCCCATGTAACAAGAAATCTAGAGGTCAGGTCAAACCGTAATCAGCTACTGCATCCAGCTCCCAAGCCAGACTCCCTCTGGTACTACGTGCTCCTCTTCTGAGTCCCTCCAATCCCATCTGATAGTCTGCTACCCATGGAATAAGTCATGAAAACAGTGGGGGACGAGGTGAGGAGAAAGATAGCTAAAACGCTTACATGGAACAAAATATAGGTAGATATTTCAGCCCTCATCTCTGCCGACCGTGTTCACACAGCCATAGTTGGTGTCTATGACATCCTTCCTCTTAAACCTATTCCCCATTCCCTTTCCCTTTAGCAGCATCGCGGCTGCACAGAGCTCTTGCACCAGTGAAGTGCCCCAAACTATGATTTTTGAGGAATCTGAGTCCTTGACGGTCCTGCTTGAATGGGATTGTCGAAGTTTTCTATTGATTTTTTTTTACACTGGGCCTGACTTAACTGGGTGTTACCCTCCCTATCGTGTAGGCAGCACTGCTTCCAGCCCCTATTGTCTGTATAGTGGCACCTGTCACTGCAGCCTATCACTAGCCCTCTTCATGCCTGTTCACCAAGTGGCATGAAGACCTTGAGATGGACAGGTGGCAGTCTCCATGTTCAAGACAACGGGACCATTCTTTTGTCTCCTTTCTTGGGTATTAGCCCTTGAAGCCAGCAGAGCCGAGTTGTAGAAATAACGTATCAGTCAGGATCCCAGCAAGAAACTGAATTCAACTCATTTGATTTAATGAAGAGACTTTCCTGAGGGACCACTTCCAGAGGGGAGGGCAGGGTGAGGGAGCCTAACATGATGTCAAGGCAGCCACAGACTAACACAGCGCAGACAGCAGTTACCACCCCTAGGCTCGAGAGGGTAAGGGGAGGAATGAGTGTTACCTGAGCCCGTGAGGGGGGCTGAGGGGGGATCACCTGGCAGCAGCCATATTTAGGAAAAAGTAGCGCCTGACAAAGATGCTGTGCCAAAGCTTGGAGAGAGTGGAGAAGAAATCCCAGCTCTCCTTCTCCTCTTGCCTCTGCTCCCTGCTCGTGCTGTCCCTTGGCTGATTGAGAGCTAGCCAGCACAGGGGGTCAAGTAAGACAGTCTGCAGGGCGATAGCAGGGCAGAAAGAGAACGGGAAAATGGATCCAGGGGAACGAATACAGAGTGACCAACATGAACAGGAAATAAAAGCATTTGCAAGAGGGCTGCTGGGTGTCATAGAAAGAGATGTTGTCCCACTTCCGTCCTCTTGTTTCCTCAGAGCCAGGCATTCTGTGTGTGGGACACCCAGCCTCACACACTGGTTTTTAGCTCAAAGCATAGACTCATTCGATAAGACCAGCCCAAACTTGCAAGGGGTTTTCTCTCAGCAAACACTGTTTCTGAGTCTTTATTAAACATTCTAAACTTCTGTTAGGTCAGTGAATGCCCATTTTTCATCTCTCTTCCTCAGTTCTTTCACACTAAAATAAAATACTTGCTGCAATACAATGTGGTGTGGGATACAACAATGGTGGAGTAAACCATTTGCTAAGTCTATTGATGATGTTGCTGGAAGAAACATGGCAGCCATGGAAGGCAAATTCAAATCCACAGTGGGCTCTTACGACCTGAGGACAAATCATTGCCCCTTCAAGATGGATTTAATACATCATTTCCCAGATTACCGTATTCCCAAGAAACTTCACCAAGGTGTTGGGACCTAGCATTTTCATGGGCTTTCTCTCTCATCTCTGGCATACATGTATCTTACCAAGCCTTCTGGAACACCATCTACTTCCTGCTGTTTGGATTCTAGAAGCATGATATTATCAATGTAGCATATGATGTCTTGCGGGATGGTGAAACAAGCAGGATCCTCGTAGAGTCAATTAGAGTGAGAAAGTTGACGTAGCCCTGAGGCAAAATGGTGACGGTGGACCACTGCTCTCGTCAAGCGTCAACAAATTGCTTCTAGTTTTCTCTGTTTATTAGAATAGAAAAAATTTTTTTTCCAGATGAATAGCTACGGTTCCAGAGACTATGTTGATTTGCTGAAGTAAAGATCTGCATTTGGACAGTAATTGCAGGTGGAATCCTCTCCTAATTAGGCTTATGATAATTTGTTCATTGTGCAAGACCCGTTTTTGTTGTTCACAGGTTAAATTGGTGAGTTAAATGGGGGATATGATAGAAATCAATACCCCTACATCTTTGAATATTTCCAATATTAATTCTTAGTTAATTTAAATTTTGATTAATATTACATTTTAATTAATAACTGATCTTGGTAACTCCCTCACGGGGGCAGAATTATTTTTGGTTTACGATTTTGGAACGCAAGAGAGGCTCCAGGGCTCCCTCATGGACTTTCCTGCTATAATTGCCTCTAGTCTGAGGTCAGAGGGGCAGTGTGGGTAGTCTTCCTCTCGCTGAATATGTTTATTCCTACTCTATACTCTGGAACTGGGACATTAGCCATTATGTGCCAGGATATAGTGTGTAAGACGTCAGCGGCCTGACTGAGGTGAACTAGTTCTCTTTGGTCCCAAAGGACCAACAAGGAGCCCCGGGTCCCTCAGAGCAGACGTCCAATTCTTCTCAAATGGTCTGATGACTTCCCTTTCCCCAGAACATAGTCACCCTGGGGAGTGGCCAAGGGCCCTGCGGGAAGTGGTGATGGTGGGGAGTGGCGGAACTTGAAGAGATTTGGGTTTCCTCATGGAAGTGACTTCTTTCAGTGACATCATTACAGGGCCTCAGGGAAGGCAGAAAGAGCCTCTCACATTGGGAAGGAAGGGGCACTTTCTGGCAAGAGTGGATTAGTGGGGTTGGTATCTCTCTTACTAAGCTATCCAGGGTGACTGGAAGAAGCCAGTTTATCCCAGGCTAGATATATGACATAATGTGTGAATCTTCAAAATTACCATGTTATCAAGGGCCCTGGGTCTTCTGAATAACTCAGATCTGGAAACTGTTCTGGTGGCTCAAGTTAAGCTGCACTTGGCCAAACTGGAGGTTTTGGGTTATAAGTAGGACCATAGTTAACAGCCAGCCTATTTTAGTCTTAAGGACTCAGTGATGCCCTGACTCCTCCAAAATGCTCTGTGGTCAGACTGTTCGGAGAGCCACCCCAGCCTCTCTGCTGACTGCTGTGGCCCTGAATCATCTTCTAGAAGCTGGTGTCACCACTTGGCCTCAGCCACTCTGCATCCCTACAACCCGCAGTGATGTCAGGGAACCTGTTTTAATGCACTCTTTCCCACCAGTAGCTCCGACCTTCGGGTAAAAGCTACAACAGCACCTGTCAAAGACTCTGATTCTTTTCTCGTCAATGTACTTCTCAATACTTTGGCAAAGAGAGAGTCTTCAGGGCCCTTTCAAGGACCTAGTTAGGGGGTGGGTAAGCGGATCTCATAGAATTAATCCAGTCCATGTTGACAGCTCCTTCCTCTACATCAGAGCTTCAGAACCTGGGGGATACATTTTAATCACCTGAGGAACTTTGAAAATACACTGATGCCAGGCCCTATCCGCAGATACTCTGATTTGATCGGTCTGGGGTGCATCAGTGTTTTGAAAGGCCCTTGGTGATTCTGACGTGCAGCCAGGCTGGCGAGCTGCTGTTCTCCATTACGCCATGGAACTTCCGGAACTCCATTTTATGTTGGCTGCCATTAAATCCAGGATGAAGTTAATCAATCAATTAGAAAGAGTAATTAGAACAGCAACCACCTACTCAAGAGAGCCAGTTGAGCACGGACTCTGTCGGAGCACGCCTGCTGACAAACGCAGCCCTGGCCACATAACGCTCCTCCCTCCCTGGTCCAGCATCTTCAGAATTAACTCCAATACACACCTCTAGGCTTCTTTCTGGCACGAATTAGCAAATTCTGGCAATTCTTTTAATATAGATGCCTGTTCTTCCAAACGTAAACTTTGACTTTGCATTTGGCCCCCGTGACTGCTGGGGTCTGATTCTCCTCATAGGTCTCAAGACCATCAGTGGGGGTGACAGGGGTGAGGGGGCTTGGAGAGGTCTGGACTTCCCCAGCAATGTAACTTCTCTGGACGAGGCACTCCAGGGCCTCGAGCGAGGCAGGGACAGCCTCTGCAAACAGGAAGGAAGGGGACACTGTTCTGACAAAGGCGGTGGCAAAGGTGGGGCTCGGCTGCCCCCATTAAGCCGTCCAGTGTAGCTGGACGTGGTCAGTTTATCCCGACTGGCCCTGAATTCCTCACACTTGTCATTCCTTTTGATGGCAGCACTATTAGATCCCTCTGAGCTTTGCCTTCACTGTGCTCTTCAAGGTGATCCCAGGAAATAGCTGAATTCACTGTTTTCAAGACTCATGCCTGGGCCAGCCAGGTCCCATTCCTTCGTGCTAGCTGGCTTCTCAGCATTATCCCTTCCAACTGGGGCAGATAACCAATCCCACATTCCTCCCCACGGTTCTGTAGCTGGCAACCACTTCTGGTCCCAATTCTGAATAAGTCAGGTGTCCAATGATGAGAAGCTGACTCTGACTGACTAAGCGGGAAAGGCATTTAATTAAAAACACGTTCACCGTAAGTGTTGGGAGGGCTGGAGAATCACGCCCGAGGCTGTTTCCAGAATCACAGTGCAGAACTGACCTGAGGAGGACACCACCACCTCTGGCATGAGAGGAACACACCCCACCCCCACTGAGGCTGCTTCTTCCCCAGGAAGTGACCTTGTACCCACTGCTGACCCTCAAAGCCAGGTACCTCTGCCACCACCCTGCAGAAGGTTCTGGATGTAGCCTCGTTCTTTGAGTTGCGTATTTCTGAGATTAAATCTCAGACAGATGCGTCTGAGAGTTGGCATATAGGGCATGTGCCTATGTCTCAGCTGCAAAGGAGGCTGGCGAACTGAGTTTTCTGGGTTCTACTGTCAACAAGTAGAATTCATAAGGCTGGTAAATGAGATTTACCTTAAGGAATTGGCTTATGTGATTATGGGGCTGGCAAGTCAGAAATCCTCAGGGCAGCCCAGCAGGCTAGAAATCTCAGGCAGGAGCTGGCGCAGAACTGTTGAGACAGAAGTTTTTCTCCCTCAGGGAAACTTTAGTTTTGCTCTTAAAGCCTTTTAACCGATTGGATGAGGCTCCCCCACATTGTCAAAGATAATCTCCATCACTTAAAGTCAACTGATGGTAGATGTTAACCACGTCTACAAAATACCTCCGCAGCAACACCTAGGTTAGCGTTTGATTGACTAACTGGGCACTGTAGCAGAGCCGAGTTGACACATACAACTAACCATCACAGATGGTTATTTCCCAAAGTTAGCAATGGGGTTCAAAAGGTGCTGGGAAGCCAGAAGACATAGCAAATGTTTACAACACGCCCCAAACTCACCACTAAGGATGAAACATGATGATAGTGACGATGATGATGACTATTACAACAACCATTTGTTGAGCTCCCACCGTGCAGCAAAGGTCTAACATATTACTCTCTCAATTAGTCCTCACACTAATTCTATAAAGTGGTTGTGATCATGTCCATCTTATCAATAAGGAGCCAGAGGCTCACACAGTGCACGTGGAGAGAGGCATGCGATCCAGTCTGCCAGGTTCCAAAGTCCGTCACTGTCCACTCTACCTGCTGCCTCTCCAACTGTCATATGAAGCTGCTTGGGCAATTTAGCCAATGTTCAACATTTGTGTTAAGGAGAGGAAGAAGGAAATCCGCTTAAGCAGTGACTCTTCAATTTTAATGCTTATGAGTGTCACCTGGAGAGGTTGGTTAAGCAAGGATTCCTGGGCCCCACCAGCAGAGATTCTGGACTAGAGGGTCAGAGGTCGGGCCTGGGATTCTGCATTGAGCAAATTTAGTAATACTGATGCTGCTGGTCTGGGACCACACTTTGAGTAACGCTGGGTGAAAGAAATCCACATGTGATGCAAGCATCTCTCCCCAGTGAAACCTTTAACAGTGACATCTATAAATAGCAGACCAGCTGATTGGAGTGGCATCTCTCCTTTCTCGCCTAGGGCTGACAGTGAAATGATCAGAAGTCAATGGGGTGATCACGAAAGAGAGGAAGCAACAAAGGATAGCTTGCTAATCTCTTTGTCAAAGAAGAGCTGGCTGTCAGAGAAAACTATTTTTCGGGGTTTCGAGCCCTTCCCCAAGCCTGCGAACACCCAGCCCTTGCTCTGAGGGACCCCAGGTAGGCAGAGAGTTGACATAGCACCATTTTCCCCACTGAGGAAACTCAAGGCAGAAGTTCAGTTCTTGGAGGAGAAGAGAGGATGGGATCAGCACAGGCGGGGCCTGTAGCCATCTCACTTGCACTGGGTAAGAGCCCCTGGAATTCTGCCCAAGCACACGCTGTTTACATGTGAGGAGATCCCATTGCTCTCTCCTGGCCGCTGAGTAGAGCAGGGCTTTAATACATGGTCCCGAGAGGTGGCAGTAGTGAGTGAGGACTCAGAAAATGGGGGAAGCGTTCCAGTTCAATCACTTAAACTACACGACACCTCTGAGTCTCAGTTTTGTCACCTGCGAAATGGGATAATACAACTATCTACCTTACAAAGAAAGGTTTCCGTGATTGGTTGTAAAATTTTTATTGCTTTTTATCTTTCCCTGCCGCATTTCCTTTTTTATTTTATGTGACTGATACTACAGTCGAGTGCAAACTGTTCTCTGGTGGAAGGAAGGGCAGCCACTTTCAGATTCTATAAGGACTTGAATAGTCTGGACTTGATCAAATACCTGGGTGGAAAGCAGCAATGAGAAGGCTTTCTTAGCTTGGGTCCTCTAGAAAGCAGAGCCTGAAGCAAAGATTAAACCATTGCCATTAGTTATTCGAGGAGTGCATTTTCCTGGGTGGTGAGAGTGAAGAAAAAGGGAAGGGGGGTATAAGAAAAGAAGCAAAACAATGTGATGCAACCTGTTATCCCCCTGGATGCCACCTCATGACAAGCTGAGGAGGGACAAAGCCTATAGTAGGCGTGTTCATTCAGCCCGTGGGACTTCCCCAAAAGAACTGCCTGGGAGAGCCGCCGTTTTACAGTGTCCATGGAAGAGAAAGGAGTTCCGGTTCATCTGGCTCCTTCCCACCGCCTGTTCCCCTTGGTCAGAGTTCACCTCATGGGGAGCTGTTCCCCCACAGTTCTGCACCGCTTCCCCGGGCCCGTCGGTGGCCACCCAGGGCACCCCATGGTTCTTCCAAGTCTGAGAGCAAAGCGTGATCCGGTATCTATGGAGGTTGGGCCGTTGACCAAAGGAGAGGAAGAAGGAAGCAATAGAGTGAACCTGAGAGAGTGAACAAGTTTCTGTGGATAATAAGCTCCAGACTTACTCATGTCTGTGTTGAAGAACTTGCTCAGATGAGACCAAAAAGCTTTCTCGGTCAATGGGGCCAAAAGCTTGGAGGAATGTGACCTGGTCTAGACTCTAGACCAAACAGGCTGCCTCTGCTTCCTGCAGAGAAACCTCCAGGACTGGAGAATTAAGGGTTATGCTTCACAGGCTTCTGACGACAGGCTCCCCCTGTCATCCTCACAGTCGGTAGGGATTCCACGTTTCTCAGATACATACTCTTGGTCCAGGTAATAACCTACTCCAAGGGGCACTGCCCCCAAATGATAAAGGGCTCTCGTCATGGCCGCTCCAAGGGCACATGTCTCAGTGTTTGGTAGAGGTCCAAACATTAAACAGTCCAGAAGAGCTTCTGGGTCCTGACTGATATTGGCCATTTGTATCAAAAAGTCAGATTGTACCAACATTAATCCCCCGTCACCATGTATCACAATTAGCTTTGCCATCTGTGTCAGTCTTCTCAGGCCGCCACAACAACAGACTGTAGACTGGGCAGCTTGAACAACAGAAATTGATTTTCTCACAGTTCTGGAGGCTGGAAGTCCCAGACCAAGGTTTGGCAGGGCCAGTTCCCGGTGAGAGCTCTCCTCCTGGCTTGCAGATGGCCGCCTTCATGCCGTGTCCTCACGTGGTCTTTCCTCGGTGTGTGCAGGTGGGGGACTCTCCCTGGTGTCTGTTCTTATAAGGACACTAATCCTGTTGGATCGGGGCCCTATCTTATGACCTCATTTAACCTTAATTACTTTCCCAAAGGCCTATCTCCAGCTAAGCCACACTGGGGGTTAGGGCTGCAACATGTGTAATTTGAGGAGGACACAAACATTCAATCCATAACGCCATCCATAGAAACGAGACTAGATGTACCACTTTGTGGATAGTTATTCCACAAAGCCCAGCAATGATTGTATCACCCCAACCATAGAAAAGGTATATATAAAGTATAACATGCTTCCACTTTCCCATCCCTTGCCTAAGGCAGACATTGCTAATCAATCATAGTATTTTTCCCACTCAGCCAGGATGCAGCCTTACACAGTCCTTAACACAGAGCTTCAGGCAGCCACTACCAATTGGCTGGTGTTGGCATCTGCGTTGGGATTCTTACATTGTCTTAATCATAGAGAGGACTTTACTGGCTCACATAGCTAGGAACTCAAAAGACAGAATCAGCGCCTCGAATGGTACGATCTAGGCTCCTCTCTTCGGTGGCAAAGATGGTTAACAGCAACTGCAGGCTCTACCAGCTGAGGAGAAACATCGCCAGAAAAACAGGGCCTCTTTCACAGTCCTTCTGACAAATTTCCTGGGGCTGGCTCTTCAGTCTGCCTGGCTCAAGTCTGATTGGCCATCTTGGGTCATGTCATGTGCCTCAATCAATTAAGTGGCAGAGGGATGCAGTGCTCTCATTGGCCAGATTTGGGCCTCATGGCCAACGTGGGATTAGTCCCACTTGAGCCAATGACTGAATGAGTACACAGGATGAGGTTCCAAAGGAAATGTGGAGTGAGGATTCCAGAAGGTTGGCAATGGGGTCTGGGCAACCTCAACAACAAATTCACACTTTAGTAGAGCTGAGCACCATTCTAGTGCTGCAGATCTCTGAGAGGTGCAGGTCACAAGGCAACAGGTGACCCCCGCAGGGAACCCAGACCTGCTACATACAGTCAGGATCTGGAGAGTTCCATTCCACTCTGCCACCCTTCCCATGTTTTACTCTCCCACCAGCCTCTTGGTGAGAAGCCACCAGACTTTCCTCTCAGAATGTTTTTCATCCTCTCCTGTGCCCTTTGCCTGCTCTTGCCGTGTTAAAGATGAAATCTAGTGCTCACCTGCTCCCCAAATTTCTTATTCCTACATTTCTGTCCACTTCTCCATTTTATCCCAGAACCTCAGTAATAATATAAAAAACAATAACTAAACCTTAGAACCAGAGTTCCCATCGAGACTGCCTTTGATTTCTCATTGGGCTCTTAGCTGGGATCATCTGGAGACTACGAAATAATAGTAACATGTCTGCCAAATCAGTAGAAGACAAGTGGCTGAACAAACTCATTAACCTCTCAAAACAGACAATTTCAATGTGGATAGACATGCTATCATTAGTCTGTGAAAACGCTGAAGAACTCAGATGTAAATCTCTTTAGATCTGAAAATTATGGGTATTGCAGTACAATATGGCAGAAAGAGGACAAATCAGCATGTACCACAGTCACATGCCTTTGCTCTAAGTACACGTGAAGCCTAATCTGCCTATTAGATATCTTGCAACAAACTCTGAACAAGCCAGCCAGCTCCCTCATTCAACAATCTCCAGGTAAATGCAGCCCTTGAAACTGATGCTTCACTGTCCAAGGGAAGAACCCAGACACATCTCCCTGCACAACATAATTCAACTCAGTTTGGTAAATGTGCAATTTCCTATGATGTGCAAAGCTTTGTGCTTGGTGCTCCAGGAGCTAAGAAGTGAGTTCCTGCTCTCTCTGCATTCATGCTCTAGCTTGTACCTTGCTCACCAGAGCTTAAGATGGAAGTTCCTGGGTTTTGGAAGCAAGCAGATCTGGGTTCAAACTGGGGCTCTATCGTATACTGACGTTATGATCTTGAGCAAGTTAATCTCTGTGCATTGGTTTCCTTATTTGTAAAATGAGATATTAATAGTGCTTAAGTCTTGAGATTATTGTGAAAATAAAATGAATGTTAATGTATAGAAGCTACTTGGTAGAGTTGATAACACATGGTGAGTTCTTATTAACTAGTTGTTGTAATTAGCATCATTATGATCACCATCCTCACCTCCTTGTAGCTCAAAGGACAATGGGAAAATAGGACTGGGAGGAGGTGAAAAACTGGTGCAGGATGATGTCAGCTAGCTGCTGGGTTCACAACATCTAATTAGCATAAAAGCAAAAAGTCCTTCCTAAGGTGTGGTGAAGAACCCATGAACTTCAGTGACTGCCCTATGCAGACATCCCTTGTTTTGTCTGCCCAGAGAAGCACCCTCTCCCTTCTGGGAAATGCTCTATGCCCACTCTAACCATATAGTTTGATTGGGAGAGCCATATTGAAACATGACTCAAACTACCTGGCCAGAGTGATTGGTCTGAGTGGGGCTCAGACCCAAACTGGGCCAATCCAACACTGTTTAGGGGTTTCTGGCCTTGGAGAGAGAGAGAGTTAGAGTCTGTCTCTAGAGGTGCAGTTGGAAGATAAGCCAACAGCTCAGTCCCATACACAGGGAGAAAGAGGTCTGAGGGAATGCAGAGAGAGACAGAGACCAAAGGTGGAGAGAGATCTGGCAGTACGCACATCATACTTCTATCCTGTCTGCTAAGGCAGCAGGAGATGTATGGAATTGATTAAAGAGCTGGAGATTAAAAAAAATAAATAAAACAAAAGAGAGGCCTTGCACGGATCCATGACTGTAGATGACATATTGAATATGATCAACTTAATTCTGAGTGCACAAGGTCCTAAAAAAACTAATGAAAAAGAGGAAAGTTCTCCATGTGGAATCTGTCTCTTCTTCTCTTTGTTTCCTTTAAATCCCTCTTCCTTTCACCCCAGCAAGTCTTTCTTTCAAGTCTCCGGAGCCCCACTATTCCCTTTAAGCAATTTGCTCCTCTCACAGTTCCAGAATGTGGATATAGAAGGAGATTAGAATGCAGCAATCTCTATGGAAGGTGGGGAAATGGGGCAAAGACTACATACTTGATTCACAAGTGTGAGATTAGGACTTTATTTGGGTGGCCTGGGCTGGTGGCGATTATCTCCAGACACAGCTCATCTCCCTTGGTGCTGCCACTGCTTCATGCCAAAGGGGAAAGGCTTTGCCTCCCTCCATCTCCTGTTGCGTCTTATAAACATGGCACCTCAGGTTTGGCTGGAAGTTAACTGATGTTGTCCGGCCCCTTTGCTAAGGATGATGGTGGATACTTGGATTCCATTCCAATCCCCCCACCCATAATAGCCGTGACTGACTTCCCCACTAAATTATCTAAGAAGCAAGCAAACGCACAAAGGCAAGCATTGACCTTGTTTCCCAAAGAGGTAAGTTCAGTCACAATATAAGGAAAGTCTCTTCCTGCCATGAGCATGACTATCATACCCCTAGCATAACTGTGGCAAGGAGAATTTGACTTTTTCTGCCCCAACAAGATTTGCCAAAGCACCTGCAAATGGCCTCTTTCTCAGCCACCTGCATGGGTGGTACCAGCTTGGATTAGAGTCTTCTTGATTGCTGTTCACTGTGACACAGTGGCTGATGCATAAGAGATGCACAGTATGCATACTGGCCCCCTTCACCACTCTTCTTATTTAGGATGATGTTGGTATTGATCCCATTAAATAACTATTTTTCCCCATAAGGTCTTTCTCTTACATTTTTTCACTCCCCTCTTCTTTTAATTCTGATCTCAACTTTGTAGTTTGACCTCACCCTCGTATATCCCTTGTAAATATGAAGTGGATGGGCTTTTTGGTCATAGATTCTTGAGGAATTCCTGCCAGAGAAGAACAAGAAATTTAAAGTCTCCCCTCTTCTCAAACAAAGAACTGTGGTTCTGTTTACATCAGTAGAGTTGCAATCAGAAAGTACTAAACAGCCCAGATTAATGCTCCAAACAGCTTCTGTGTGGGTGGGCAAGGCAATTAAAAGCTAGACATGCTCAAGTCTTTTAGCGGATGTCTAGGTGATAAAAATGCTGTCAACACATCCAAGGAGGATTCTGTCAGCTTTTGTTGGAACAACACAATTCTCATGTCCGCAAAGGAAACTCTCATCTTTTTATCAAGTCTAATGTCAAACTGGAGAGGAGTACTAATGGGAGTAGGGGAATTGGGTGAGAGCAAAGACGGCAGGTGGCTTTGTGTTTAAAGGACAGCCAAGGAGATACCCATTAAAATCAGGATTATGCTACAGAACTTTTAAAAACCAATCTCTAAATTTCTACATGGAAGAAGATATGAGTTGTTTTAGGATGTCTCTAAAGGCCTCCTTCAAAAAGTTTGAAGGATCCTTCAGTCCATCTAGGCCTGCAGCTTGGAATTACTCATTATCATTGCCCTTAAATTTTTGTTGATTCTCTTTTATGTACCAGAAATGTTACTATGAGCTTCATGTATACCATCTTACTGTTCACAATAGGATGCATTGTTATCTCCATCTTGCAGACAACAAGACTGGGTCTCACACAAGTTAAGAAGCATAACAAAACTTACACAGCTTCCAGAGGCAGGATTTAAATCTTAGGACTGAGTACTAACTCCAAATCTTGTTGTGTTCCCACCCTACCATTTTTGATGTTTATTCTCTGAGAAGGCACTTTAGAGTCAAAGATATAAGTAGGTTGAAAGTAAAAGAATGAAAAGAGATATACCACGCAAATGACAACCAAAGAGAGCTGGAGTGGTTATAAAAATACCAGATAAAACAGACTTTAAAACAAAAATGTTACTAGAGTTAAATACGGACATTTCCTAGTGATAAAAGGGTCAATCCATCAGGAAGATATAACAATTATAAATATATATGCACCTAACAACAGAGCCCTAAAATATTTGAAGCAAAAACTAACAGAATTGAGGGGAGAAACAGAACACCCAATAATAATACTTGAAAACTTCTATACCCCACTAATGAATAGAACTACTAAACAGAAGACCAACAAGGATAAAGAAAACTTGAACAACATCGTAAGCAACTAGATGCACCAGACGTCTACAGAACACTCCATTCAGAATACATGTTGTTCTCAAGCACACATGGACCATTCCCCAGGACAGAACACATGCTAATTTATAAAACAAGTCTCAATAAATTTAAAAGGATGAAGTCAAACAAAATATGTTCTCTAGCCACGATGAAATCAACTTAGGAATGAATTACAGAAGAAAATTTGGGAAATTCACAAATACGTGGAAATTAAATGTCCACATTGGTGTCCTAAATAACCAATGGGAAAAAGAAGAAATCACAAGGGACATTAGAAAATACTTTGAGATGAATGAAACAAAAGCATGACATCTCAAAACTTATGGGATGCTGCTAAAGCAATGCTTAGAGGAAAATTTACAGCTCTAAATGCGCATATTTTTAAAAAGACAAACAAGGAATCGCAAATCAGTAGCTTAATCTTCCAACTTAGGAAACTAGAAAAAGAAGAGCAAACTAAATCCAAAGAAAGCAAAAGGATGAAAGCAAGGATTAGGACAGAAATAAATAAAATAAATAGTAGAAAAACAAAATTTACGTTTTATAAGTAATAAAATATTTTTAAAGAAAAAACTTCATATATTAGTACTTTTAATAGCACCTTTCTCCTACTTTTTGAATATGGGACCCCAAATTTTTATTTGCACCTTAGCCAGCTCTGCACATGAAACAGGAATTGCTCTAAAATGTGTCACACCTGTCCTTCAACTAATTAAAACCCTTTACTCTTCCCTGGCTCCCCACTGCCTTAATGTGGCTCATCAAGTCTCCTCATAATCCCTGCAAATCCTATTTTCTGCTGTTCCTCACATCACACTTTTACTTGCAAAACATAGACCTCCTTGTCATTGCCTGGGCACCCCATGCTGCTTTTACACCTCAGTGCCTTTGCAAATACTGCTCTCTCTGTGTGATGTGTCCTCTCCTCCTGCTCTGCTTTCTGCCCCAACTTTAGCATTTGTCACCCTACTCAGCTTTACCTCGTCCCTGAGGCCCTTATCTGAAGCCCTAGTTAATCTAGAGCCCTTTTGTGTTATTTCTGTACCTTGTACACTCTTCCTATTGCATAGGTCCTGTTTTAACTATCTATATGCTAGGTGACTGCAGGCTCCTCTAAGACAAGGACCCTTTCTTATTTACTGTTTACTGTTGTGCTCCAGGAATTAGGGTAAATCAGAACTGAACCACAAGGAGAGCACAGCTCTGCTCCGTTTGAACTAGGGAAAGTGTAAAAGAGAAGGTAGGTTAGTGTGTTACAACCATGAGCAGAGAGCTGGCTTCCAATAGTAAACCTGACACTAACCAACCATAGGACCCTTAGCAATTCAATTAACATCCTTGAACCTCGGTTTCCTAACCTGTAAACTGGGGATGATAATACCAATCTCCAAAGGGATGTCGTGAGAACTAACGCAATCTTACAAATAAAGCAATTAATAGAGGGACTAGCTATTGCTATTTATCATCATCAGGCTCTTTGACTCAATAGCATCTGGGGAAAGGAATGAGATGATCAAATGAGAGGCAAAGTTGACTTGCAGAGTCTGCAGAGTTTAGATGCCCACCTGGTGTTACAGAGGCCTCTAGCAAATGCAATTACTCTTTGGAGCCATAAAGACCAGGACAAACAGTGGGCTAGTAGCAGCTAATGTTAATTGAGCTTCCATGACCAAGAGCTTCTCCAAGTGCTTCACTTATTGACTCACCCAACAGTCACAGCAAGCCTGTGAGGTCGATGACCTACTATAAAAAGCCTATTTTATGATGAGTAAACTGAAATAAACCTAACCGTGTGATGTGGAAGCTGAAACATAGTGAGGGGAAGTAGTTTGCTAGAGTGACGCACTGATAGTGGTGGAACAAGGATTTGAACCAGGCAGTGTGGCTGCAGAGGTTAGGCCCTTAACAACTAAGCTCTGCCAATCTAGTTAGAACAGACCAAGCTCCTTCTACATCCCAGAGACCACGCTAAGTGTTTTCCATAGAGATATGGACTCTCTCAACACCCTTTCCAGTCGTTTTCCAATACTGCAAAGACTGGAAAGATAGGCATTTTCCAGACCCACTAACAGCTGGTTTCCAGATGTGATGTGCGTTCCATGCACCAGATGATCTCATGTGAGAGTTCGATTTGCAACTGAGTTACTTGAGCAGGGAAGTGAGGTACGAAGCGTCCATTTTCCTGCCACAGGTTGGGCTAGAGGTAGCATGGTTCTTCAGTTACCTGCTTTCTGATCCTGCAGTTTCCGATTAGGCAGAGGAGCAGCTCTTTTGGGGGACGAGTTTGGCCATGTGGTTTTGGTGGTTGTTTATGGAAGCTGAGCCCAGAGCCAATTTCCTCAACCCCTATATGATTCTGTAAGTTTTCTCTTCTCTGTAATAAACTCCTTAGCTAGAACAGATTCTGGTGCCTGCAACCAAGAGTCCTTATCCACACACTCGGATTCCCTCCCTGTGGGGTTCGTTAGTTGATATCTTCTTGAGGAAACTGAATCTTAAAGAGGTTAAAAGAATGGTCAGAGTCACAGAGCTTTCTAAGTAGGAAAGCAGGAACTCAAATTTAGTTCTGTCCAACTCCAAAGCCTGGATTCAGCCCCTATATTTTGCTGTTTCTTTCAGTTTTTCTGCTAGGCTCTGATGCAATCACAACCCATCATTTTTGAGAGAACCTTATTATCATAGGCAACTATGTTTCTCTTGTCCTCTCTCAGTCATCCTGGAAAGTGGTTCTGAACATCTGACAGCTCCAGCAGCATTGCCTTCTTACGACTTAGCTCCATTGTCACATGTTGAGTTGGGCCCCATGCTGGGAATTCCATACCATGCTCTAAGAACCCCAGAAGGTGGGTAATGTAATTCTCATCTTAAAAAGCAGAAAAGAGATTCTGAGAGCTGTTGATTAAAGACCCCGACTAGTTAGGTAAGGTCATGCTAGCTGTTGGAACAAACAATCCTAACAATTATAATGATTCCAACATTATAGGAGTTTATTTTTCACTCACCCAAAGTCTAAAACAAAAGTTCCTGATTGACAGGTGGCTCTCCTCCAAGTAGTGATTTAGGACCAAGGCTTCCCTGTCCTGTGGTTCTGTCACTTTTGACATGTGGCTTCCTCTAAGTCAAGCCAGTAGATGGAGAAAGAGCAGGGATGACCCCATGTGGAAGGGTTTTATGGGCCAGGCCTGAAAGTGATGCTTGTCATTTCTGCTCACTTTCTACTGGCAAGAACTCAACCACAAGTCCACATCTAATCTCAAAGGAATCTGGAAATGAATATGTAAGGAAAATTGGGGAATGTAGCCTAGCCATGTGCCCAGGAAGAAGAGGAAATGGAATTGGTGATGGTTAACTGGCACCACACTGGCCAAGTCAACTTCACAGCAGCCTCAGGGGGGCCTCTGCCAGCCCCACTCTTCTCCCTCCTTCCTGCTGCCCAATTGTCTGTCAACAGCAGTGGTTGCAGAGGAAAGGCGATTGTCCTGGAGACAGGAATCCTAGCGCTCCCTCTGTCTGTGGCTATATGACTCTGGGTAAATCGTGTCGCTGTTCTCAACCTCACTTTCCAGTTTGGTGAAATGAAGACATTGGAGTAGCCGTGTCTGAAGCCCTCGCCAGCGCTAACATGGACTTTGACTATACCAGCTGCCTTGATTGTGCTTTTGTCTAGAACAAGTGTTTTTGAAAAAATTTTATCCTTTCTTCAAAAGACAGGCCACCTGGAAGCCCAATATATGACAGATAAAAGGAGAGCTGGTCTAGCTGGAGGCAGGAGAGGGGCTGGGAGCCTGATGTCCTTGGCTGCCTGCTCCCACTTTCCTGCGGTGGCCCCTGAGCTGTCTCTATGGACCTTAAGTCACCACGAAAACCAGTTGTCTAAACCACAATGGTCCCTCCAGATGTGCATGCTCAGGTCTCTGAGTAGCACAGGTAACCCCTGGATTCATTCTTTTGTTCCTTCCTCCATCCAATCTTATTGAATTCCTATTTTGGGAAGCAGAAGGGTATAATGGTTAGGGACGTGGTGTCAGAATCTGGGTTTAAATCTTGAATCTGCCACTTAATAGCCAAAGGATCAGATTTTAAACAGGTTCCTTAACTTCTCTCTACTTCAGTTTCCTCGTCTATGAGACATGGAAAACATGCATCTCATAAGCTTATTCCGCCCTCTTCCTTGCGCTTTCTCTTTAGCGTTTATCACCTTATACTATGCCATATAATTTACTTATCTTGTTTCTTGTCTGTCTTCCTACTAGAATGTCAGCTCCACAAGGCAGTGGCTTCTGTCTGTTTTGTTCATGGATGTATTACCAGCATCTGTGACCACGCCCAGCATGTAGTCGTTGCTCAATAAATACTGTTAAAGGTTGTTGATTACCTTAAAGCATTCAGAATGAGGCCAGGTACATTACAAGCATTTAGTAAATGTTAACTGCTATGATTTTTAGTAAGTGCTATGGATGATAATACAGTGTTGAAATGAATCAGATAGCGCTCCTGCCTTCACAGACTTTACAGTCTGGAGGGGAGACAGATATAAAACAAAGAAGCAAAACTATGCATATATATTATATGTTACACATATTTAAATTGTGACAATGTTGTAAAAGTTTAGGGTGCTATGAAAGGCTATAATAGAAAGATGTCTTTGAAGAGGGGAGGTCAGAGCTGGCTTCTTTGAAATAAAACCATTTCAGCTGAGACCTGGCAGGTGACAGGAGTGGGCCAGGCATGGAGGGACAGTGTTCCTGGCAGGGGGACAGTGTGTGGGAGGCTCAAGGCAAGAAGGAACTTGGAGCTTCTGGGACCTGAAGGAAGACCTGTGGGGCTGACGCCCAGTTACTGAGGAGGACAGGGACAGGAGAGTCAGCTGGGGAGGTGGGGACGGGGTGGGGGGAGATGGGGGGCAGCATGTACAGAACCTCATCATCCCCAGCAGGCCGCGGGCCTTCCTCAACAAGCAATGGGTCCCACAGGCAAAGGATGTGTTTAAGCAGAGGAGGGACACAGTCATGTTCACAAGATCCCTCTGGCCGCTGAGTGAGGAGTGAGCTGGTGTGGGCGGAGGGAAGCGGGGCACAGAGGCGACCCTTCACACCTGCACCCCATTCCATTTGTCAGTGCTCTCTTTCTGCCATTTATTTTTTTTTTTTGAGTCACTTAGGCAAACTCTTCTGATGCTTCCTAACCAGATTCTAGTGCCTGATCTTGAAGCTGCAGGTCACTCTAAATGCTGGCGAAGGAATTCTCGTCAGGATAAGAGAGAAAAATGTTGCCTCCTTCCCTGCAGCTGTAGAAAAGCAGGGGCTAGTCTACATCTTAAACTGTCTTTGCAATGGCGATTTCTGACAAGGTCTTCTCTAAGACGCTTGGATTTTGGACATGGTTGCTCTGCCCTATAATGATGACCTTTAACCTCTAAAATGTCTCTAGTCCTAATTGATCGCCCTGGTAGTAAGATTTAAAATGGCATCTTTATTTTCTAAAAGTGTTAAGTCCTTGCAAGATTTCTTTCTTAAGCCTGGAGGAGAAGGTTAACTCTCCCCTAATCTGTCTTTATAGGAAAAATATACCCCTTTGTAATTCTTTGTTAAATAGAGCTTGCTAGCTTTCGCCGGCTCATTTAAATTAACCCAGGAGACTCGTAGGGAGCTGTTGCAAAGTCAGGTGAGAGATGCTGCAGGCTTGGATTAGGGTGGGGGCGGTGGGAATGAGAGAGTTGGGAACTGGACAGAATTGAGACAGTTTTTGGAAGTAGAATCGATGGGACTTGGGGAAAGACTGAAGTGAGTGTGGAGGTGAGCAGGCAGTTTTAAGGACGACTCCCAGGTTCCTTGCATCAACCACATGGAGGATTGTCCATGAAAAGAAGCCAGAGGGTAGAATGTCCCTGGGAAGTCTGTTTATTCTACAATTAGTGATGTCAGAGGCCCTTTGTGCAAAATTTCCCCCTCAGAGGCCCCAGGGTGGAAACTTAAAGGTCACTAACTATGTCTGAACAGTATTGGAGGAAATGGGGTGGGGATGGGGGAGACAGGGTTCTTGGTGACTCAGAGGGCGGATTTTCCTCCACAGACCTTTCTGATGATGGATTGGAACATGAATGGGAGCAGAGCTCCATTCTGGAGTCCCCAAAGAGGTGGCATTTTTGCTTGAGCTCCACTCAGCTGTGTCCTCGGTTGCTGAGAGCTTGTGGGGTTTGGGGGAAAGCACATCTCTCTCACTGTGGAAACTGCGCCATTGGATTGTTCTGTGGGACATAAGGACAGGGCTGAATGGCTGAGGAGAAATATGTTGGGAGTTGAATTCCCTGTGAGACACTAAATATACAAATGGATGTGGCCAGACCATATATAAAAATAGAACTCTGACCCACGGCCTGCAACTACAAGTTCAGGAAGCCAACCCACAACCCCTGTAACAGTCGGCCCCAAATGGCTGGGATGTTATCAGTAACTGCTGGCTTCCCTAATGTGTGTCCCCTTTCCAACTTAGGACCAACCAGAGAAAGCCAAATGTGCACCCCTAACCAGTAACATAGGATGCCCCGCTTCTAGTTAACCCACTATCCACCCCCCACCCCCAACCAAGCCCACAGCCTGCAATCAGGACATCCCTGAAGGCTTCCCTTTTTTCGCTAACACACTTTCCCACTCCTCTGCCTGCCTTGGTGTCTCTGCCAAATGCAAGGGACGGTGCTGACTCCCTTGCTATCGCAGCTCTGAATAAATAGCCTTGACTTGTTCTCATTTGGGTGGTCTTCCTTTATTTTCATACCTGGCCCCCTTCTGGGCCCTCGTGGAAGCTTACCTCACTGGGGACTTGGGGAGGGGGAAGGCGGACTCAGACCTGGAACTCCCTGTATTTCTCAGAAGGCTGATTCTTCATCAGAGGTAATGCCAGCAACATCTGGCAATTAGTCCAACACCTTCCCAGTGCAGCAGAGAAGGATGACTGAGCAGGAGGAGGGCCGTCAGCTGGGACAGGCTGTCTGAGAAACAGCTGTTTAAAGGTGTGTGTATGTGCGCACACATGTTTTCCTGAAATCGTTTATCTCCTTTACGGGAAGAAAGCCCATAATGGCTGCTGTGATCACTTTCAGAGTTTGGAGCTATACAAAGGGCTCACATGGTATGTTCTCCTTCCCAGACAATACATACAGAGTATGTGTACATGTGTCTGGAACTGGGTCTGAATCCTGGCTTTATCACTCTCCAGGTGTGTGATCTTGACCCCACCCCACCCCAAGGTCTCAAAGTCCTCCTGTGTTTATTTCATGGATGTTTCCAAGTTGCAGTGTTGGTCTAAGTATTGTCCACACACCACCTGCGTCTGAATCCCCTGGGGTATTTGTTAAGCAAAAAGATTCTGGACCCCACCCCAGACCCAACGAATCAGAGTCTCTGGCAGTGGGCCGGGAACTGCAAGACTAGCCAGCTCGCCAGGTGATTTTTTCCTGCTCATTAAAGTTAAAGTTTGGGTTACTCATCTCAGGTACTTGAGAGGTTACGATGATGATCAAGACTCAATACGCCTCCTCGCCGAGGGCTTGTGTATAGATAGATCCAAGAAAAAGCAAATTGCACTAAACACAGAAATTGAGGAACCAAGAGTTGTAGGAAGAAGAGATGAATTTGAACCTGGGAAATTTGACAAGGCTGTATGAAGGAAGTAGCTTTCAGTCTAAGCCTTGAGGGAGAGGCAGAATTTCATCATACGTACATGGAGAAATGGAGAGAGGTGACCAGCAAGAGCAAACACTGTTAGCTTTTGCTGCATAAAAACCCACCCTGAAATTTAGTAGCTTCAAACACCAACATTTATTATGGTTTCTGATTCCATCAGTCAGCTGGGTGGTTCTGTGCATCTGGACCAGGTATGACTGATCTTGGCCTGACTTACTCATGTGTCTGTGTCAGCTGGCAGGTCAGCTGGTGAGTGGCTGGCCTAGGATGGCCTCACTCACACCTCTGGTGTTGGCTGGCTGCTGCCTGGGGTGATGGAGTGACAGAGCACGTGACCTCTCATCACCCAGCAGGCCAGCTGAGCTTCTGCATGTGGTGCTGCCAAGTTTCAAGAGTGACAGCAGAAGCATGCAAGGCCTCTTGAGCCCTAGACTTGGAACTCATACATCATCTCTCCTGCTACATTCTATTGGCCAAAGCAAGTCACGGGCCAGCTCAGACTCAAGGAGAAATAGCCTTCATGACTTGATGGGACAAGTTGCAAAATATGGTAGCCATTTTGGAAATCTACCACAGATCCCAGTGAAGGAAAATGCTTTGGATCTTTCCAGAACACCAGAGAGCAGGGTGTTTGTGGAGGGCAATGAGAGACCCGAGAGGCCGTGATTGTGTGTCCAAAGCCTTACTGCCCCCAGGTCCCTCCCTTCACTGTTGAATACCCAGAATGGGCAGCAGCCAGCAGAGGCCTGCCCAGGGGGAGGGGCAGTGGGAGCAGTTTCCCCCACCCCAGAGGGAAGAGTATTTTATCACTGACGTTTCTTGGAGTCACTGACGCATGGTAATTTTGAAAAAGCAGGCCAACTTTTGGTCAGTCTAGTGTTCTTTTGTAATTCTCTACAGACAATGCACCCATGTTTTCCCTTCTCTCAGGGCAGACCACTCCCACTGACACTCCTTTGGTTTTCCAGAACTAGATCCAGTATCCACAGAGCAGAGCCCCGCCAGGGAGCTGGTGGTGGGGAAGAGGAAGGCCTTTTCCCTCCACAGGAGAGAGGCATAGACTCAACACGGTCCATAGGTCACTTATTATAGCGGCATAGGCCCATTCTAAAGTCCAGTTAGGTGCCACCTGCTTGTGGGATAAATAGTATTGTCGCTGTTTCACGGATGACGGACAGGAGAGTCAGAGAGGCCCAGGGACTTGCCCGAGGGCGTGCACCTAGGAAGGAGGACACCTGCTGCTTGACTATGGAGGTAGTGAATCCGTGGAAAGGATGGGGTTTCTGTGGAGTATTTGAAGGGATGAGAGGCCCTGTGGGTCTGGCTTCTTGGAGAGGGGGTTATGGTGCCGATTTGTCCCTGTGGGAAACCTGGCTTCCAGGTAAGGGTGATGGGTTGGTGCACATTTAACCACCAGCTCTGGGGAGAGTAGGATCCCTGGGTTGCAGCGTTTGCTGATTGCAGTGGTGTAATCCCTCCCATCACAGCCCATTGCAAGCTATCAACATGATGCCATTGAACAGAGGTGGGAAGGGAGGCACATGGTGTGCTCTCACAAGCCTTTAGAAGTGACTCCAGCACACGTGAGTGAGGGTGTGAGTGAAGAAGTGTGAGCCGGGCTCACTCATCAGGAATGAAGTGTTGCCATGGGCTGGCCGTGGCCTCTGGCTGGTTCAGAAAGCCCAGCGGTCTGTTTGATGGGCTGTGCCATGCGTATAATTTCTCGGTCCTGCCTTTTCTGAAGAATTTGAGTCATTTGCAGCTAAGAAATCCTGGTATGTGGGCGATGGGGAGTTGAGCGCTGTCCTTCTCCTCTCTCAGAAGGGAAACCATCCAAGATCTTTACAAGATTGGGGTTTGAAAAACAACTGGTCTCAACTTGGTCAAAGGGGCCCCGTGGGCTGGACGGAAGAGCCAGAAGAGGATGAGGCTTCCTGACCTTCGGGAGACTGGGAGGAGAGGTGCTGGGAAGGCAGCGAGAAATGAGGGGGCCCTCCCAACTGAGCTGCGCCTCGCGGTGGGGAGACAAAGCAGATGGAAGGAGGAAAATCCAACAAACCTATGCAGAACCGTGGCAAACAGATAATTAAGTAAGAATTATTACAATTCCAACATACTTATAAATTTTGTGCTTTATGATCTTTATTTGGAATTACCCATAGGGAGAGGGCATGACAGATGATGAATGTCTGTTCTTGTCCAGGACACCAGCGGGCTTTATCCAGTCTCACCCCACTGCCTCCTGACCTACATCTGCTCGTCTGGCCCCTCACTTCACTCAAGCGAACTCAAAGCTGCTCCTAAATGAATCCCACGTTTGTATGGGGAGAGGGAAAGGATGCTGTTACTCCCCCATAGAGAGAAAGTCCAGCTGTCCCTCTCTGAGGGCATCCTCCGTAACAAAGTGGGCCAATTTAAGGCAGAACACACCTCATGAGGACCACACACACCATCTATATAGAGAGTATCCCACTGGCAGAGGCACCAGCACCTGACAGAACCAGAGGGAGCCAGAGAGAGACACAAGATCCTTCCCAATGATGGGAAACCATCCCCGCTTCTCGATTCTCTTTGCTACCCCAAGACCTAAGCACCCAGGAGAAGAGATTCGATATTGTTACTATTATTCTCCAGTGCTATCTCACAGACCTCAGGGCTAGGACAGTGCCTGGCACATCACTTCCACTCAGGCATCTTATTATCATGCAGATACATAAGAAGGTAGGTGCTTCTTGTGATCTACTCTGTGGAGGACAAACTGGACAAGACTTGGGGCAGGAAGAGAGGTAGGAGGAGGTGGCGATAAGTAGTAAAGGGCAAGGTGTAATGATGAGGATAAAGAGCACTTCTCCTCTGTGCCCATTCTCCCCCAAATCCATTACCCCTTCTGCACGAGAAGAAGCACCAGACAAACTCAAACTGAGGCACTTACTACAAAATACCTGACCAGCACTCCTCCAAACTATCAGGATCATCAAGACTGAGGAATTGTTACAGACCAGAGGACCTAAGGAGAAGTGACAACGAAATGTAATGTGACATTCTAGAGGGGCTCCTGGGACAGAAAAAGGACATTGGGGAAAACTAATGAAATCCGAATCAAGTATAAGGTTTAGTTCATAGTAATGCAGCGCTGTCGGTTTCTCCATTTTGACAGGTGTACCACAGTAACATAAGGTGTTAACACTGCGGGGAACTGGGTGTGGAGAATACGGAAACTCCCGCGACTGTCTCTAAACTTCTCTGTAAATCTAAAATTGTCCTAAAATTAGAGGTTTATTAAAAAGGGGGTGAGGAGAGGAGGCATTGCTTCCTCGTTGGGCCCTTGGGGACAACTTTGTGGACAAGGTGTCTTCAAGCTGTTGCAGAGCAGGCAGGGTTTGGCGGGGGAGGGTTTACGGTGTGTGGGGAGCCTGAGCAGAGACCCAAGAAACCTGGGGGCGGGCCAGTGGGCTTGGTTGTCACCAGGGTACTGCTTCTCTTCCTAGAAAACGTGGCCATAGCATAGTCATTTCAGCTAGGGTTATTTGCTTTTGACTCTAGGATTCTCTAAGTTGGGAAGTAATTAGGCCCAGGCCTAATTAGGGCATGTGCAGTTTTCACAGGCAGGGAGCGTGGTCCGGGGGGCTGCAATGCCCACGAGCTCTGCCACGGTCTCCAGGCAGGCCTGGGGCCAGGCAGGCTCCCTCTCCCCATTCTGATGAAAAATGAGTATGTTGGGTCCACGCAAAAACCTGCACATGAATATTTATAGCAGCTTCATTCATAATTGATAAGACTTAGAAGCAACCAAGATGTCCTTATTAGGTGAACGGATAAATAAGCTGTGGTCCATCCAGATGATGGAATATTATTCAGCCCTAAAAAGAAATGAGCTGTCAAGCCATGAAAAGACATGGAGGAAACTTAAATGCCTATTTCTAAGTGAGAGAAGTCAATCTGAAAAGGCTACAAGCTGTATGATTCCAACTATATGACATTCTGGAAAAGACAAAACTCTGGAGACAGTAAAAAGATCAGCAGTTGCCAGGGACTGGGGAAGGGAGGGATGAAAAGGCAGATCCCAGAGGGTTTTTAAGGCAGTGGAACTACCCTGTCTGACACCAGTGGTGGATACATGTCAATACACATTTGTCTAAACCCATAGGATGTATACCACCCAGCGTGAACCCTGAGGTAAACTGTGGACTTTGGGTGATAATGATGTGTCAGTGTAGGTTCATCAGCTGTAACAAATGTACCATTCTGGTGGGAGATGTTGATAATGGGGAAGGTTATACATGCTGTGGGGTCAGAGAGTGTGGGGGAAATCTCTGTACCTTACTCTCAATTTTCCTGTGAAGCTAAAGCTGCTCTAAAAACATAAATTCTTGAAAAAAAAAACAACCACGATACAAAACAAAAAAGCAAGTCTGCTGGGGTGAACTAGGGGTCCAGATGAATCCCCTCTGGTATAGGTTCAGCCTCTCAGCTCCCTTTCAAGGCCCCCAGCCCGGGTCTGTCTGGGAGGCTTTGCCGGAACTGAAGTCATTGCAAGGCCCAGGGGAGCGCTGAGCGTCAGGGTCCTGGGAGCAGAGCAGACATACTTAGACATTCAGAGGAGTGATTTGTGGAGGAGGAGTCATTCGAGCTGGGGTTTCATGACTTCACCATGTGACCTAAGTCCCACCCTGGCCCTGTCCATTTTCTTGCAAGTCCTTCCTACATGGGGACATTTTGTTAAACATACTTCCACACACCCACTGCTCCCTGTTTGTCATGTTCCTGCCACTCAGCTTGTCCCTGGGTCCCCTCCTTGCCTGGAAGCTGAGGTCAGAGTTTGTGTGGTGCGAGCACCACAGGGGAGGGAGGGGGTGATGGAGTCCCCATGCTGACAGGCCCCTTGGTGGGCAGCTCCTTCCATTCAGTCCGTGAGACAAGATCTTGAGGGCCCCTCCCTGCCCTGGCAACCCCGTTCTATCTTTACGGTGGCTGCTCTGGAACAGGGAA
Organism: Equus quagga; assembly: GCF_021613505.1. NCBI lineage: Eukaryota > Metazoa > Chordata > Mammalia > Perissodactyla > Equidae > Equus > Equus quagga. The sequence continues at coordinate 140,271,851 of NC_060267.1, read as the reverse complement.
GGAGGCTGAGCTGAAAATTCTTGTTCTGTTCATTCCATCCTGAGTCCCAAATAATTGACCTGGAGGGAAAGCCGAGCTCCAGCCTCCAGGGCAGTCTGCCTTTCGAAAGGAGCCTGACAGTTGCTCACGACTAGAGCTGCTTCTAAGTGGACCACCGTTTGTCCTCAAAGCCCGTCTGGATTGTCCCCAGTGCAGATGGCAGGTGGCATCACGGGACCCAAATGGGAAGAGGATCCTGTGACCTCCAAACCAATTAAGTGATTTCTCAGCAGCTGGGAACAGCTGCGCGAGGGGAGCGCCGTGATTGCTCTGGATAACAGGTGAATTTTTCTCCCACCCGAAGTCGCCTCAGAGCTCGTGGGAGGTATTGATGGTGGATCCTGCGCAGGTCTGGAAAATTGGTCTCAGGAGAAGCAAGGAAAGTGACATCAGTGACCTGGCTTTTTCAACAGAGGCTCTAATGAGGAGAGCTGGGCTGTTGCGGGAAGAGGCACTTCCGACTCTCAGGAAAGTTCCCTGGGCCGGAAAGGGGAGGAGGGACCTCAGACACACCGCTGTGAGAGGAGCAGAGAATTAGGGGATTCAGGTTTGGAACCTCTACCCCCAGTCATGCCACTGGAACCGCATTCAAAATTGTCCCCCAAGACTATTTTGCAGTGAAAGAATTGTTCTATATTTTGATTGTGGTTGATGGTTACACGGTTACATGCATCAGTCAAAGCTGTCATAAAACTGTAGACTTCAAAGGGTCAATTTTACTATATGTAAATTTTTCCTAAATTTAGATATGCACAGAACGCACATATTCAGTGTCCTTAGGCCTGCTCTCTTCCCCTAGACGCCCGTAGGCCTCTGTGTGGCCTGATATTAACCCCACGTCCTGCCTACGACTCCTGAGGTTCCTTCTATGAATTTTTAAAGGAGGAAAGAAGGAGGAGAAATACTGGCATGGGGTAGAAAAACTGGGAGGTCTCTAAAGCAGTGGTTGGCCCCCTTGGCTGCCCTTGGGACCCTCTGGGGTTTCTGACAACCCCAGGCCCAGGCCACACCCGACCAGTGAAGTCAGACTCTCTGGGGCTGGGATCCAGGCTCAGGATTTTCAAGTCCCCGCACCCTACTCTCCACCCTATGAAAGCTTTGTGGTAACAGCTTGAGGACCACAGCTCTCAAGTCATCAAGAGCGGTTCGTCCATTTGACCCTTCACCGTTGCATCTTTGGAGATGGCGTCAAAAGACTGCATTTGAGGTCCCATGCTCCCCAGCCCCACGCCCGCCCCGCAGGTGCTGGGTGCCCTCAGATTTCCACCTTGCTGCTGTGCTGAGACCTTCACTAGGCTGCTCCCTCACCCACGCAAGGATCAGTTGGGAACTTTGGCCCTGGGTTGCCACTGCCTCCTGCCACCCACTCCTCCCTCTCTCCCTGGGAGTGTGTGTACCTATCGTGTCCCCAGGGGCAGAACATGGCACTGGGAACTGAGCTCTGGTTCCAGCTCTGCCTGGTGGGTGAGATTCCCTGAGGGCCCCAGGCCAGGGCAAATCACTCAGCCTCTTTGAGCTTCAGCTTTCTCCTCAGCAAGATGGGGGAGGTGGACGAGAGGATGCCTAAGGACTCCCTTTGGAAACTCAAGCATGTGAACCCTCATTGATATTTTCCCAGCGGCACCCTGGAGGGCGTGACCGCGTGTCCTTCGTCTCTTGATTTCCAACAGGAGTCACTGCTGTGTTCTCACAGGGTTCCCCAGTCACCGTTTGCCAAATTAATTATTATTAAGCCTTGTTCTCATGGGGAAAAGGAGCAAGCTATTTTCAGGCCGGCGGATTAACTCGGAGCTCAGCGCGGGCCTCTAAAACAGCTGCTGGCTCCCGCTGCGAGGCTTCTGATGTGGCCCAGATTTCTAAGTGCTCCTGTCCTAACACAAAGGCTGCCACCGTGGCTCTGCCCGCCCGCCAGGAGGGAGGACGATGAGCCTGCCCTCCCACACGCTCTGTTCCTTTCCTGCGTAACACTGACAGGGCACGAGGCCGTCCCCTCTGGAGGGGACAATCGGGAGGCCCAGTGGGGAGCAACATTGCATTTTGAAGCTTTCCCAGAATCAACTGGTTGGAGCTATGTTTTTCAAAGGGTCTCTTCTTGAATGTTGGCCAAGTGGCTAGCCTGCCAGAAACAGCTCTGGCCTGGACACCATCCCTCTGCCCTCGTCAGATTTCCCCACCCCCGTCAGAGCCCGAGGCGGGCTACAGTCCCACCCCAGGCACCAGGGTTCCCATTCAGGGGTGCCACGGCAAGGATGTGTGCTTGGGGGAGGGGAGCTTAAAAGAACAGAAATCTGTTCTCTCACAGTTCTGGAGGCCGGACGTCCAAAATCAAGGTGTCCCCTACTCCCTCTGATGGCGCCAGGGGGGGATCCTTCCTTACCTCTTCCAGCTCCTGGGGGTGGCTGGCAATCCTCGGCTTTCTTTGGTTTGTAGCTGTATCTCTGCAATCTGCCCCTACAGTCACATGGGCTTCTTCCCTGCATGTCCTCACATGACCCTCTCAGAACGACTTCAGTCATTGAATTTAGAGCCCACTCTAATCCAGTACGACCTCATCTTGACTAATTACCTCTACAAAGACCCCATTCCCAAAAAAGGTCTGAGTGGACCTGAATTTTAGGGGGACACTATTTAACCCAATGCAATACCCCTGGAGCTTGCCCACTCCAGGACCACGAGCCCCTCCCCTGCAGCTCTGCCCTGCTCCCTCACCCCTACACCTGTTGTGGAGCCACCACAGGCATGAGTTGGTGTTACTGCAGAGCCCACATGAACTGTGTCTGTGGGAGGGGTCTTTCGGCAAAGTCTGAGCAGGGTGAGCTCAACACCACAGCGTTGAAGACAGACGTTGGGGTGAGGAGAGAGCCAAGGCCTGGATCCGAAGACTTCGGTCAATTTCCAATGTGCCAGCTCAGAGCATGAAGCCACCTGCAGCCCCACAGCTTGATAGCATTGAGTTCGAAGGCTGTGTACATTAAAATTAAGCTTCTACTCTCTGCAGGAAATTCCTGCCCAGGAAGGCAAAGTTACAAAGGACTTTATTATTTGTTTCATGAACTTCTTGAAAATCTATTTATCTTAACTTTATTTATCACTCAACTAGCCTTCATCAGGGTGAATAGCCCTTTTCTCAGAACAGTAGATGGCTCAGTTGGGTTTATCAAATGATTGTTTACTCTCTTTTTTTGGTGAAGAAGATTGGCCCTGAGCTAATGTCTGTTGCCAATCTTTGTCCTTTTGCTTGAGGAAGATTGTCCCTGAGCTAACAATTATGCCAATCTTTCTCTATTTTGTATGTGGGATGCCACCACAGCATGGCTTGATGAGCAGTGTGTAGGTCCACGCCCAGGATCTGAACCTGTGAACCCCAGGCCGCTGAAACAGACAGCATTAACTTAAGCATTATGCCACCAGGCTGGCCCATGACTGTTTACTCTTAAGTTTCATTCAAAACCTTCCTTTCTCTGTGTTCCCCAATCCTCAACTATTATACCAAGAACTCAGTCCAATCCCAATCAGCTCCCCACAATTGAAGACCCACCTTAAACCAGACCCCCTGATTTTATAGACATGGCCCCTTGAGCTCTTCATTCTGAGGCAGTGGCCCCCCCTGCTGCAGAAAGCAATACTCTGAGCTTTGCTGGCGCCACACGCTGTCTAGATGGCAGTCTGCATGGGGTTGGCAATTGGCACCTCTCTGAGCGTCAATCTCCTATATTTTATATTTATATTTAAACATATGTAAATACATAGTATTATAAATAAATACATATTTTATAGTAAGCCCTGGTGGTTTAGTGGTTAAGATTCGGCACTCTCACCACCACAGCCCGGGTTCAATTCCCGGTCAGGGAACCACACCACCGTCTGTACTTGCCACAATCTGGTGGCTGTGTGTTGCTATGATGCTGAAAGCTCTGCCACCGGTATTTCAAATACCAGCAGGGTCACCCCTGGTGGACAGGTTTCAGGGGAGCTTCTAGACTAAGACAGACTAGGAAGAAGGACGTGGCCACGCAATACTGAAAAAATTGGCCGTGAAAACCCTGTGAATGGCAATAGGGTGCTGTCCGATACAGCCCCAGAAGGTGAGAGGATGGAGCAAAAAGACCAGGCAGCGTTCTGTGCTGCTGTGCACAGGGTCACTAGCAGTTGGAATCAACTTGACTACACTAACAACAATATATTTTATATTGCATATTTTTATACTTATACTTTATAAAGTGTATAAAATGAGGATAACAATTCCCTGCTGCGCCCACCACACAGACTTGTGGGTCCCCACTCGCCCCAGGCCCGCACCAGTTGAAAAATGGAGCCCAGTAAGAATCCTCCCCAGCCAGGACAGTCTCCACGACGGAAAGGCACGGTTGCCCACGTGGGTGATCTGAAGTCTTTTAAGTGTGGTATGACTGTAAAATAATTCCGTAAATGGTAGGCTGCTGTATAAACCTTAGGGACAATTATTAGCAGTTAGATATTTTTGTCCCTCTGCCTCAAACAGAAGCTTTTGAACCAAATAGAATCTAGTGAGGTAAAATCGGCCGCTGGTTGAGAAATTCTGGGCCCTCAACCAAGAGTTTCTTACCTTTTGTTAAGTGGAAGTAGACAAACCTCCCACCTGCCCTGGGCTCAGGATTAACCCGGGTGACATCAGGTGCCTGTGAGGAGATGGGGGACGCTACCGGGCCGTCTTCCTTGTCCTCCTCTAGCCCAGCTTCAGCATCTGATGTTGGCCTGCTCAATGCAAGTCAGGGGGAAATCACTGTGCAATAGCCAAGAAATTAATATTTAACAAGAGGGTACCTACCGAAAATTTAGTTATCTAAACTGACTTTCGATAGTTTTCTGATGGTGCTTTATGTAAAATGGAGAAGAAAAACGTGCTATTCAGAAGTTGTGCAGAATTCCTCTTAGGTTTGGGAACATACTGTGATGGCTTCTCTGGGCGCGTCTAACATGCACTGTGATTCTGGGCGTGGGGCTCCTGCAGATCAGATAGTTGCCAACTGGGCAGCGCGTGTATAGTTTGGCCAAGGGAAAATCAAGATGCAAATCCATATTACACTTTCCCCAACAGTCCCTACAATGGCTTGCAGACTGGTTCTGAGTCAGGACCCCATAAAGGTTTGGGCATGGCATTTGGTGGCTGTGCCTCTTTAGTTTGAGTTGATCTAGATGGTTCCCCAACCTTTCAGTCCCCTATCATATTGACTGTTGGAGAACATGATCGGTTTCTTTTTTTTTTTTTAAAAGATTGGCTCCGCCAATCTTCCTTTTTTTTCTCTTCTTCTCCCCAAAGCCCCGCAGTACATGGTTGTATATTCTAGTTGTAGGTCGTTCTAGTTGAGCTATGTGGATCCCGCCCCAACATGGCTTGATGAGTAGTGCTAGGTCCACACCCAGGAACCAAACCTGTGAAACCCCTGGTCACCAAATCAGAGGCCATGAACTTAACCACTCAGCCACAGGGCCGGCCCCGATCAGTTTCCTATAGAATGTTCCACCTTCTGGATTTTGTCAGTTGTTTCTTCCTGGTGTCATTTCACATATTTCTCTCTTTCATGCAAAGTAGGAGTTAGGGCTCAAGTCTTGATTAGATTCACCTTTGGTGAGAATATTTCACAGATTTTTTAAAATAGTTTTTTTCTGACAATAAAACCAATTCAAATTCATTGTAGAAAATTTGAAGAAAAAAAGAAATAAAGATAGTCCATAATTCTACCATCCCAAGATACACGCATTTTGGTGAATTTCTTGCCAATCTTTTGTTCTCTGCGTGTATATAAAAAGAGACAGAGATAATATGTAAATATTCTTTTAAGAACAAAATTAAGCTCACGATCTCTCTTTGTGGTGAAGTGTGTGTGTGTGTGTGTATGTGTGTGTGTGAGATCCATCTTCCATCCATTATATATTGATCAATTTTCCTATTGTTGGGCATTTGGGTAATTTCCAATTTTTGTTCTTTACATATGTGACAGACATCCTTGCACACAAATCCTTATCAATCTTCTTCTCATATGGAATTACTAGACCAGTACTATGCATGAGATTTTTGATACACATTGACAAGGTGCCATGGTTGATTAATTTTTACATCCAGAAGCCATGTGTGAGCCTGTCCATTTTGCCAAAACTTCACTAAGCCATAATTTTCTTTAAAACTTTTTTAATGGATGAAAACATAATGGTATCTAATTTTAGTTTCCTACCTGATTATTTAAGGAAGCTAAGCACCCTTCCGTATGCTCATTAGCCTGTCGTGTTTCTTTTTAGTATAATTTTATCTGTAATTTCTTGTTTGTAGGGTTCTTTATTTGTATTAGGAAGAGTAATCCTCTGTCACATATGTTGTTCTTATCAAGTTATAAAATGAAAGGCAATCTCGGATTTCACTCGAGCCCCTTCCCTCCGGGGATCTAGACTGGACTCTGAACTGCTGGCGGAGTAGGAGGTGTGGCACGGAGAATGCACAGGCGCACTGCCTGGCACGCGGGAGGCGCTCACAAAGGTCGGGTACATGCTGCCCTTACAAAGGTCCATCCCTACGTGACCCCAATAGGCCCTCACGACATGCACCCTCCTGTGACCACAGGGACCCTGTAATAAACCACCGGGATGAAGCTCCGAGCTCCTCCTGACCTTGCCTTCCCACCTCCCACTTCATTCCTCTCTGTCCATTTGCTCCTCGTGGGGCCAGACCTGCTTGGATTTGCCTCCTGATTTTCCCTCAGCTGACCTGCAGACATGCCCCCCATTTACAACAGCCTCATCTGCAGAAGCCCTGGCCCCAGAACCACAATCAGTATGAGGTGCCTGGCTCCAAGGATTGCACCTCTGAGAGCTGCAAAGGCTGGGAGCTGCGGTGGGAGCAGAGGGAGGCGCGTGCCTCTGAAGGAAGCTGAGTCCAGGCTGGCCTGAGGCATGAGGACATCCTGGGCAAGCCAATCAGGCTGATATTTTAAAAAAATTTTCTAATGGGAAGGAGATAGAAAGTAATTTTCTGTTTAAAAAAATAGTGTGGAGAGAGAGCTTTTTCCCTCTGCTTCTCCCCAGAACAGCTTCTCTAAACCTTCGCTCTGAGTTTTCCATGTCGCAGTCACCAGTGACTTGCCCATCTCCTCCAACCAGACTATGAGTGCCTGGAAGATGGAGACTTTCCCCATTTGCCTTGGAGTCCCTAGCACCTGGGGCAATGTCTGGCACATGGAAGGTACTGGAACGCATTGCTGACTCTCTGTAAAAGCCTGCAATAGACACATGGCCTAAGAGGGAGGAGCAAGAAAGTCACACATTGCTGATCTCAGGCCCTTTGGACACCCAGGCCCAGCCCTTGCTGACTTGGAGCTCCCAGGCGGTGAAGGGAAGCCCAGAGACAGGCCCGGCTCCCCTCGGCTGTTCCAGGATGTTCATCTCTCTGCATCCTGAGTCACGTGCAGCTCATTTTGTCCTGGATTAACTTTGAAAAGCAGCAATTCAACTTGGAGGGAGAGAGAGAGAGAGCTAGAGAGAAAGAGAGACAGAGAGAGAGACAGCTGGAGGGGATCTGAATGAGCTCTGGGGTTGGGAGGACCACTGGGCTGCCCCGGACACCAGGAACAGGAGATTAGATTGAAAGCAGCGAAGCTGTAGGCAGAAGGGGCTTAAGAGAGGGTCCCAGGCTAGCTGGAACAATTTACCATAGCCTATTTTAGTTCTTTCCCGCCCACCTGCATGTTTTAGATCATTTAAGCTGTCTTTACACTAAACATTTTTAAAAGAAAACAACTCTGTTAGAAACTTATTTTGGACAAAGAAAAAAAGATGGAAAACAGCCACGCAGCCTCCAATTTTCTCACTCCCAGCCCCACGTTGTTGAGATGCTGTCTCCGTATCCAGGCCCTCCCTACCATAGATGCAGCTTCTAGGAACAGGATTCAGTAGCCCAGCCCCTCCCAGCCCCGACACACACAGACACACACAGACACACACACACTCTTCCTAACCCCAGGCCTCGAAACCATCCCTCTAGTCCCCCTCCAGGCTGCCTTCACCTTTGAAAATAGTGTCTTGATTGAACTCTTACTTGATTTTGCTACCTTTTACCTTCTGGCCCCCGACTGACACAGCTTTGTTTGGGACTTTTCCAAGAACTGTTCACCATGTCGGAAAATCATGTCACCAATAGAAATGCCATGGCGGTATTTGAGTGGCAATTCAACTCACCCGTCTCAGGCCGCATTTCAGAGCAACCACATTCATGTCTGTGTCAATGATGTTTTCTGGCACAATCGTGCTCAAGAATTTACATGTTGAAGTGAATGTTATTTTATCATAAATTCTTTTCCTTTTGTGTCTTCTTTTTATTGAAGTTAGGGCCTCGTATTCATTGTTTTTAACATCACGTGTACGGGTAGATTATTCCATTCAGGATAGCAAAAAGGGGGTCATAAAGTATCTGTTACAAAGAGAAGTCAGTGGGGTTGACAGGCTGGAGAGCCACGGCACTAAGCCTGTCCCCAGCCCTTTGTGCTGCTTCTCTCCTGCGAGAGGCCTGGGCTCGTACTTTGACACTGACCACAGCAACAATAGGCAAACAATAAGAGTTGGCATTTGTGATGTCTTCTATGAACTCTGCTTCACATATGTTTTCTCCTTTAACATTGCCCTCACCACTCCTGATTTGCTATTTGATATATGATAATACCTATCCTCACTTCCCTTTGCAGCTACAATAAAAATCAATATAACAATAAAAGCACTAAATTTGTATAATAAAAAAAAACTATAGATATGATATTAACTCCTCCTGGAACAGGGCTTGGCTGTGTTTGGTTCCCAGTTATAAGTGATGGGCTTGATCTTAAAGGATAAATCCCCGGGGTCGGGCCCCACATGGACGAGCCACGCCTGGCAGCCCCTCCCACCCCATCACCCATTCCTGTCCATCAGAAGCAGTCCTGTCTCCAACTGCGCCCTCTCCCCAAGGCTGTCACATCAGAACTCAGTGCTCATTTTTACATTAACATATTATTTACATATAGGAAAGTTCACCCATTTAAATGTACACTTTGATGAGTTTGAGTAATTGTATACAATTGTGTAACCACCATCACAATCCAGACCAGAAGCATCTTCCACCCTAAGAAATCCCTCGTGCCCTGTGCAGTTTTCCATTCCTGCCACCAGCCTCAAGCAACCACTGGTCTGCTCTCTCTCACCATAGTTTTGCCTTCTCTAGGATTTCACACAAATGCTCTCATATCATATACCATCTTTTGTGCTTGATTTCTTTCACTTTAGCATAATGTTTTTGAGATTCATCTGTGCTATTCCACGTACTGCTACTTTTTTCTTTTTTGTTATTGAGTAGTATTCCATTGCGTGCATATTTTACAATTTGTTTATCCATTCACAGGTGATGGACATTTGGGTTGACTCCAGATTTGGGTGATTATGAATAGAGCTGCTATGACCATTCACTCACACATCTTTGTGTGAATGTATGTTTCCATTTCTCTTACATAAATAACTAGGAGTGGAATGGCTGGGTCATATAGTAAGTTTAAGTTTGATTTTAAAAGGTACTGCCATACTGTTTCCCAGAGTAGCTGCACTGTTTTGCATTCCCACCAGCAATGCATGAGAGTTCAGTTGCTCCACATCCTTGTCAGCACTTAGTATTGTCAGCTTTTGTTGTTTTGTTTGTTCTAGCCATTCTAATAGCTGTGTTGTAGTGTATTGTTGTGGTTTTACTGTACATGCCCCTGATGACTAATGAGGCTGAGTTATCTTTTCATGTGCTTATTGGCCATTTGCATATCTTCATGGGTGAAATGTCTGTTCAAATCTTTTGCCCATTTTTGTATTGTATTGTCTTTTTATTATTGAATTGTACAATGCTTAATTTTTAACAGCTAAATTTTCCTTATGACCCAGTCTGAGGAATGAAAGTCTGATTTCTGTCTCAACTGCTTTATCTCACTTAGAGCAACAGCCCAGGATCACTGCCAGATGCTGTACTGTGACCTCCCAGAGGCAGTAGCCGCTGCTCCTTGGTTAGCACTTAGGGTGGCTAATCCTTTCTTTGAACATCTGTTTTTCTTTGTTCCAGGACTGGGGTACCCTCTGCTCAGAGTCCTTTTAGGGCTTCTTCTCTTCCTTTTGGAATTAGGATGCAGTAGGGTAGATTTAGTTCCAAGGCTCCATCTCTCTCCTGTTTGCTTCGTGTGATTAATGTTGCTTTGATGCTGGTTCTATTTGAGGCTGGGGCCTGGGTTGAGGGGACAAACAGCGATTTAAGGGTCATTGTAGGCAGCAGGATCCTCTGGGGATGGTTCCAGGGCTCGCTGATGCATGTCGTATGCTTCCAAATGCCAAAACCACAGGCCGATTGGAGGGCTGAGAAACCCCCATGAAAAACATCGAGCTGCTCACTCTGTCTGTCTTGATAGCTGCCCTTTTTATCAGGGGATGAGGGTTGTTACGGTGATGAGGGAGGGCTGAATGGGGAAGGCTTTGGGTTTTTATGTGATGATCTACAGGCAGAGGCATGAATTGTACAAACCACTATAGAAGTTTTCTTCTTTGAGCTGTGCCTGAGACATGTTCCCTCAACACAGTGGACACCATGAGGGAGACGGATGCTGTTTTCCAGGGTCCCCAGAGCTGGGTCAGTTTCTATCTTCTTGGCATAGCCCAAAGACCCACAGGAGTCCACAGCTACTACAGAGGGTAGGGAACAGCCAGGGCAGGTGACCCCAGGGCTGGGAAGGGACATGTTTTATTGGTTATTTTCTCATCCGCTTCTTCGGGTAGTCTGTCCTTAAGGAAATTCCAGGACTGTAGAAATCCTTTTCTAATTCCAGCCTGACACTGCGTTTATTCACATACGGGAGAGTCCTTGGGAAATCCTCTCGGTAGCTATCACAACACTTCTATCTCCACCTGAAATCTCAGGACCACCCAGCCCTTCTCACCTTCAGCTTCCATGGCTCAGGGAGGCAATCATATTTCCACAAGCTCTGGGAAGACGCAGGCTCACTTCACGCACACTGCTCTTGACTGCTGGCATTATCCTTGCAGACGGAGGCTGTAATTATACCAATCACTCTGCTGGATAGACCTGGAGTATCCCCATGATTAATGGAAGAGATTCACTCAAAACACAAGATGTCTCATTTTCTAGTTGGGTGTACAAGCAAAATACCGTGGAAGAGTAGCCTCTGCTTCTCCAGCTGAAAGCTCTCGTCTGCTTCCCTCTCCTTCCCAGGCAACTGGAAACAGAGGGGTGTCTCCTTAGAATCCAAAGTCATGTTCACGAGCTGGCCCTGTGGCCGAGTGGTTAAGTTCGTGCACTCCACTTCGGCAGCCCAGAGTTTGGATCCTGGGCACAGACATGGCACCGCTCATCAGGCCATGTTGAGGCAGCATCCCACATGCCACAACTAGAGGGACCACAACTAAAATATACAACTAGATACTGGGGGGATTTGGGGAGAAAAAGCAGAAAAAAAAAAAAGATTGGCAACAGCTGTTAGCTCAGGTGCCAATCTTTAAAAACAAAAAAACAAAATCATGTTCAGAGTAGAGGAGGCAGTGGTTAGAGGTCACAGGTGGCTTTTTAACAAGTTTTTGGAATATCTAATTTCAAAAGTCATTTTATATAAGTTCACTGTAGAAAAGTTGGAAATTATGGCAAAATAGGTACAAGAAACCCAAAGTCATCCAGAATCCCACCAGCCACTGATAACCCTTACTGGTACATTTGAGTATCTGTTTCCATTTGTTTTTGGCACATACATATAGTAATAGCTCACACAAAATATTCTGGTTTTTAACTTTTTTTTTCACTTTAGCATACCCAAATTATTAAATACTGCCAGTCAACACATACGGAGCACTAGCTATGTACCAAGACCAATTTTCTCACACTCTACTGGTATTATCTCCTTTAATCCTTGCAGGTACTGGAAGGAAAGATACTGTCATCTCTTCCATTTTATAGATGGGAAATTGAGGCACAGAAGTGTTAAAATGACCTGCTCAGGGTTATTAGTTAATATGCAGTGGAGTTAAGATTCAAACCCTGGCAGCCTGGCCACAAACACGCTCTGGCTGCCACCATGCCACGCTATGGTTTCCAGTGCTGGCCCCCTACTGGTGAGCTGTTGACCTTGAGAAAGTCCTTGGTCCTTCCTGTCACAGCCTGTGTAGGCCAGGCACCAAGGCATGCTGTGCAAATCTTTTCTGAGTACCTATCTTGTGTAGGGAGCTATGGCTGCAAATTTAACAAATACAGAGTCCCGTCCTCAAGGATCTCCAAATGTAGGAAGGAGACAGACGCCATTCTCTTAAAGCATGGCGAGGCCAGGGGATTCAGGAAAGACCTCCAGGGGGCGTCCTGCAGCCAACAGTGAGAGCAGGGACCTGCTGTTGGGGTGACTCCGAAAGATGGCCAGCAGTTCAGCTTTCAGCACCTGAAAGGGGGGCTTGCTCTAAATAGTTGTGGATACTTGTGGGGTCAACCTGGCCAGGGCCAGGGCAGTAGTGGTATTCAGAATCAACAAGTGGAAGAGCCACATTTCCGGGAGGTGCCTTTTGTTGTCATGGTGCCCAGATGGCAGGAGGGGACCAGTGAGAGAGGAGCCTCTGTGCCGTCTGCCCCTCAGCAGGAAGACGTTTATAAGGGGAGGAGAAGCTCAGGCAGGAACCAGGGCCGGACTCCAGCCTCAGGAGGGCAAAGGGAGGATGACATTCCTGGCCACGGCCTAGTCTCATACAGGTTGGGCTCTGGGAAGGCTGAGTTTTGAGTGACAAGGATGCTCAGGACAGCCAATGCGACACTACCAGACTTGGCCAGGGCCACTTGTCCTCAGAGCTCGCAGTCAAGTGACACCTGGGACAGGCTGGGCTGCCACTCCTGTGTTCCCCCTCCTTCATCTGTCCTACTGTGCAGAGGAGAGGGAATGGGAGACGTGGAAATGCGTGGACCAGCTGAAAGCAGCAGGCCAAGGTGAGAAGTCTGTAAGTGTGCTTTTCCTTGCAAAAAAGTAGGTCACTTTCATTAACACACATCTCCTGGAAACTGAGCCCTCCCACTCCGGGTTGGTGACTGGCTGTGCCCCCTTCTTGTCCAAGAAGAGTCCGTGTCTGAGAAGCATCTACAGGCTGTATTTTCCTGCTAGCAATAGTCATGACCACGGCCCCCAGGGGTTTCCTCTGGGCAGGCAGTGGGCTGCAAGTTTTCTGTCGCTGCCTCACTGAATCCACAAGCAGGAGGCAGGCTGTAGGCTTTCTCCTGTTGCACAGACAAGGAGGAAGTGAGCCTTGGAGGAGCCAGGGCCACATCCAGGGCCACGCAGCTACCAAGAGCCAGTCTGGGTTCAAACCCAGAGCTGTCTGATCACAAATCACTTGCTTGGCCTTGTCGTGCCGCTGTGTCCATTTGTGACACTTGGAGCTCCCCTTTGCCTGGAAACAAACTGAAAATTTAAAGTCCTTGGGGCTCATCTGGAGTCATTTTGGTCAGGCAAAGGGTTACTGGGCTGGGGGAGGTGGCAATCGGAGAGGTGGTGAGCGGGTTCAGTCTTTATTGGCCCCAGAGCCCAGAAGCCTCGCAGTCCAGCCCCCACTCAGACCCCACTGAGGGCTCCAAGGAGAGCTCCAGGGTGGGGGCTTCGCCTCCTCACTGCTGTAAATGCTGCCACCAGACCAGCAGCTGTGCCACACCCAGTGCTCCATCCACACATGGCAGATGAAGAGAGGGTGAGGCTTGGGACCCCGAGGCTGAAGGCAGAACTCCTGACCCCGCTGTGAAACTCTTTCTCAACTTTCTCAACCAGCCTCTCATCTCGCTGTTCTAAGGGAGGTCATCTACACCCAGCCCCATCCCACCTCTTGCTTTCGCTCATGATGTCCTTCCTACCAGGCAAGCACCATTCCCCTCTCCAGCTCACATTTCTCCCTCTTGCACAAAACTCCCCACTAGCCAGTGGCTTCCTCGTCCTCTGAACTCCTGGCGTACCTGTCTGAGCTGTGAAAGCCTGTGCCCTCCAGAAGGTCCCCCTCCTGTTCTCCTTCCCGCGCTGCCCCTCCCACTTGCTATTTCAACATCATCATTTTTTTCCATAAGGAGCTGTTGCATCAAACCTCTCCTATTGTCACATGAGGTAAGAAATCATAAAGACATTACAATTTTGGAATGACGTCTTTCGAATAATATTAGCACTAAGCATATTTCAGTCCCAGCTTCCTCTTTTGTTTTTAAGACTGCGATTTCCAAGTCTAATTTTGATATTCCCATTTAACAGTTGAAGTTTCCTGTGGGCCTTCACCGCCACCTCCCCCACTGTCATTATGAACTCACGTGAGCCGTGACTCCCACTCCTGCTACACAGGTTTGTTTCATATGATGCACTACCTTACAGAGATCCAAACACAGACCAGGTCTTGCCTCTGGACAAACAGACCTATGTCAAAGCAGTGGGATAAAATCACATCTCATTCGTGTATTCATTCACTTGACAAATGTTTGCTGAGTATCTGCTAGGCACCAGGCTCTGCCGTGGGGGTAGCAGTGAACTGACATTCTGGAGCAGGGAGCCAGGAATAAGCAGATAGCGCATAATAGGGAGAGAGGTGCTATGGAGAAAAGTAAAGCAGAGTAAGGGGGGGCAGGAGCACCAGGGCTGGGGGTGCAGTGGCGGTGAGGGAAGGCCTTGCTGCAAAGGTGACCTTTGAGAGAGAGCTGAAGGAGTGGAGGGAGCCAATCGTGGGGCTCAGGCAGAGGGATCAGCAAGAGCAAAGGCCCCGGGGTGGGAGCCTGCTGGCAAGCCAGGCCCGCTGGAAGGCAGATGGCCTGGGGAAGTGGACTCCCAGGGGAGAGGATCAGGGAAAGAGTCACAGCCGAGGTCAGGGAAGGGGGCAGATCACGAGGGCCTGGTAGACGACTTTAAATGGCTTTGGGTTTTGCCCAAGTGAGCTGGGGAGCCTTCAGATCTTGACTTGTTTTTGACATGTATTTTAAAGAATTACTCTGGCTGCCGAGTGGAGAACACACTTGGGGGTAGAGGCAAAAGTGGACACAGGAAAACCAGTCTGGAAGTTGTTGGTGGTCTAGCACCCAGATTCCAGGTACATTCTGAAGGACAAGCTGATGGGATCTCCCGACGTCTTGGATGTGGGTGTCAGAGGAAAAAGAGAAGACCAGATGATGCCAGAGTTGATTTTATATGGGAACAATTTTCTTTTCTTTTTTTTTTAAGATTTTATTTTTCCTTTTTCTCCCCAAAGCCCCCCGGTACATAGTTGCGTATTTTTAGTTGTGGGTCCTTCTAATTGTGGTATGTGGGATGCCACCTCAGCATGGCTTGATGAGCGGTGCCATGTCAGCGCCCAGGATTCAAACTAGGGGATCCCCGGGCCTCCGAAGTGGAGAGGGAAAACTTAACCACTTGGCCACGGGTCCTGCCCTGGGAACAATTTTCAAAGTCTCTCGTGCATATTGTTAGAGTCTTTGATAACCCCTGGGGCGTGGGCCGGATTTTTCTTTACAGATGGGGAACCTGAGGCCCAGAGAGAGAGAAGAGGCTTCTCACATGTCACAGGTATTATTTCACAGGCCTATGTCATTGGCTGCTCGTGAGGCATTTTCTCTCTTTTCTTGTTTTATGTTTTGAGACAGCCTCAGAAGGAGGGCTATGCAGAGCAGGAGAGGGGAAGCTGGGCCGAGGTCAACAGGGGATCAGTGCAAAGGCCAGCATGAAAGGAGTGAGCGTATACCGAAGGCAGGGCACAGGGAGCTGTGGTTGGAGGCTGTCTCTGCAGCCCCCACCTCGTGCTGCAAATGTCCTTCCCTATCAATAGAATGACCCTGAAGTCAGCCTTGTCTACTCTGTCGGCTCCCATCTGGCGCTAGACTGCAGAGTACGTTCTACTCATTATCACCCAGAGCTCCCCCTCCAGGACCTCCTCATGGGGGGTGTGGCACAATTTGTCCATGACAGACAGAGGTCCCACTGGCATCAGAACAACTGGAGAAACCCAGACCCTTTGAGGTAATTCAGGGAGGGGACAGGATAAACATGACACCTGATGGAGTGCTCCTATGTTGCAAAAAGGCCTAAGACATCTTGTCACCAGGCTCATCAGTCAGAGTCCTGGCCAGAACAGAATCCGGCCTGTGTGGTCCAAGAGACTTCAGTGATGGGGCTATTACAGAGGCCGGGTAGCTCAAGGAAACCCAGAGGCAGCCACAGTGGGGAGCTGTTGCCACCCCTGGACCTGAAGAGGTAAGAAGGAGGAAAAGGTATTCTCAGAGCCCTGAGCCAGCTGGAGCAGTGGAGGAGGGGCTGCCCCACAGGAGCTGTGGTCATGAGGCCACGGCCAGGCCCAGAGCAGGGGCCCAACAGAGAAGACTTGCTCTGGCTTTTCCTCCCCCACGCAGATCTCTGCTGGTGCCTTCTGTCAGCCAACCCAACCAGCATCCAAAAGGCAACGGAACCCCTAGCAATGAGTCCTCAGAACCAGCATCCTGGTACAGGGCAGGGAAGAGAACGGATGAGGGGAGAGGCAAAGAGAAAATAACTGGCTCACCCAGAGATGCCTTAACTCTGGAGAATGTGTCCTTAAAAACCACATCAATGGTTCATCAGCACTTTCTATAGAACCGTGCTTAAGATGCAGCTGGAGAAAATCAAGTTCTCTGGAAAGAACATCCCGGTGCGAATCGTGATTAGGTACCAAAAACTGGAGACTGTGAAAGCCAGACTCTCAAGGGCTTTCCAAAACAGACTTAAATAATCATTGACTTCAGATGTCAGAGATCTTCCAGAAAGCAGAGGGATAGACGTAAGACCCTTGAAGTCATTTCTAGTCCAAGGATTAACATAAATGATGCAGTATTTTCCAAAACAGCCTGTATAATTTTGATAGAATGGGAATATAAATCCTTTTCCAGGCTAATTATATACTAGCATAAAAACTCAGGCTACTACTATGTAACTCTTTTTAGGGGCAACACATCTTGATAATTGGGATGGTGTAGATGGGTCCTAAAATCCTCATAAATTCTAAATAATTAGAATGCTTTGAAACCAAAAGGAATTCATTGTAAACTGTGACTAAACACAAAGACGTCTTAATGTAAAATACTATTTTTTTAAGTGAATACTTTTTGCATTCTTCTTTTTTCCCAACCAAAATCTGGGTCTCCAGAGGAGACCAGCTGGCCCTTTTGATTTGAGCAGAATTTGCAACTGATTATAAAGTCAAAGATCAGTGCTTACCAAAAATCAAATCTGGAAATCTTTTTGTTTTCCTGAGCCGTGTAGGCAGCTTTTCTGATATCGTACACTCTCTCGTGTTGGCATTTTGGAGGCATTCTGCATCTGAAGCATCCTATGATCCCCTTTCCCTCCCAACACACAGGCAAGGTTGGTTGATTGGCATTTCCCCATCAGTCTTTCCTAGTTCCTCAGTGGGACGAAGGCTGGACCAAAGCTCTGAATTCAGGACATCTACTCAGAAAGGGAGGAGACAGGAGTGTGTACCTGCTGCGGGGCCTGGAGACTTCACCAGGATGCCCCATCTTCAGCTCCCTGTCTCCTCTGCCTTCTCTCCATGGCTAACTCATGGTGTTTCTGTCTTTTTGCCCATTTTTTTCCTTTCTTCTCTGATAGGGATTTTTAAGAAGAATTTTAAATGCCCCCTTCTAAGGAGGGGGATTTAGGGTTGTCAGGTCAGGATTCTTTGTTTTGTAGAATCCAGGAAATAGGTGAACAGGAAAAACTAAAAATTAGATTTGGATGAATAGAAAATCAGAGTGGTCAGACTGACCCGCAGAATAGAGTCTGAGAAAGAGGGAGGGGGAGGAGGAGAAGGTTAGGAAAGGGAGACGGAGGGAGGGAGAGAAGGAGAGGAAGAGAGAGGACGAGACCAGATCCCACAGGGTCTTAGCTGAAAGAGGAGGTTGGAGGATCGGAGAGAGAGAAATAAAGAAGATTTGAAGGAATTTAACAGGATTTTTTCAATTATTTTCAACTGTTGACCTGGTATTTATTTGCATGCAACCTGTCTCCTGGCAGGATCACATGGAGCTCTGGGTTCACATGGATTTCATTTCCTTTCTATGTCAGAGGAAGTGAGGGCAGCCCCCGTCCTTTCCAACCTGTTGCATTCTTTCTCCTCCCCCACCTCCTCCAAAGCTTTGCTGTCATCATCCATCTCCTATCCTCACTCTCTCCCTCTTCACTGAGTCCTTCCCCTCTGCCCATAAACGTGCCCAGATCACTCACCCTTGAGAAAATCTCGTTCTGAGAGGGTGACCTGACTAGGTTTCTGTCCTGTAACTCTCCTTCCCTTTTCTTGGATTCCTTTTCACCTCATCCAAGATGAGGCTGCCTCATCCTCTCTCCATAACCTCTTCCTGCCATGGGCCACTCCTCAGGGCCTTGAGAATCAACAGCGGGACCCTGACCTCTTCCTCTCCCTCACTCTCCCAGAAGCCCGGTACCTGAGAGTTACTGTAAATATTCAACAAGAATATGGTTACCCTTCGACCTTGTTCCCAAGACAGACACAGATGAAAAGAAGCTAATCCACGTATAATTATAAGCTTGTTAATTTGCTTTTTTCTTGTTGGACCTGAGATTGTGACTCAAGGGCCATAAGGATTTATGAGCTTGTTTTGTAGAAGAAAAATAATGCCTTTGAGGAAGTTATGACCACCAGACAACCAGCCCCCAGCTGCTGTTGACGCCAAGAAGTCTGGTTGCCCAAGGGCTTATCTGGAGTGAAAGAAACACAAATTTCCCTTTGTTTCTCCAAAACTCCTCCTCCCAAGCCCCTCAGCTCTAGAAAGACCTCCTGCTTTCTTCTTTCATTAAGGTGGATTTAAGAGAACCTATCCTCCTGCCTTCTCATTTTAGCCAATTCAAATAAATCTTTCTCTACCTCCAAGCACTGGTGTCTCAGTGATTGGCTTGCTGCACATCCAGCACATGAACTTGAGATTTAGAGGTCTGGTATCATCCTTGCATCCTAGAGTCTAACACCTTCCTCTTCCTCCCAACTCCTCAGCCCTTTCTGCCACTGCTTCTGCCCTCTCCATCCCAGTTCCCTCTCTCCTTCCACTAGGCCAGCCCCACGCCACTCCAAACACAGATCACAGCCACACTTCTCAAGAGAAAGGTCTGCACTCCAGGCCTCCATTTCTCCCCACACCCCCAAACCCTTCACAGCCTGCCCTCTGACAGCTGCCTTTGATGCTCCAGCAACATTGCTCTCCTCCAACTCACCCTGGGCCCCCCAACTGTCAGACCCACCACCTTACTCAGTCTTCTCTTTTTGGTTCTGCTTGACACTTTTAATTCCGCTCAACACTCCTACTTCTTGGAACTCTTTCCTACCATGCTTTCCTTGAAACCATATCTCCTACCTCTCCAGCTGATCTTCTCTTTGGAAGCCCTCTTTTATTTCTCTTTTCTCCTAATTATGAATACATTCTGAGTCTCCGCACCCATCCTTCTGTTCTCTCTCCACATTGCCACGAAGTAGGATACCCTTTATAGGGTTCTTGTGAAGATTAAATAAGAGAGAATGTAGGCAACACACCTAGCACATAACTTTCAGTCTTCTAAAAAAAAAAGGCATTGTTCACTGACAATGCATGCACTCCTCCAGCCGATAGGGAGCGCTGCATTCAATTACTGTCAGTCTCCTGGAAATTTAAAAGGAAAAAATCCATATCTATATATAAATGTATATGATTAAGTAGTTGTGATTTCCACCTTATCTTTCTTCCTTTCCTTTTATCATGCCATTCCTTTTAGTTCTATGTAGCAAGAGAAAGGACACAAAAGGAATTCCAAACCTATGTAAAGGCTTGTGCTATCAAATTGAACCAAAGGATCTCATTCATTCATTTATTCAATAATATTAACAAGGGACACTTCCTGAGTGTTTACTCTCTGCCAGTCTCTATGCTAAGAACTTTAGATGATTATCTCATGCAATCTGTATAATTACTCTGTGGAATAATGGCTAATATTATTGCTATTTCATAAGTAAGAAATTTTCAAGAAACATTTAGTGTGCCAAACCCTATGTTAAGTGGGAAGGAACAGAAATAAATAAAATATTGTCCTGGCATCAAGGACTTAGGATTGTGGAGGCAGAGACAGGTGCACAAACAAAAACACACAATAAAGTATTATGGGAGCCACCCTGAGCAGCTGTTAGGATCCCGTTGGGCACAAAGGCGGGAACACGCCCTTCCCTTTAGCATTACTGAGCTGGCAGGGAGCCCTGGGGCTTTCCAAAGAGTTGAAAGAAATGGACCTAGACCAGCATCTCAACACACTCCTTTTTTTTTTTTAACCAAAGCTCTCAGCCAACCCCCCTTTTCCCAGTCGCATCTGCTTGGAAGTTCCCCCTGCATCACCATTACCATCTATCCCCAGGCCCTCAGGTTTGCTCACCCCTCCCTCCCCAGAAAGAGAAACCCAATACTTTCTGGTATAACCATGTATTGATGTAAAAAGTACACTCTCTTAACAGAAGTTCCCCAAACCGTCTTAGGAAAGCCAGCCTGGGAAAATAGCAGGATCCACTTCCTGAGGGCAGAGCAGGGAGGTCACAAGGTAGGAACCCAAAAGTAATGGTTAGAAATGAGAGGCTAAAAGGAATTTGTTGTGCTCCTGAGAGAAAAAAGTAAAGAGAAATGAGACAGAGAGAAGCCAGAGTTACTGAGAGTGGCCCTCGAGATGAAGGTCACAGAAACAGATGGCTCATGCTGGTGGCCAAAGAAAATTCCTAAGAATGATGACGCCTGGTGGCCAGTTGTAAGTTGTCAAACCTTTCTTCACATCCCCACCACCATCCCTCGCCCAACACACAAAACACACACCCTTCCCCACACACACCCGCACAATTAGAGAAGTGTACCACACTTAGTCGTACCTTGATGCCTTTTGGTAGGAAACAAAAGGCTGAGCTTTGTGTGGGGGCGAATGCCCTGTGTCATGGAGACAGGGGGCTGGATGCAGGAGAAGACGCAAATCTCGTAGAACCTGAAGTGCATACAGTTTAGTGGGATTCCCTTAAAGAAAAAGAATATATAGATATCAAGCTCTTGCAGATTTTACTAAAACACATGACCATGTGAACACTTTACTGGGCCTCCCATGAGTGAGTGGCCCTGGAGTTGAAGCTTCATTAGCTTTCTTACAAATCTCCCTCTGGGCAGATGTGACCCAGGAAAGCCAGACTCCACTTGGAAACCCTCATAGATCTTGGAGGGGGCTTTGGACTCTGGCCATGCAATGGGGAAGTTTGAGTCAAGCTGACCTAGATGTTAGGGACTTGCTAAATAGACTGACAGCTGGGTTAGAATCACCTTCCTAATCTCAAAAACGGAGTATAATCCCAGAGAAGAGACCACAGTGAAGGAGGTGCCACATGCAGCTGCGGTCAGATCCTGGAAGGGCGAGTCTGAGAAAACTCGTGTTTGTGGAAGGAACAGGAGGAAGGATGACCACCAGCCTGCAGGGTGATATGAGCCGGCTCTTTAACAGCTCTTAAAGCCTTATTAGAAAATTGCCGTGGAGAGATCCCCTGCCCTCTCCTCCCTCCAGGGTACATGGTAAGATCCTTCCTGCACTCTGATTACCCTCGTTTTGGAACTCGGAAAGAAGCTAATCAGAGGACTAACACTGTACAAGCTACTTCAAGTGCAATTTAGAATTCAGCATGATGAAGGGAGTCATCAGGTATGTGATTATAAGGGAACGTTCCAAAGTAATTAAGGCGTGAAGGTACCGGGCTCTCTTTTAGGGATGGGTGAACGGACCGGGATGGTCAGAAGAAAGAAGGGCACAGCTCACCACCACGCTGGACAGCTCCCACCCATGCACACCAACTAACAAGGACCGCCAATGTCAGTGCGCTCCCGGGTGCCCGCAGTGTCTGCTATAATCCTCACAACAACCCTATGAGATGGGTATGTTAGTTTCCTGTGTCTGCTGTAACAAGTCACCACAATTGAATGGCTTAAAATGACACACATTTATTTTCTTATCGTCCTGTAGGTCAGGAGCCAGGAATGGGTCTCACTGGGCTTCAATCGAGGTGTCGGCAGGGCTGCGTTCCTTCTGGAGGCTCCAGGGGAGAATCCATTTCCTCGCCTTTTCCAGCTCCTAGGTGCTGCCTGCATTCCGTGGCTCATGGCCCCCTTCTGTCTTCAAAGCCAGCAATGCCAGTCGAGTCTTTCTCACCCCACAGCTCTGTGACATTGACTCCCCCGCCTCCCTCTTCCACATTTAAGGACCCTTGTGATAACATCAGACCCAGCTGGATAATTATGAATCATCCCTTTATTTTAAAGGCAGCTGATTACTTCCCCTTTGCCATAGAATGCAATACATTCATACATTCCGGGGTTTAGGAGATTAGAATGTTCACATTTTGGGGGCCATTATTCTGCCTACCATGGTAGGTAATATTATTATCTCCTATTTTCCAGGTGAGAAAAAATGAGACGCAAAGAGGTTGTGTGACTTGCCCAAGGCCACACAGCTGATAAGCAGCGGAGTTGGGATTCACCCAGGCCATCTGATGCCAGACCCTGTATTCTCAACCTTCGGACTCCTTCCATGTGTTCCTTGTTCTTTCATTCAACGCTTTAGGGAAGGCTGTGTTGATGGAAAAGGAAGGATTTAGGGTAAGGCAAAGGCAGCAAAAGGCCCACAGGAAAAAACCCAATGGCAAGGAGGCCAGGATTCCGGGTGGTATGGACATGCAGGGGTGGGAGAGGCATGCTGTGTACCCTGACCAAATGGGTGACCATCTCCCTGTGTTAGGTCGCAGGAGACCCGGGTTCAAACCTCAGCGCTGCGGCTTGTATCTGTGTGCCCTCCAGCCAGTTGCTTGATCTCTGGGTTTCCTCATCCGCGAAATGATAATAACAGAACCCACCTTGTAGGTTTATTTTGTTAACTAAAACAGCAGAAATGAAACTCCCGCTGCGCCTGGAGCGCAGGCAGTGTTCCATAAACACTGCTTCACTCCCCCTCTCTCCCTGCCCCTCCCCAAGGAAACTTTACTTTCTCACATGTAAGTATTAACAGAGAAAATGGGGGCTGAGATTTCTGCATTCTAAGGAAGCAGATCTGGGGAAGCTGAAAAGAAACAGATAGGATGACAAGGAGCTCTGTCTTAAGTAGTCCCCGTTAATTTAATTAGGGAAAAATGGCTCTGTGGCTAAAACAAATTTTAAAAACACTAACGTCGTCCTTTTCTTTCATCTTCCTTCCTCCTTTTCTTCTTCCCTTCCTTCCTTCTCCCCTTCCTTCTTTGCATTTTCAGAAAAGGTTGAAAGAGAGGAAGAAAAGAAATAAAATGCCCAGTAGGGTTAGAATTCTTTGATTGCAAGCAACAGAATCTGACTCTGACTAACTTAAATGAAAGCTGGAATTTGGTGGAAGGACATGGAGTGACAGAGAACTGAAGACAAAGCTGACATCTGGATCTCAGAAGACAGGAGCAGGGCAGCTGTGGGGATCTAGGCAGCGGGAAAGAACGGAGAGTCTCTTCAGAGCAAGAGTGTCCTGAGTAGAGCCCTTCCCGCCTGCTCCAAGCTTGGCGCTGTGTCCACTATCTATCTTCCTGGGAAGCAGATTTACTGGCCTCATCTGGGCCCCTTGCCAGCCCCTTGTCCCAGCAGGCAGGGAGCCTTGACTTACTGTCCCTCAAGAGCATCTCCAGAGGGCAAGATGGGTTCCCCAAAAGAGAACCTGACAGGAGAAAGGGGAATGGATGCCAGCAAGCAAACGACAGGTTGCAGCATACCCCTAAGTCCCCTTTTACTATATTTGTAAATGTATCTTTCACCCCGGGCCCCCTCTTCCAAGGTACTCTTTCACTTCTTCATTCATTCTGTTTATACTGCTACTGCCATAAAAAACAGGAAAAAGAAAAGCTTCATGCTTCTTGGTGCTTGGGGAGAGAGAAACACTTTCTACATGTTTTATTATGGGGCCAACCGAGTTTGGTCAATACGGAGCCCTGAGCATAGTGGCCTCTTGCTGTGTCAGCATCAGTGTGAAGAAAAAGAACCAGCAGGTAATGAAAGAGCAACCTGGTGCAAGCCCATATTTGACAGCTGAGGCCCAGGTCTGAGAGGCTCAGCAACCTGCTCAAGGTCACATGGCAATTTAGAGGCAAGATGACTAACTCCTGCCATTACACAGCCCAGGCCGTCAGAGTTCCAGCGCCTCATCAAGAGGGGAGCCTTCTTTAATCTGTCGGGCACAGCACTGCCCCATCATGGACAAGGGCGGGTTTCATGGTGCCGAAACCCAGCGCCCTGGGCTGGATTCCTGGGCGATGGGAAGCACGTGCTGGCTGCGCTTGAAGTGTGCGCCTGGGAGAGGGAGAGCCGGCCGTGCTGGGCAGTCCCAAGGCAGATGCGACTCCCTTGACAGTCAGTGCCCCTGAGGGCTTAAAAAGGAAAGAAAGAAAAAGAAAAGAGAACCCCTCCAATCTCTGATCTTATAGAACAAGGCAAATGTCTCATTTTGACAGAATCAAAACCAAATCTGTCTTACCCAGAGACCAAAGGAGGAGACAATGTTCAATAGATTCTTTTCCTCCTTAAACTTTTGGATCTCATTTGAAAGGAAAAGGATTCCTTTCTTTAACAAAGAGAGACCAATGAAATGAGAGTCCCGCCTGGTGTGGAGAATTCAGAAGCGGGGTTTGTCCCCACGCGCCCGGAACCCAAGGGAGGGTAGGCTATTTCTGGGTGCAGCTGACAGGTCATTTGAGCAAGGGGTGCAGAACTGGAAGAGGGGGTCGGTTTGCAGAAGAACTGGGGGCTCTCCTGCTGTCCAGTGACTTCCAAATCGCATCCTTCAGTTTGGAGGGCAGAGCAGAGTGAGCAGCTCTAATCAAGCCAGGCTTTTGCTGAGACGCCAAGACCTACTTCCAAATGCTGGGCCTAATTGTCTGTTCTAAAGGAGATGAAATCTAAACCCAAACACTTCATTCTACTTTTATTACATTTCTATGCTGTCCTTGCACTCAGGCTTTTCCTCATGATTAGGCTACTTGAGTCAAAAACAAAACAAAATAAAATAGAATAACCCAAGACCAACCAGCAAAATGGAGCAAAACCAATCGCATACTTCACATAACATAACAATAACAAGATTCATAAAATGTCTTGTTCCTTTTTAAACCCAGACACACATTGTTTTGATATCATGTATACCTTATTTTGTCTTTCCGATACATTTAGCCATCAATGGTTGAGAAGTTTTCAGAGTACTGCTCAAATGTCATCTTATCCAAGAGACTGGCCAAGAGAACGCAGCTGAGTACCCTGCATATATGAGGTGTCCAGTAAGGTTTTGTTGAATGAATGAATGACAAACTCTTTCACTAGGATATACCCAGGGCCAATCCTGCTGATGCCCAAGGAGCAAGAGGGTCATTCCACAACATTCCTTGGCTGCCCTCTGAAGTGGATACAGGAGGCACAGTGTGGGAGGGGATAAAGGAAATAGTACCCCGGGTCACCACCCTTGAGGACTTGACTGTGTAATTTGGGAGGAAAAAGATATACCAGGAAGTTAAATAAGTTAGTGAACTGGTAACAGAATCAGAGCAACATGGAGGCAGATGGGGCAATCCATCTGCAGGTGATTTCATTTGTCCACCGGAAGCGTTCTGAGTGCTGACGAGAGCTCGCCACTACGCTGAGTGGGGGTGTGGCAAAGCCAGAGGGCCCCTCCCACCCCACCCTCCCACCCCACCCTCCCAGAGCCTTGAGTCTGGTGGGGTGAGGAACACCTCAAGACAGACAATATGGTTCAGACTTTAAAAGTCTGGTTTAAAGTTGTTTAATTAGCTTAAAATTAAGGTAGAAATTTGACGAATAATTAAGGATCGAAAAATCTATTTTAATTTAATGAAATTTATCTTATGGAATCAACTTTTAGAGCTGAGGCAGAGCTTAGAGACCATCTAGCACGCCGCATACCTCCTTTATCATCATATGCGGAAACTGAGGCTCAGATTAGCCAATGAATAGTTTTCCACATAAGAAAGAGGGCCCCTATCCCTAGGGTGAGGTATTCACAGTCTCTACATGGTCACATGTGGTGGGAAAAGCACACAACATGATAGCTATTTTGTGGTTATGGAACTTTACTTACTTCTTAAATTTCATATGTCATCAGAGCAGGATGTGAGATTTGTGCATTTATCACAATGAGAGTGTGCGCCTGACTCAGTCCTCTCCAAAAGCAGCACGGTCATGGGAGATAAGGAGGGACCCAGACACTGCACAGACAGGAGGAGACTAAGGGGACCCAATGACTGAATGCGCCATGATAGATGTCTCACAGGTATGTAAGAGGTTAACAGCAGGGGGACCTGGGCGAAGGGCATACGGGATTTTTCTGTACTATCTTTGCAGCTCTTCCGTAATTCTAAAATTATTCGAAAATAAAAAGTAATTGTTAAAAGGAGAGCATGGTGTGGTAGATTGTATTTTCTAAAAATGGTTGCAGCAATAGTCCTGGTTCCACATACTCTTTCAAAAGTTTGTCTCTCCTTCATCAAGAGGTGGAGCCTAGGTTCTCTCCTTTGAACGGGGGCACATTGCTTAACCTCTCCATGTCTCAGTTGCCTCTGTAAAATGGGAAAAATACTAGTATTGTTTTTACTCTGAAGTGAGACAACACACGCAAAGCACTTAGACAGTGCTCGGAAATGTTGGATGTCAATATTGTTGCAGGGCACAAGTTAGGAACCCAGTTATCAGAACTGGGACACAAGGTCAGAGCTGAACTGGCACCCAGAGTAACCTAATACTGAATCCCTGGAGTTTCTTAAACTCCTCCTGCTTCAGAGGGGAATCCTTCCTGGGGGTGGAGGTGCCAAGTTTGCAGGTGGGCTCTGCTGGGGATGGGATGGGGAAGATGAACTTCAGAGACCAGGAGTGGACCAGAATGTGTAGGGCATTTGTTCAGGGAAGGAGGAAATCCCCACAGTCTGGGTGATCAGGGATGATGTCAGGAGTGGATGAACTGTAGTTGCACCTTGAAGGTTGGCTCAGGTGTGGGTGAGCAGAAAGGCAGGGAAGGGTGGCAGAGGTGGAGCCAGGGCTTCCCTAGGCATGCTCTCAGGAGCTGCCTGAAAACAGATAGGTGTTCGTGCTGATGAGCTCCAGGAGATACAGTCAGAAAAGTAAGTTGGGGCCAGGGTTTGACTGGCCTTGAATGACATGATCAGGAGTTTGGACCATGGAACATCCTATGTAGAAGCCACATTTCAGGAAGTTAATCTGACCAAGTCTGAAGTGGTTTGGAGGGAGAAGAGAATAGAGATAGGGAGACCAGATGGAGATGGGAATTGGCAGGAAGCCGAGTAGGGGCCGAGTGGTGTGGTGACTAATTCTCTACCTTGGCTTTTCAAGCTAAGGACAGTCTTGAGACAGGCAGGGGAATGGCGTTAGCTTGGGCACAATTTCAACGTTATTTGCCTTGAGTTATCCTTCTTCTTCAATTTTTACCCCTGTGGAGTGACGGAAAAGAAGCTGTACAATTCATCATTTTAAGACTAATAGACTCTAGCCATGAACTCAAAGGTTCCTGCTAGCCTTGCATGCACTCCCCAGTCAAGCCCTCTCTTTCCAAGGTCACACAATCCATCAAATGGCACAAGATAAAGCTTATATCCAGGACTTGGACCACTTAGGGCCCTACATAAATGTGCTGATGGTTATTGGTCTAGAGATGGTTCTGGGACCCTAGCAGGGCCAATCAGTGTCCTCTTCTAGGATTGTAAGGACTCTACGAGAGAGAGCCCCCTCATGGTGACTATAATACATGGCCACAAATTCTTTGATACTCCTGCCTTAACATTGTAGCCCATGGCTTTCCCCTTAAATCTGGGCAGGATTTTAACTGCTTTGACCATGGAACATGTAAGTGATGCCATTTAACATTCAAGGCTCCAGCCTAAAAGATTATGTGGCTTCTGCCTCGTTTGCTGAAACTCTTGCTTTTAGAGCCCTGAGCCACTACACTGGAGAGTTGTGAGGGGACAGAGAGAATGAACCCTTACTCATTTGAGTCATCCCATCCCAGGTGCCAGACATGGAGTGAAAAAGCGCTTTTGTAATACCAGCCCCCACCCATTTGAGACTTACTAGCTGTTATGGACTGAATGTTTGTATCCCTCTAAAATTCGTATGTTGAAGCCCTAACCCCTAATGTGATGGATTTGGGAGATGGGGCCTTTGGGAGGTAATTAGGGTTAGATGAGGTCATGAGGGTGGTGGCCTCATGATGGGATTAGTGCCCTTACAAGAAGAGACACCAGAGAGCAGTCCACAAGCAATCACTAAGGAAAGACCATGTAAGCACACAGCAAGAATGCAGTTATCTGCAAGCCAGGAAGAGTGGCTGTACCAGAACCTGACCATGCTGGTACCCTGTTCTCAGACTTCCAGCCTCCAGAACTGTGAGAGAATAAATTCCTGTTGTTGAAGTCACCCAGACTATGGTATTTTGTTATGGCGGCCTGAGCTAACTAAGACCCCAGCTGAGACCCCAGACGTTGTGGAGCAGAGACCAGGCACCCTGGCTGTGCCCTGTCTGAATTCTTGACCCATAGAGTCCATAAGCATAATAAAGGGTTGCTATTTTATGCCACTAAGTTTTGGGGTGATTTTTTATACAGCAGTAACTGGTTAGATGGTTCCTATTAACTGGGACACCTTCCTTCCAGAGCCTAGGTACTGAGGACCATACAAGCCTTTAGTGGCCAAAGGTCCTATCTGCTGGCAAGTGGAGAGAGAGAAAGAGCCAGCCTGAGAAATACACCAGCCCAGAGCTGGTAATGAAGAGAAGGAGAGAAAGACCCAGCCCTCCTTGATGATACACTTCACACTCCTAGATCAAGCTGGGTCTAATCTCCTCTTCAACTTTTCAGTTACGAGAGCCAGTAAATGCCTTTTTAAAAAATAAAGTCTTAAACCAGTTTGATTTGGTTTATGTTCCCTGCAATTATAACTAGAATAAATAGAAGGATAAAAAGAATGAAAAAGAGGAAGAGAGAAATAGGGGATGGTGGGAAGGGTACAGGACCAGAGCTGTTCTGTTTTCCATGTAAATGTAAGTCATGTCTGTAGCAGACACTATAGGTTGCCCACTTAACATCCGTCCCCTTCCCCCTCCCTTATTAACAGGCACCATCTTCCCTCTCCAATGACTCAGAGGAAGATGACTAAGAGTTAAATCCAGATTGGCTCTAAACTCATCAAGGTAGTGCCACATCCCTGACCAATGATTGGCTCAGGAATGGGCATGTGACCAAATTCCTCCAATGAGATGAGAGGAGAGGTCTCTGGGAGAAGCCTCTAGGAAAGTCTTCCTCCTCTCAAAAAGGAGACTGCAAGAGAGATGGGCCCTCTGGCCTCTGAACACTATGGATTGGGATGTGACACCTGGAATGGCCACAGCCACCTTATGACCACAAGGTGCTACTAAGCAGGACAGCTAGGAGAGAAGGAACCTGGTCATCTGATGACATTGAGCTGCTGATGGTACTTTGCCTAAGGTGCACCCTCTTCTGCTTCTTGTTATGTGAAATAACAAATGAAAAGCCAGTTTGAACTGGGGTTTTCTGCTACTTGTAGGATATTGCAGAGCCTGAAAGAGACCAACTCACCACCACCTTATTTTACTGAGGAAGGAACTAAGGCCTAGGGAGACAGCTATGTATCCAGGTCTCAAACCCTAACTGATGGTAGCAGGAGACAAGAGACTTAACTCCCTTCTCCTAATACAGCTTCATCCTATCATACAGGTTCTAGAACCTTCAGTCATTGCCCTGCCCCCATCAGCCCGGAGCCTTCTGTAGTCAGATGTGTCTACAGAAGCTCATCTGATTTGAATCCAGCAGGCAATATTCCACCTAATTAAGCAATTATGAGCAGGAAGGCTGCATCTCCGGATCCTACCAGTGTTTCTTGATGAGTCTTTATAAACCCTCACCGGTTGTTGTGATGGATGCCAGGGGCTGCCGAGACCTCTGGAAGCAGGGTCCTGCTGGGCCGCCGTGGGGGTAGTGGCAGTGTCTGTTTACAGAATCCAAAGTCTGCATTTGGATAATTACCTCCATGTGACTGTCAGATTAATGTCACCTGGGCCAGAAGGTCTGTTGATTTTTGCTTAAGGGAAGAAAAACAAGACTCTTTGGAGATGCTCAACGACTGTGAACTTGGAAAAAGCCTGACTCTTAAAAGTTGATGAAGCAGTGTGATGAGGCCAGGGCATGGTCAGCAGGAGGCTGAACAAGTGTGCTTGTGGCTGAGGCAGAGAGGAGCCTGAGAGGAAATATGTTGATTTTCCTGCTTTCCTCACACAAACACACATATCCACCCCCCCACACACACACACACACATACAAGGGTGTGCAAATTCACAGCAACAGACTTCTGATATGATATCCTCTGTCACAGGTGACCACTGTCAGGAAAAGTTCAAGTGGGAAAATTCAGGAAGAACGTAGCTTGGGAAAAGCCAGGTCCAAATAGAAGCCACTTTCATCCTGGACACGGAGCCACTGCTGCTGTTACCAAGGGTCAGTCTTGGAGCTAAAATTCACGGACAGTAATGTTTCAGCATCAAGGCAAATATCCTTCTCTCAGAAGAACTCTCAAAGAGACTAGGGCTGGTGGTAAAGGTGCCCCCTGCCACCTGCCTACCATTCAGCCTGACAGAGTAATGCTGATCTGTGGATGGGAGGCACCCCCAGCAGATGCTCCAGAACAGCATTTTCCCTCGAGGCCGAAGGAGGGGGTGAGGTCCTCAGGCAGGTGCTCTGTGGGCAGGTCTCGAGGGTTGTGTACTTTTGAGGCTCAGGGGCCTGTTTCCCTGAGTGACCCTGTGGAGTGAGTGGTGAGTATTGGGGAGCAGGGAGAGGGCAGCGAGTGTGACTGGTCCTACACAAGTGGGATTATGTGTGTGTGTGCACATGTGCAAACTTGCACATAGGCATTTGCAGGGATTTGTGTATCTCTGAATATGGTGAATCCCTGATGCTCTGTGGGGAGAGCACTGGACCAGGAGTGTAGAGTCAGGCTAACAGAAATATGATGTGAGCTAGATATGTAACTTAAAATTTTCTGGTATCTACATTAGAAAAAAATGAAATTAACTTCAAAAATATATTTTATTTAGGGGCTGGCCCCGTGGCCGAGTGGTTAGGTTCGCGCGCTCCGCTGCAGGCGGCCCAGTGCTTCGTTAGTTCGAATCCTGGGCGCGGACATGGCACTGCTCATCAGACCACGCTGAGGCAGCGTCCCACATGCCTACAACTAGAAGAACCCACAACGAAAGAATGCGCAACTATGTACGGGGGGGGCTTTGGGGAGAAAAAGGAAAAAATAAAATCTTAAAAAAATATATATATATTTTATTTAACCCGGAGTATCCATAATGATCATTTCAACATATAGTCAATATAAAATTATATAAATGAGATATTTTACATTCTTTTTTACTCTTACGAAGTCTTCAAAATCTGGTGTATATTTTACCCTTACAGCAACATCTCAGTTTGGACCAGCCACACATCAAGTGTTCAGGAGTCACGTGTTGCTCGTGGCTGCCGTACTGGACAGTGCAGGGCTAGAGGCTTGAATTTGAATCCCTGCTTGGTTTCTTTCCAGCTTTGTGGCCGCGAGAAAATTATTAAAAATTATTAAAAGAAATTCTCAAAGTCACTGTCTGTATAAAGCTGCTAATAAGAGCCCATCTCACAGCAGTCATTCAGTTAGTGTCCTGCGTGTTGCTGGGTACCTGGGGCCTAATCAATGCTGCTGGGCTGGCTTGTACAGTGATGTGTTGGAGCTGGCTCATACTGGTTCACAAGAGCCAATTGTTAAATATTCAGGAATTTTGTAACCTAGTGTTAAACCGTTGTTCTCTTGAAATCGGCCATAGTGGGAGAACATTTACACCATGGAAATGGGCACATGCTTATGAATCAGCCCTGCCACTCCAGAGAGCTGACTGTTAGACGTTTGCCTGCACACCACTGAACTTGGGTCTATTTGTATGTGATTGCAGGGGTGGTTGTAGACCAGAGGGTGCTTCCCTGGCTGGTTTTCCCTCGCTGAGACCCCATCATCTCCCTTTAGGTGCCCCCATCTTGTGGCAGCCCCTTCCAAATTATTTTTTCCCACTTTGAGATGCTGCATTGAGTACTGGTTAAGCCAGCAGAGTCCGGAGCACACCCTGGTTCCATTTACTAATTTTGTAACCCTGGACAGGTTAACCTCTCTGTGCCTTAGTTTCCTCATCTGTAAAAATAATACCAGCGGAGAAAGAGGGTTACTCTTGTTGAGGAGTGAACATCATCCATGGAAAGTAACAGAACGTGCCTGCCACATAGTGAGTGCTCAATAAGTGTCACCTGCTCTTTGATGGTGATGACGACTGTCTGTAGCTCCACCTGGCCTGCAGGTTCCAACTATTGGTCACTGTTGAACATTCCTGGAGGGGCAGTGCTTAGGGCAGGTGGGGGCATCCCGAAGAGGAGCTGCTGAGAGGGTAGGGCAGGTCATGCATTGGGCCTGGGGTTATCTTTCCTTTCATTCTCCCTCCGTCCTCTCTCTTTCTTATCCAGCCACAAGAATTGACCACCTACTGTGTGTATTCAGTGGGGAGGGGTGGGTACACAAAATTGAGAACCAGCTGACCCCTGGCCCTGCCCCCAAGGAGCTTACAAAGGCTCTTTGGAGTCTTCCATAATTTTTAAGAGTGGAAAAGTGTTCTGAGACCGAAAAGTGTGTGAACTGTTGGACTGTGGAGTAATGGAAAGACCACTAAACATGAGGGTGAGAGGGCTCGGTCCAGGTTCTAGCTCCATCGCATATAATTGTGCTTCTAGTCCCTTCAGTTCTTCTGGCCTCAGCCTCTTCGTCTGTTAAATGGGAGTGCTGATGTGGATCTCTACCCTTGCCACCTCCAGGGTGCTGTAAAAGTGTGTTTGAAGACTCAAAGGCACAGATACAAACAGGCAACCTCAGAATCACTGTGTGCTTTTGGTGGGGATGGTGGGGAGGGGAGAAGGGGGTTGCTGCAGGCACTAGTTGGGTCCTGGGGGACTCTGTTCTGAAGCTTACATTTCACGGTTGGGGGGATCTGATTGACCACCCCCCCCACCCCCCCACGAAGTGAAGAGAAGCCCAGAGAGTGCCCAACATGCTGCCCCAAGCCCTGTCACCTGGCTTCCTGGAACACCAGGGATTGTCTAGGGTAATTTTCAAATCAATGCATGAAAAGAAAAACCAGCACATCTAGATGACTCTGGAAACATTACTGGAAAATGCAGTCAGTGAAGGGATTTGGAGCTTGAAATTTCTGGATCTCTACCACCCTTCTTTGGCTGGACTTGACAGCCTTAAGTCAGCCTTAAGACAGCCTTGTCACCTACCTGGACCAGTCTTGAGATGGAGGGCTGTAAGGCTCCAGACCTGCCCAAAGGGGACGTCGCTGCTTGCCCTGCCCCGCTCTGCTCCTGATCTTCCTTCTGTCAGTCCTGTCCTCCTCCAGGCTCCAAGGCTTTTTCCCTACCCAAAAGATGCTGTCTAGATTGTCCCTATCCATAGGAACCCATAGGTTGTCTCCCACAAGAACCTCTGCCTCATACCGCATTCCTCTGGGGATGCCAGCCCTAACCTTGGCCACTGACTAGGTGGGATGAGGAGACCCCACAAGAACTGAAGAGCTTTTCCCAAAGAAGGACCTTAAAGATTCCTGGGATGTTTAAATACATCAATATTAATAGAGACTTTTTAAGTGGAAGAAAATGCCAAAATCAGAGCTGGTTAAAATGCTGAAAAACACTCTATGTCAAACTCAGAAACCAGCAGGTAAAGAGATAGATTCTCCTTAGCAACACTCTGGCCAGTTAACTCTACTCCCTGTGTCCCCCGCACAAAGCAGGATGCCTTCCCAGAGTCTCTCCCTTGCCCCTGCCCCTTATGGAAGACAATTCACTTCTGAGCAGAGGTCTTCAAATGACATCCTGTCACTTTTTCTATCTAGTTCAGTACCATTTCTGACAATGACTTTCAAAATGGAAATTATTTTTTAAATGTAAGTTTCTTACTTAGAAAAGTAAAGCTTCATTTAAGAAAAAGTTTAAAATAGGGAAAAGAAAAAAAATCACTTCTATCCCCCGCACCCTCACCCTGACACAACCACTACCAGCATATTGGTGATTTCCCCTGCGGTCTCTGTCCCTATAAATATATTTTGTTCTAACATTGTGATGCTTGTCTTGGCTGGGTTCCCCAAAAAGGAGAGTGTGAGACAAGGTTTCTGTGCAAGTATTTCATTGAGGAATATGATTCTAGGGAGCAGGAATGAGGAATGGGGGAGCAAAGCAGGCAAGAATGTATTATGGAATTGGCCACAACTGAGTGCACCTGGGTGCTGGATCCAAAACCATCTGAAGAGCCATATGAAGACCTTTCAAGGGTTGAGGGAGAAAGGGAGAAGCATTTTTCCACTGGCTCCCAGCCCTCCATTGGTCAAAGTCTTTTCCCAAGGGGTAACTCCCCACTCTTCTGGGCTGCCCTTGCATAGGCGCTGAATGGGTTTCCTCTTGGTTCCGGGCAGTGGCATTAACTGAGAAGCCCCAGGGTGAGAGGCCAAGAAGCATGGTTGCATCTGTAAGAAGCTGGCTGGAGTCGACCCAGAACTGGTCACCATGGCATTGGCTAGACTGAGAGACAGGTGGGGCCAAGCGGATCTAGAAAGGTGTCCCATACAGTCTTTGTGACGCACATGTAATTTTATCCTTGCTTTTTCCACTGAACATTATACATTTTCCATATTGATCAATAATTCTCATAATTTTTAATGGCTGATTATTAATTTTCCAAGTAGAGGGAAGGAAGCATATTTTGAATATAACTGATTTCTACACATTTTGTTATTTGCAAAATAGTGACAAGCCAGCCCACTGAGGTGATCTGTGAAAGGTTACTTTTATACCTTTGCGGCTTGGAGGGAGGTGCCGTTCCTCAACTCAGGTGGGCAGTGGGAGGGCATTCATCTCCTTACTAAACACTTCTGCTTCTACTTCACATACTGTTGGGAAACATTGATGACGGGAAGTCAGGCAGAAAAAACCCTACTGGTTCAGGATTCTAAATAAAAATCTATCCCTTTTCTTCCTCCTCAGTAGCAATAACTTTGGGTAAAGATGGGTTTAGGGGCCGGCCCGTGGCTGAGTAGTTAGGTTCCCATGCCCTGCTTTGGCGGCCCGGGGTTCCGCTGGTTCGCATCCTGGGTGCAGACACGGTACCGTTCATCAGGCCACGCTGAGGCAGTGTCCCACAGAGCACAACCAGAAGGACCTACAACCAGAATATACAACTATGTACTGGGGGGCTCTGGGGAGAAGAAGAAGAAAAAAAAAACAACAAAAAAAGAAGATTGGCAACAGATGTTAGGTCAGGTGCCAATCTTTAAAAAAAAAAAAGATGGATTTTGGACTCCATCTGTCTCTTTGCACTCATCCATTCAACAAATATTTATTGAGTACCTGCTATATATCAGGTATGGCACCAGGCAGTAGGGACCCAGAGATAAAGGACCAGCTCAGTCCTCAGGGCATCCAGGTGATGCAGGCATGTAAACAATCAAATATCCTCACGACAACCCTGTGATGGTAAGCCCTCGGTGCAGGAAGGAAAGAGTAGTTTTGACATTCATTCATTCACTGATTGTATTCATTATTTGTTGCTGGGTAACAAACTGCCCCAATACTTAGCTACCTAAAACAACAATAAATGTTATCAAGAGTTTTGGTGGGTCAGGAATTTAGGAGCAGCTTAGCCAGGTTGTTTGCTCTCAAGATCTCTCATAATGTTGAAGTCAAGATGCCAGCCAGAGCTGCAGTCATCTGAAGGCTTGGCTGGGACCCAAGGATCTGCTTCCAAAATGGCTCCCTCATGTGGTTGTTAGCAGGAGGTTTTAGTTTCTCACCCTGTAAACCTGGACTGCTAGAGTGTCCGTGACATGGCAGCTGGCTGCCCCAGAGCAAGTGATCCTAGAAAAGGAGGTGGAAGCCACAGTGTCTTTTATGACCCGGCCTCAGAAATCACACACGATCACTTCTACCATATTATATTGGTCCCACAGGAAACGTTATGTACTATAGTAGGGGGCTCCCTAAGGGGTCAATATCAGGAAGTGGGAATCACTGCCAGGAGTCTGGCACTGTGCTCAGAACTGGGATACCAACGTGGTTGTGAATAATTGAGTTTAGGGACCAATTCTTTGTCAGTTTTGTATCTCCAGTGCCCGGAACACAGAAAGTCTCAGGAAATGCTTATTTGTCAAAAGGAAGAAAAATGGAGTGGTCAGGAGCTGGACTTCTGGAGCTGTTACTGAAAGTTTGATCTCTGAACCTGGTGCCAATCCAAACAACAAGAACAGAGTCCTAGGTGAAAAGGAAAAAACAGCTTTATGTTCTTTGCCAGGCGGAGGGAGCAAGCAATGCCATCGTGCCTTAAGAATTGCTGGCTCCTCCTTAAGAAATGGGTAAAGGGTTTCAAAGGGTTGCTTCTTGTAGGGAGTAGGGAGCCTGTGACCTTGCTGGTCAGGACTTTCCCACCCGTCTTGGGCTGGTTGTAGGGAGGAGGAGCCTGTGAGATAAGGGAATCTGCCTTTGGTGTCCTTGGTTGTCTGTCTCCACAGTGGATGGTGGATTCTAGTGCCAGGAAGCCGAGGAGCTGGGACCTGGGAAGCTTCATTTTCTTGATACTCTCTGGACATCAGTTTCCCTGTAATAAACTTCAAGGACCCGCGATTAGCCAAAACATTAGTGTGAGCCCAGCATGATGCCATCTGGGCTTTAACAATTTGTAACTTCTATTTGGTTGTAAAGCTCAGGGAGTCAAAGGTTAAAGAAACAGATGTTTACATATGAATGTAAGTAAAGAAGCAGGGAAAGAGGATGTGTGCTTTTGGTTTTAAGCCCATATATGCTGGGTTCAATGTAGGGGAAGTGATACCAGGGCCAGTATTAATTAAAAGCCTGTAACAGAGCCAGTCTGCCTAGGCTCAAATCCAAGTTCCTCCCCACCCTGATGATTTGCCAACGAATCTTGTTTAACGAGAGTTGGTTTACGTTGCTAACAATGGAGAATCCTAATTGAGACACTCGTTAGTTTTCCCCCTAATCTCCTGTTATAGTTGAGACGCCAATCCCCGATTCCCACATGGCGTTTACTTGTCCTGTCTCCTCAGCCTCCTTTAACCTGGGACGGTTTCTCAGTCTTGCCTTGTCTTTTATGCCCTTGCCGCTTCTGAAGAGGGCTGGTCAGGCACTTGGTAGCACGTCCCTCAATTTGGGTTGGTCTGAGGTTTTCTCATGATTAGATTGAGGTAATGCTTTTGGACAAGAATGCCGGAAGTGACGCTGTGAATCACATCAAGGATACGTGATACCAACACGTCTTGTTCCCTGTGATGTTGACTTTGATCACTTGCTTAAGGCAGTGGGTGTCTGCTCAGTTTCTATTTTTCCCTTGTAATTAATAACTATCTTGTGGGGAGATACTTTGAGACTATGCAAATGCCCTGTTTCTCATTCGTTTGCCTACTAATTTTAGCCTCCATTGATGATGCTTTTGGACAATAATTATTACTGTGCTATTTGCCTATTGCTGATCTCCTATTCTATTATTCCTTCTACATTTATTAATTGGAATTCTACTGTAAAGAACTGTCCCTTCTCCTCCTTATTTAGTTATTCAAGTATTTATTTGTAATAGTATGGAGTCCTTGATTTTTTTTCCTATGGGTTATAATCCATTACTATAATTATTTGTTGCTCAAATTATCTCAGATTTGGCCATTGGGAACTCTCTCAAATTGACTCTTGTGTGAATTTCTTTGTAATTTTCATTTTTTATTATAAAAGTAATATATGCATGAGGCCAGCCCTGTGGCCTAGTGGTTATGTTCAGCACATTCCACTTCAGCAGCCTGGGCTCATGGGCTCAGATCCCAGGCATGGACCTACACCACTTGTCAGCCACGCTGTGGTGGCGGCCCAAAAACAAAATAGAGGAAGATTGGCACAGATGTCAGCTCAGGGCAAATCTTCCTCAGCAAAAAAAAAAAAAAAAGTAATATATGCCTGGGTAGAGGGTACATGGGATCTCTCTACTATTTTTTAAACTTCCTATAAATCTATAATTATTTCAAAAAGAAAGTTTAAAAAGGTAATATATTCACATTTTTAAAAATCTTCAGGAAATACAGAAAAACATAAAAATCTTTATCTCATCTCTTAATCTCTGTCTGTATTCTGGTATATTTCTCTCCAGACTTCTTTCTTATCATTTTAAATGGCATCATAACCCAACTGAGCAACTCTGAGAACCAATGTTCTAGTTTTGTAATGGAGAGAATGCAGGCCAGGGAGACAGGGTCAATAACACGGTAACACCACCAGCCCTGACTTCCACGACTTTGCCACATATTCCTGGGCCCTCCTGGTGCTTGGTCTCATCTAATCCCTCCCCCAGCCTTGTGCGGGTGTGGGCAGTACTGATCACACGGGGTATTGGAGAGTGTTGATCTAATGAGTTAGGGAGAAAAAGATACCAGGGTTAGTTAACAGAAACAGGAGGAGTTAAAGCTGGTAAATTCGGGAAAATGTGCACAGGTCAAGCCGACTTTGCAGAGAGAGAGAGATTATTAGAGGGAGAGAAAAGAGGAGATAAACAGAAAAATGTTGAATTTTTACATTCTTGCTTGGAAACGGAGAGCAGCCAAGAACTCAGTGGGTGTTTAACCAACCAGACTTAAGGTTTTGGTCAAAGATGGACTTCTTGCCTCCACTCTGGGTTGCCCTGACAACTTCCTCCTTCTGGTATTGACATTTTTGTGAGTAAGAAGGAAAAACAGGCAAATGAAGGAAACAGTCATTAGAGGCGAACCAGCTGGGGTCTGGCCTGCTTCGTTTCGTGGGGAGGTCTGGGGAAGAGCCAGGAGGGGCAGAGGGCTCGTGGGCTGGTGCCGCAGACAGAGGCATGAGGACTAGAGGGAGAGATGGGGTTTCCTGTACAGTGGTGGACTTGAGCCAATGTGCTAGAGACACCCAAGATTTCACTCAGAAATTCTAGTGAAGCCACTCAGTGCAAATTAAATCTCAATGGTTGCATATCCTCATTGCCTCCCCTGTTCTTTTTGAATTAGTCAAGGATGCTTAGAAGGAAACTCCAGAACCCCAGGCTCAGGAAATGGCAGCCACTCACTCTTCCAGCAGAGCTAAGAGTCACCACATCAGTCTGGGCCTTAACCCCTTCTCCCCTTTTCCATCTCCCAGAATGGTTGGGACCATCAGAGGAGGGAGTAAGAATGGAAGAGGGAGTCAACAGTAGTTACTACTCTCTTCTCTTTCCAGACAGGGAAACTGAGGCTAAGACATTAAGTAACTTTGCTAAAGTCACAAAACTAGGAAGTGTCCAGGATTTAAAACCAGGGCTGATCAAGTCAACGTATTTGCTTGGTAATTACCTCACTCTATGATATAAAGCAGTGGTTCTTCAACTGTAGCGTGAGTCAGAGCCCCTGGAGGGCTTGTTAAAACACAGATTCCTGGTCCCCACCCCAGAGCTTCTGATTTGGTAGATCTGGCGTATGGCTAGAAAATTTGCATTTCTAACAAGTTTCCAGATGGTACTGATGCTGCTGGTCCGGGGACCACACTTTGAGAAGTGCTTACATAACACAAGTCATTTAGCCCTTGGACCTGAAGTATAGTCTTTGTAAAACAAGGAGTGGGACAAGATTTGCAGTTTTAAATTGTGTTCTGAGGACCCTACCTGTTTTCAGAGGTGCATTAGCCATGGGGCAGGGATAAGGAGGTTGAGGGAATTCAGGTCGCCATCCTTACTTCAAGCGAAGTAGCTCCCCTTGGATCTCTTTACATATTAGGGTTCCACATGAGATTTTATCGGAAAAGAGGTTTCTGCCATTGAACATAAAACCCAGAGTTATAAACTACTGAACTAAAAGATGTTAAAATACCATTTGTTCCTGTTATTCATTGCTGTGGCTTAAAACAACTATTTTAGTTTATGATTTTGTGGGTCAGGAATCGGGGCAGATCTACTCCTCGCAGTGTCCACTAAGTTTCCTCAGTGCTACTCAGCCGGCATCCAGGCTGGTCTGGAGGGTCCAAGATGCCTTCACTCACACATCTGGAGCCTGATGGGTGATGGAAAAGCTGGGCTCAGTAGCAACTGTTGACTAGAACATTGACGCATTACCTCTCCAGCATGTTGGTCTCGGGGCCGTTGAACTTCATGGCTGCTCAGGGCCCAGAGCCAGTGTTCCAAGAGACAGAGAGTCGGAAGCACCGGGCTCTTAAGGCCCGTGCCTGGGAACTGGCACAATGTCGCTTTGCCATCTGCCATTTGTCAACATAATCAACAGAGCTCCCCGTTCCCAGATTCAAGGGGAGGTTACATACACCCGACTTCTCAGTGAATGGAATGTTCTGTGGCTATCTTTGAACTCAGAAGCCTCATCCACACCTGAACCTTATTTCACCGATAAGATCCTAATCCTCTGTCCAGATGTGGTAAGGGGATGAGATTTTGGGGGTGAGTGTATTTTGCATGTGGGAGAAATGGAAAGAACCTGAGGCCAGAGGGTGGGTTGTAATACCTCCTAGAACACCTACTTTTAAAGTCCAGTCATCTTGCTGGAGGAAACCCAGGCAGCCTCATGGAGAAGCCCATAGAGAGACAAACCAGGCCCCCTACCTCTACCCTAGCAGCCTGGCTGAGCTCCCAACCCACAGCCGGCACTAACAGGCCAGCCATGTGAGTGAGCCAGCTAGGAAAGTTTGGTCCTTCAACTCCAGCCGAGCTCCCTGGCTGATACCATGTGGTGACATGACATCAAATAGGGCACTGTGATGGTTAAGGTTTTGTGTCAACTTAGCTGGGCCACAGCACCCAGATATTTGGTCAAATATTATTCTGGATGTTTCTGTGAAAGTGTTTTTTGCGTAAGATTAGCATTTAAATAAGTGGACTTTGAATAAATTAGATTACTCTCCATAATGTAGGTGGGCCTCATCCAATCAGCTGAAGGCCTGAATAAAACATAGACTGACCTCCCCTGCCCAAGAAGGAATTCTGTCAACAGGCCTTGAGGGCTTTGGACTCAAAACTGCAACTCTGAGCTCCATGGAACACTAGTTTTTTATGAATGTTAATAAGTCCTCAGCTGTTAAAAATAATGGTTCCATGGTCAATTATGTTTGGGGAAACCCTATGTCAAACAATACTTCAAAAAATCTCTGTGTTGGGCCTGCCCCGTGGTATAGTGTTTAAGTCTGGCACACTCTGCTTTTGTGGCCCGGGTTCACAGGTTCAGATCCCAGGTGTGGACCTACACCACTCATCAGTCATGTTGTAGCAGCAAACCACATATAAACTAGAGGAAGATTGGCACAGCTGTTAGCTCAGGGCTAATCTTCCTCAGCGAAAAAAAAAAAAAGGTGCCAGCAATGCTGAGCCCTTAAAAAAAAATCTCTATGTTGCACAACTCATAATTTGGCCACAGCTCTCTTTCTGTATAGCACATTTGGAGCCTTGGAGAAGGCTGATCTGGGCTTATTGTGAGCTTCCTGACAATGAATCTTTATTCTGTTTCAAAAGTGTGTCACCCTCATCAGTCTCCACTCTTTAGAGGGTCTCATTTATAGGAGAATAGAGGTCCCCTTCTTGGTAAAGGGAAAGCGATGCATCACTTTGTTCTCTTCCATCAGAGTAGCACTGCAGGTCCATGAGTGGAGACTTTTCAGCCTGAGAGCTGGCGCTCCATCACAGCCCTCCCGAGCTCTTGAGGCTTCCTCCTTCTTGAGGAAGTTTGGACCACTCTATCAGATATTCTAGAGCAGAACCAATGAATTATTTACATGCTTTCTGCTGGCAAAGATGCTAATGAGATGCTACTACATACTTTAGTGTAATTTCAGTGCTATTCCTGGAGACTTCTTTTTGCTCAAGGCCACTGCCTCTGCCCCCCTGCTGGCCGTGGTGTGGGGTGCATTCGGGGTGGCAAAGAAGCCAAAGAACTGAAGACCTTCCAGCCAGCAATTCATGACTATGGGGGCCAGAGGATTCCAGAGGACTCCAGAGACTGCTTTTCTGATCACAGGCTACCAATGTTCCCAGATCCAGTTTTGGGGACTTGAAGAATGAACGTCCAGAAGGCTGTTTTCCAATCATACAAGCAGGACAGCACTCAAATCACCTCCTCCAGGATGCCTGATTTATCCCTACCCATTGTGCCCTCTCCTTTCTCTCCAGGCTAAGATGTGTCCCTCCTCTGTGTCCCGCAGTCCCTGTGCTTACCACCATGATCGATTATGGGAGGATTCAATTGTCTGTCTCCACCATCAGACCCTCAGCTCCTGAGAACGTGCATTCAGTATCTTTCTTCTCATTATCTCCAGATAGAAGATGGTGCTCAGTACATACAGGATGTTCAGACATTGTTTGATGGATTGAGTTGAATTGTTCATATGTGGTTAGTTCAATTCAGAAGGAAACTTGGTTATTTTGATACGGATTAGTTTTTGCCTCTGGATCTGCTAAGCAAATTTAATATGTAAACAAGACTCAGGTGAAGAGATGTTATGCACTCTTTAAAAAAAATCTTTTCCAAGCTCTTTGGCAGCCTCCATTTGGTGAACATTTGGTTGATTTTAAATGACATAAATGTATTTATTCAAGTAAGTTCAATAGGACCAAACTCTATTTAGCAAAATTCTAACT
Source organism: Equus quagga (assembly GCF_021613505.1). Lineage (NCBI taxonomy): Eukaryota > Metazoa > Chordata > Mammalia > Perissodactyla > Equidae > Equus > Equus quagga. The sequence goes on along the minus strand of NC_060267.1, from coordinate 140,228,932 downwards.
CTTGTTGTCTTTTACTTATGGCCTTAGATGTAATCCACTTTCATTTCATTTCATTTCTTTCTTTCCTTCCTTCCTTCCATCCACCTGTCTGTCCATCCTTCCTTCCTTTTTATTAAGGTTTCATTATTCAAGCTTGCCACTCATTAAGATGGGCCTTTGCCCCCAAAATGAACAGAACAAGTAAGTATTGGGAAGTAAATTGGTGGTCATGCATCTTGTCTATTTCTGCATTGCTTTCATGCTGCAATCGACTCTGTCACACCAGAGCTATCAGCTCTTTGCTACTCACAGTGTAGTCCATGGGCTTCCAGCATCAGCATCTCCCAGAAGCCTGTTAGAAATGCAGAATCTCAGGCTCTTCCCAGACTTTCTGATCCTTGAGGGATTCATATACACATACATGTTTGTGTAGCAGAGGTTTAACTAACCTGCTCAATGTCCCTGTCCCATACCTTGTAGATGATGTGGGGACTGAACCAGAAGAAAAGTATTGAATACACACTTCTTTGCAATTTATCAACATGAAGCAGCCTGCGCCTTCACTGGATCTACACACTGCCCAGGTTTCCTGCTCTATTCGCAGCTCCTGGAACGGGCAGTCCCACATACAATACTAAGGCTGCCGTTACATTATGCCAGGCACTGTACCAACTGCTTTACATGTGTTCTCTCGCTTAATCCTTACAACAAATCTGTGAGGTGGTACCACCCCATCCTCTTACAGATGAGGAGCCTGAGGACTAGAAAGGTGAAACAGCTTGCTTGCTGCCACCCAGCTTGACACAGTACATATCCTGTAACAAGGGTTCTATAATTGAAGGCTGTTAGCATCCTCCTCCTCTTTCTAGGGACAGAGTGGTCCAGATTTAAATGGCTACAGAACAGTCCAGTTGACTGATAAACTGCATTGTGGCGGTCATCTTCTGTTTTCAACCCTTTGTGGACTCTAGAACGGCATTTCCCTCCCCTGGGCTGAGGGCCAGGGACAATATCTCATCGTTTGCTCCATCCCAAAGCTAATCCCTCTTCCTCTGCCACAGTCTTCTCCCCTCCTTCTACTTCTTCTCGTTCTCAGTCTTCTTCTCCTTCTCCTCCTCTTCCTCCCCCTTCCTCCTTCTCTTTCTCTTTCTTGTCTTCCTCCTCCTTCTACTCCTTCTCTTTTTTCCTCTTCCTTTTCCCCTACTTAGTTAAGCACTTGAACTCAGCTCAGCTCCTCTTTCTTCCCTCTGTGTCCCTCCCTCCTTTCACCATGGGCTCCAGGAAGAGAGTTTAGATGATGGTGACGGTGATGTGATGACGGTGGCGATGGTGGTGGTAAGGGTCATGATGACGGTAGTGGTGATGGCGATGGTGCATTTGTTGTTGTTACTGTCTTTCCAGCCAGGATTTTCAGTCCCTTCTCATCCTTTATTCTTCTCATCTTCTACCTGGTGGGAAGCAGGTCATTCAGCATAAGAACATGAAGTTCTGCTATGGAAGACAATCACTATTAGGAAGAGAAAGGCTGGTTTGTCTTGTAGATTTAGAAACTCTTTATGGGATGGAGAAGAACATGAAGGGTAAGAAAGACTCCAGAGAACGAGGAAGGAGAGAAGAAGGGGGAGACTAGAAAGAAGTGGTTCCAGGGTGCTCCTCAGACGCGTATTCTGCTTGTTCTGAAAGGTGATGAGAGAAAAAGTACAGATATGTTTCGCACCATCCTCTCTGCTTGGGGTGTGTCTGTGATCAGCCACTGGGAAGCCACTCTTAGGTGAAAGACATGCTGGCAAGTCCTTCCAGCCACTGCAGGACACTGAGAGGCAGTTACATTATCGTTACCGTTAATATCAGCCCACCAGTTCCTAAGCTCCCTCCAGTGTCTGGCACTTGCTAAATTCTTCCCATACATGATCCCTACACCTCACAAATCGGGAAGAATAGGAAACTGAGGCCTGTGCTCTCTCTATTTGTCTGCTGTATAATTTGGGCTGGAAAACACTAAACTAGATCTTTGGGAGTAACACGATTTTCTGTCCTTTGTATATAAAACTATACTGCTGATCAAGGATCAGAGGAGCATGATCATTGACTTAATTAATTTATTGTCTACTTGAGAAGAGAAGATACATGCACATAAATTCAAGGGCTAATTAACTCTACAAGAATACAAGAGATGCCAAAAGGTGGTATGACTAAATGTCAAATTAAGGGCAGAGATGTAGGAACTATAATTTCTTATTAACATTTATCAAAATTGCAGATATCACCAAAAGAGGGGCAAGATGTGTTTCATACATTTGCAAATAAATATGTTACCCATAGCTCACTCTTAGACTAGCAATAACAAATCCTGAATATCTTTAGGTCAAATGTAACTCAACACCATTTTATACATTATTTCTTCAAATAGGATTATCTTTTTCTAGAAGCAATCACAAGGCCTAAGGAGATTTGTAGCAATGGAAAGGATTATTTTTCTCCCCTGTAATGAACAGATTAAAAGCTTAATCCCAAAGTCGGTCTCTATGTCCAAGTATAATTGTGGTGTGAGTCACTCTAAGTGATTTTTTTCATACACGCTCAAGAGCTATGTCATTTTGGGGGAAAAAACCTCAAAATTTTAAAAGTCAGCAGAAGAGGTTACGTTCAGCAAACTTTGTACCCTGGAAGGGATGCCAAAAATGGGTACTTTTTAATACCAGGCTTCTAGGAAAAGACTGATTTTACTCCAGGCCACTCAAAGCCAAGATTGCTTTGTGACACCTTTCAGAAGGGCATCTCCTCCCATTCTTTGTGGCTGGCCTTGGACACTGGCTTTGCAGAGATCCTCATGAGTCTTTTGGCCTATCAGTGCTACACTCAACTTTCTGGTCAGCAAGAACTGTTAAAGAAAAACTATCCATGGGCTGGCCTGGTGGCACAGCGGTTAAGTTTGCACGTTCCACTTTGGCGGCCTGGGGTATGCTGGTTCAGATCCTGGGTGCAGACATGGCACTGCTTGGCAAGCCATGCTGTGGTAGGCATCCCACATATAAAGTGGAGGAAGATGGGCATGGATGTTAACTCAGGGCCAGTCTTCCTTAGCAAAAAAAAGAGGAGGATTGGCAGCAGATGTTAGCTCAGGGCTAATCTTCCTCAAAAAAAAAAAAAAAGAAAGAAAAAACTATCCATGACACTTATGGTTAAAAGGGCGAGGCAGATGTTATTCAGGGGGACTTTTGTGATGGGTATAGGGACTCCTGCAATGGGGTTTTGCAGTAGGGGAGAGAGATTAGGCTCAGCTCTGAATATAACAAAGAAGAGTGGGAATTTATAGCTAAGTAGCAGAGTGGGAGTCAGTGGATGGGAAATTACTTAGAGGAAACATCAGGAATAAGGGGATCCTAAACCAGCCTAACAAGGTTCTTCCTGAGGCAGGTCGGGGGATCAGATACCACCTGAGGGGTGGTGAAGGATGAGGAACTCAATCTGATATCAAGGGTAATCAGGTTTCAGGGAGGGTGGAGCCTGGCTAAACTGACTTAGCAGGATTCTTGCTACAGTTGGGCCATGCAAAGATGGAGAGGTCCAAAAGTTGAGAAGAGGATTCAGAGGAGCCTGACTAAAGTTTGGTCAAGGACACTCTTTGTTAGAACTAAAGTGAACGACTGGTCTGCCTGTTTCCCAAGAAGGAAAGGCTACAGCTAATGGGAAACTGACTTCTTGTCAGTGCTTCCAAGAGAATAACTTAAAACTTTCTTGAGGTTCACAAGACTAAACTCTTGAAACAAGGCCTGTTTGGACATCACGCGGTTGAAGTGCTGCTCTAAAGAAGGTGAGGCTCAGTTTGAGGAAAACTAGGGCCGATGACCTTAGAACAAGGACCAAGGCACCCTTTTCATCTTTCCTTTGTGTCAGGCGGAGGAGGTTGACTACATGGGATGATGGCTTTTTGACAGACTTGTTGCTTTTTCATCAACAGATCTTTAACTCACATCAAGTGAGGATGCGCAGCAAGTAGTAAGGGAGCCATATTGTAGAAAAGAAACCATATCTTAACTTTAAATGACCTCTGATTAACTAGCCCAGACAGGCTCTAGGTTCTATAGCCCCTCCCGGTTGTGACAAGATGATAACTTTGCTCTTTTGAGTTCCTTAGGAATGTGATGACCCCCAGGCAGAGAGTCTATACTGATAGCCATCATCAGTGACAACTGAAAGACCAGCATTGCTCCTGTCTCTGATGCATATCCAGTAAACAAAGGACTATCCGGAACTAGGACCAGATGTCTTCCCCCGCCCAGAGACCAGACCTCTATATAATTGGCCTGTAGTCTTTGTTCTGTAAGAGAGTTCTTTCTGCCATTAGTCAGCCATCTTCCCTCTTGCTAGCAAGCTATAATAAAGAAACCCTGTCTCTCTACCACCTTGCCTCCTGACTATTGGCACGTCTTGCCCTGAGCAGAGGACCACCCCCAACCTTGGGCGGTAACAATTGTATACCTTGAAAGTAGTAGAGCTGGGCTTCAAAGCCAGGCTGCCTCCACCCAGAGCATGTGCTCTTGATGACTAGCCTGTGATGTCAGAGAGCCTGGCTCCCTCCTGCTTGCTTTACACATGCAGTCGTTTCTCGTTGTTCATGGTAGTTTTACTCTACAAAGTCACCGTGAACAATAAAGTAGAAAATACTGAAGCATTGCTGCTGGGGAAAATACAAGGTTAGGTTCCCGAGAGCCTCTGGTCATAACATTTTTGTTAACCAATCAATGTCTTTTATGTGGGTTTCTGTCGAAAGCCACCTTATTTCATACATATTGTTGATTCATTAACATTGAACTCACAGCCCACAGGCCTAGAACCCATGCCTGTAGGAAGCTCATCGAACAGATGTATTCTCTCCGTGAGACACATCACAGCTTTATTGTGCTTGGAAACACAAGACAGAACTTCAGCACTATCCTCGGGAGCCATTTTAAACAGTGAAATCACCAAGAAAAAGCACAAAGATATAAAAAACATGGCACCAAGTATATTGGGGAAAGGACCCTGTTTGTAGTGTGAGAGCTGAAGCAAGGTGACAGAGCACTGCTTTGTTCACTCTCAGCTCGGAACGTGCATGTCATCCTCTGCGTATGTCAGTGAATGACCACAAAAGCACTGTTGAGTATTGATTTTAGGGTTACACGATTTTAGGGTTACATTGATTTTAGGGTTATTGATTTAGGGTTAAATTTTAGCGAGTAGGTGAATTCACAAACACAGAATTTGAATCATGAGAATGGACTGCACTTTCCCATTAAAAAGATTGCATTTAAAAGACATATGCTGAGTACCTACTTTGTACCGTCCACAGTGGCAAATAGATGAATAGGACATGACAGAGTACAGGCTATTGTGACAGTGCAGGTGGGACGGGAGGAGAGCCGGAATGGGGAATTGTAATAGGTGCTGGGCAAGAGCAGAAGACAGTAAAACTACGTGAGAGAATAGGTAACAAAACTTGGAGGGACCAGCCCCTTGGCCAAGTAGTTAAGTTTGTGCACTCCGCTTCGGTGGTCTAGGGTTTCGCCAGTTTGAATCCTGGGCGCGGACATGGCACTGCTCATCAAGCAATGCTGAGGTGGCATCCTAAATGCCACAACTAGAAGAACCCACAACTGAAAATACACAGCTATGTACGGGGGGGCTTTGGGAGAAAAAGGAAAAATTTAAAAATCTTGAAAAAACAAAACCAAAAAAACTTGGGGACCCGTTCCATGTGGAGAGAGGGAGAAGGACAGACTCCCTGTCAGCTGGGTAGGCGGGTATAGTGGGGTACTTTCTGTTATGAGAAACAGGAAACTCCTGTTGAACTGGCTTGAACAATTAAGAGTTCTCAGGCAAGGCTTGATCTGGCAGATCCTTTCATGGCACCGGGACCCAACTCCTCTCTCGGCTTCTTGCCTCCAGTCTTAGCAGGCTCTCCCATCGTGGTCCTGCGATGGCTGAGGCAGCTTCTAAGGTTTTTATTCCCACACAGCAGGAAAGAGAATCTGGTTCTAGTGTTCTAAGAAGTCCTGTGCTTCCCTCTGATAGCTCTGGCTTAGGCCATGTGCCTGTCTGAGCTGTATTCATGGGCAGGGGATGGAATGAGCAGATTGGATTAAGCCACACCTCAGACCTGGGGGGTGAGGGGTCAAGTCCACAGGACTAAATGGCTCAGAACTGGGGCAAGGAGTGGTTTCCTAAAGGAAAGTCCAGGAGCAGTGACCAGAAAAGAGGGTGGAATAGGCGCTGCTGGGAAACATCCCAGGTGGTAAGCCTGTGAGCACCTTAAGTGATTTGATTATGACAGCTGAGGCATTTTTACTGAAAAACAATCCATATAGTATCAAGAATCTTGGAGTTTGCTTTCATCTCCATAATAGCAGACTGAAAGCTGTTCCTAGAAGATCTGAATCAATGTCTGAAACATGACATCTCAGGGAAGAATTTACATAGTGGCCCAGTGATTTATTTTTGGAAAGATCACCAAAGCGTGGAAATAAATGTCAAGTTGGAATTATTTATTACTCTCACACTTCTGGGTCATTTCTAGTGAGTCTGCCTCACCAAGCGAGGGAAGCAGAGAGGAATAGTCTTGTTTTTACACTAAGGGGAAGAAATAGTCAAAGAAACGGAGACTCCTATTCCTGCAAATTCTGGACACGCAGATGGAGTGCAGAGCAAGATGTGAGAGGTCAGGAAAACGAACAGAGGGTAGAGAGGTGAAGCTGCATTGATTCAGATAAAATTCAAAGACGTTAAGGGAGTCTGCAAACAACTCAGCAAATTGGTCATTACAATTTTTTAAATAGGGCTCAAATTGATCCAGAATGCTTAAACCTTGGCAGGTTCCAACAGAGGAGGTGAGGCAAGGTGAGGCGGGAAGGGGGCAAGGAGTGGTATGATAGCGACCAGAAAGAGGCAACCTGAAAGGATGGTTGGGAAGAGAGAAACACTGAAAGAGAGAGAGAGAAGTGGGGGGAGAGGGAGGGAGAAGAGGAAGGAAGGGGAGAGAAACGTGGAGGACCAGACTCCCAAATATTGAAGGCATACAGATGGGAGGGGAGGCAGGGGCACCCAGGCAGAGAGAACTAAAGAAGTAATTTGAATATGAGAGTCTCCCTGATGTCAAGGAGCCTGTATCTTCATCATTGTATGCCCATTTCCTGATATAAGGCCTGGCTCTGACAGTGTTCGCCGCTCTGGCTGAATGAAAACCTCTGGAGGAGGTGCCCAGAGAAGGCCAACAGGAAGCTGGAAAGGGAGACGCGGGGTGGGAGATGTGCCACGGTTCAGGCTGAAGAGCAAATGCCGTTAAAGGAAACTTGAGTAAGTATGTTGGAAGGAAGGTAAAATTTGCAAGTGTCCATGCCATCGTAGCGTCTCGCAATATGGAAAAAAGGGAAGTGTAATTTCTGAAACAGGATTGAGCCTAGAGTTAAGAAACAACAGTATTTTTCATTTTTTATTTTTTTTATTTTTTTATTTTATTTTATTTTTTTTATTTTTTTCCTTTTTCTCCCCAAAGCCCCCCGGTACATAGTTGTACATTCTTTGTTGTGAGTCCTTCTAGTTGTGGCATGTGGGACGCTGCCTCAGCGTGGTTTGATGAGCAGTGCCATGTCTGCGCCCAGGATTCGAACCAACGAAACACTGGGCCGCCTGCAGCGGAGTGCGCGAACTTAACCACTCGGCCACGGGGCCAGCCCCAGTATTTTTCATTTTTTAATCACAAAAGCAGTCCATGTGTGTTGTAGTAAACCTCAGTGTTTTAATACAAAGTAAAATGTGAACATCCACCTCAATAGCTCAGCATCCTGCCCTCTCACCTTCTCAGAGACTTCTCTCCCACAGTTATTCCTTCCATTTCCTACAGTGTTCATTTCTCCTCTGACTTTATCATCTCCATCCTCTTACAAACATGTTCGTGCATTTCCTATTCCCTGAAAAAAATGCACCAAGAAGGGCTCAACCTTCATTTCTGTGGTATTCCTGCCAAAAAATACAAACCCTGAATAAAATCAGGAGGCACATTCTACAAAATACTTGACCAGTACTCTTCAGAAGTGTCAAGGTTGTGAAAGGCAGATAAAGGTAGAGGAACTGTCCCAGATTGGAGGAGAGCAAGCAGAATGAGGCCTCAATGCAGAGTGTACCCTGGACTGGATCCTAGACCAGATAACAGAAGGAATCTCTCTTTTTTTTTTTTATTGAGTTAATGATAGGTTACAATCTTGTGAAATTTCAGTTGTACATTAATGTTTGTCAGTCATGTTGTAGGTGCACCACTTCACCCTTTGTGCCCACCCCCCACCCCACCTTTCCCCTGGTATCCATTAAACTGTTCTTAGTCCATAATTTTAAATTCCACATATGAGTGGAGTCATACACAGATTATCCTTCTCTCGCTGGGTTATTTCACTTAACATAATTCTCTCAAGGTCCATCCATGTTATTGCAAATGGAATGATTTTGTTCTGTTTTGCAGCTGAGTAGTATTCCATTGTATATACGTACCACATCTTCTTTATCCATTCGTCTGTTGCTGGACACTTAGGTTGCTTCCACGTCTTGGCTATTGTAAACAGTGCTGCAATAAAGATTGGGGTGCACAGGACTTTTGGGATTGCTGACTTCAAGCTCTTTGGATAAATACCCAGTAGTGGGATGGCTGGATCGTATGGTAGTTCTATTTTTAATTTTTTGAGGAATCTCCATACTGTTTTCCATAGTGGCTGCACCAGTTTGCATTCCCACCAGCAGTGTATGAGGGTTCCTTTTTCTCTGCAACCTCTCCAACATTTGTTGCTATTAGTTTTAGATATTTTTGTCATTCTAACGGGTGTAAGGTGATATCTTAGTGTAGTTTTGATTTGCATTTCCCTGATGATCAGTGATGATGAGCATCTTTTCATGTGCCTATTGGCTATCAGTATATCTTCTTTGGAAATGTCTGTTCATGTCTCCAGCCCATTTTTTGATTGGGTTGTTTGATGTTTTGTGGTTGAGTTGCAAGAGTTCTTTATATATTATGGATATTAAGCCTTTGTCAGATATATGACTTGCAAATATTTTTTCCCAGTTAGTGGGTTGTTTTTTTGTTAGAAGGAAGCTCTCTTAATGTGGTAAAAAAGTGTATTCGTTATCTGTGGCTGAGAAAAAATTATTCCAAAATGTAGCAGCTTAAAACTACAAACATTTACCATTTCAAGTGGCTTCTGAGAGTGACAGCTGAGCATTCTACCTCAGGATCTCTCATGAGGTTTCAGTTAAGCTGTTGGCTGGGACCACAGTCTTTGAAGACTTGACTGGACTGGAGGAACTGCTTCTAAGCCCACCGACCTGGCTGTGGGCAGATGACTTCAGTTCCTTACCATGTAGCCCTCTCCATAGGCTTGCTCATGACATAGCTTCCCCCTTAGTGAGTGGTGATATAACACCCACCCCACCTCCCCCCACACAGATACACAGACACACAGAGACCAAGATAGGAGCTGCAATATTTTCTATAATCTACTGTACAAAGTCACATACCCTCACTTCTGCTGTATGCTATTGGTCACAGTAACCAGCTCTGGCACAGCGTGGGAGGGAACCCACACAAGGATGTGAATACCAGGAATTGGGGTTATTGGATACCATCTTGGATGTGGGATATCACAAAGATTATTTACCCAAAAATTTAAAGCAAGCATCACACTTAAAGGTAGAACATTAGAAGTAACTCCATACAAGTGAGAGACCAATGGCATAAGATGAGGATGCCCACTCTCACAGCCATTATCAACACTTGTTCAAGTGTGAAGGAAGGTTCTCCTTCTCTGTGAGGACTGTGTGTCTCCAGCATTGTTTGACCCTGACCTGCTCTTCAAGAGCAGTCCTGGCCAAAGAGGACAAATAATGTCTGGGTGTGACTCAAGAAAGTGAGGCTCCTTTGACAAGAGGGTACCATGTAAAGAATATTTCTGAAGATCCATAAATTAGAAAGTTAATAACATACAACACCCTATAAGGCATAAAATCAACCAATGGTGTGGGCATCCAATCTCTTTATTTAACAAAAAACCTTCTTAATCTTTTTGTACATAGAAAGTCATAGAAGACGAATTAGTTTTCTAGGGTGGCTGTAACAAATTACCACAATCTTGGTGGCTTAAAACAGTACACATTTATTCTCTTATAGTTCTAGATGTCAGAAATCCAAAATCAGTTTCATTGGGCCAAGGTCAAGGTGTTCACAGGGATGCGCTCTCTCTGAAGGTTCTAGGAGGGGGTCTGTTTTCTTTTCTTTCTTTTTTTATTATGGTAAAATATTCATAAAAGTTATCATTTTAACCATTTTTAAGTGTACATTTCAGTGGCTTTAAGTACATTCATGTTGTTGTGCAACCATCACCACCATCCATCTCCAGGATTTTTGCATCTTCCCAGACTGAAATTTTGTACCCATAAACAATGTCTCCATTTCCCTACATCCAGCAGCTGGCAAACACCATTCTATTTTCTGTTTCTAGGAATCTGGCTACTCTAGGTGCCTCATACGAAAGGACTGATATAATACTTGTCCCTTTGTAACTGGCTTATTTCACTGAGCATAAAGTCTTCAAGGTTCATCTATGTTGGAGAATGTGTCAAAATTTCCTTCCCTTTTAAGGCTGAATAATATTCCATTGTATGTATATTCCACATTTTGTTTATCCATTCATCCCTTGATGGACACTTGGGTTACTTCCACCTTTTGGCTACTGTGAATAAGGCCTGTCTGAACACAGGTATACAGGTGTCTCTTTAAGACCTTGCTTTCAGTTCTTTTGGGGTATATGCCCAGAAGTAGAATTGCTGGATCATATGGGAGAATCTATATTCTAGTCTTTTTCATATTCCAGAGTTGCACTCCTTGCCTTCCATCTTCTAAACAAGCAGGGTAGCATCTTGTTTCAGTGGTCACATTGCCTCTCTGTCTCCAATTTCCCTCTGCCTCTCTCTTTGAGGACACTTGTGATTGCATTTAGGACCCACAAGGATAATCCAGGATAATCTTTTCATCTCAAGATTCTTAATTTAATCACAACTGCAAAGTCTCTTTTGCCATATAAGGTGGCATTCACAGGTCCCAGGGATGAGGACCTGGATATCTTTCGCAGCCATTATTCAGCCTAACACACAAGCTAACAGAAGAGGAACACAGAAACCTATCAGGAGGAGAAAGGCCCAAAGAACCCCACTATGCTGAGATCATTGCAGGAAATAGTTTGGGACATACTTTTCTACATTTCTTTGCACGCATAGATGAACAAATGTATTTCTTTTATTTCCCTTCCTTTCTAAAAAAAAAAAAAAGGGATAACTTTCTACACAGCCCAGCAACTTGTCTCTTTTAATAATGTATCTTTGCAGCAAGCTCTTTAAGAGTGAAAGGGATTTACTTTCATGCTACTGTCTTCTTTGATGTAAAAATAGCAACTTTCCAGTAAAGCAAATGACTTTTAGAAAAATTCCATTTGAAATAATCTCCTAGAAATGTCACTGTTAGCTTTAATTCATAAGAGGAAAGAGAGAGTTTGAACCAAAATAAGGGTAGAGTCTACTTAGAATTTATTATTTTGGGTAAGTTAGAGAAAGAGCACTCAAGTTATACATGAATACAGCATGACGGACCTAAAGGTTAAATTACTTTGTGTGGCATGTTAACAGGAGAGTCAATGCTTCCACAGTCTCACTTTAAACCAAGCATCTGGTTTTGAGGTAGAGACATCAGGAGACCTGGACTGAAATCCTGGCTTTGCCGTCAACTAGCTGTGTGACCTTAGGCAAGCTGTATCCAGTCTCTGGGCCTCAGCATCCTCATCTTTGAAGTGAGAGGATTGGACTGGAAGTTGTCTAAGCTCCTACTGGTCTTCCATCCTGCAATCTGGGAAGGGTATTATTCTAGCAGGCTAGAGACCCAGTTTTGTATACCAAACCTTCTACTAACTTGCTATGACCTTGAGCTAGACAGTCAGCTCCACTGGGCCTCGGTTTATTCATCTGTAAAATGAGCAGGCTGGACTCAGTGTTCTCAAGATCCTTTCCAATTCTCACATTCTAAGATATGAGCCTCAAACTTCAGTGTGCCTAAGAATTCCCTGGGGATCTTGTTAAAACGCAGAGTCTGATTCAGCAGGTGTGGGTGGGGCCTGAGAGTTCCCAGGTGAGGCTGATGGCTGCTCTGGAGACTACACTTTGAGTAACAAAGCATTTGGATCTTGAACTGTCACGAAACTTTTGTTAAAAATTTAGAAAGTGGCAAAAGATATGACTGTGTGTCCCTTGGGTGGAGCGCTGGTCTGGGGATTATCTCGTGCACTAGGGGTGCGCACCTTTGCTTGTCTTCTGTTCAGCTCTGTAAAGTAGAAATTAAGGTGCAGATTATGGATAGTAATGGGATGAATTTTGTTTGATAAAAGTACAGTTGATTTCAGATCCGTAGAAAAAGATGGCTCCCAAATATTATTTTTTCTTGTCCTATACGTATCAACCAGTTCTGCACAATTAGCAAATTCGCTTCAGCCTTCCTGATTGCCCACATATATGTGTTCTTCAAAATCTCCTTTAAACAGGTTTTACCTTTTTAAAAATGATACGTTAACACCACTGGTCCTTCGCAATTCATTCATTGATTCATTTATTTATTTATAGCAAGAAACACGTGCCAGGATGCGGAAGGTTACAGGGTGGGAAATGCAAACTCTCTAGGATAGTGGGCGGTCAGGCATCGTGATTTCCTGACTCCCAGCCCACGTATCAGGTGAGGAGAGGACACTTTACCTCCAGTCTTGGACAGGTGATTCCCCTCCAAGGTTAGAAGATGACGGAATATGGTGGAAGAAGATGCTTTAACCATCACGCGGTCCAATAAGGATCAAGAGGTTGGGAGACCTGCCCAAGCCCAGGAGGGGACTGTAGCTACACTGGGATCCAAAGCCTGACCTCAGGCCTCCTTCAGCGCTCTTTGCACCATTTGCCGTCCAGTTTATTCTGGGGCCATTCAACTGAGGGCTCGCTCACATCAACTGCAACTGTAAGCATCTGACCCCCAAAGTGTCTAGAGTTTTCGTGACGCCAGACACGAGCAAGAGGACGGATCCGAAGGGCGGAGCTTGGGGCGGAATCCGGGCCCACGGCGCCGACGCCCTCGCCCCACGGGCTGCCGGGAGTCCGCGCGTCCTGGCCCCGCTCCGCCTGCCCCGGCTCCGCCCCGGCTTGTCTGTGTCCGCGGCGGCCGCTATCAATAAAGTTGTTGTTCTGCCAACATGGCGGCGCCCATGGTGACTGGCGGGGCCGTGTTCGCCTAAAGTGGGAACTAACGCGTAAGGCGCCTCAGGCCAGAGCCTGTGAGCAGGTAAACTCCTGAGCCGGGCTCATCGGGATGAGAGACGAGGCCCGACCTCCTCTCTCCCTGGACTGGGAGGTTCCCACTTGCTGGAGGCAGGAAGGGAAGGTGCGGGCTGGGTTAGGTGGTCCCGGGGCCGTGCAATTTCTGAACTGGAAAAGTCTCTGAGATCTGGGTTCTGACTCTTTGAGCCACCGGGTACTTTCCTGGAAAATGCACATGTACATATAGTTTTGTACTCAAGTTCCCGTCCGCTCTGCTCCTCTACCCCAATTTGTCCCTGGATCTTTGCTCCCTGGGCTGGGGGTTTGGACCCAGTTAAAGGTCATCAGTGCACCTCAGTGGCCCACAGGTCATTACCACAGCGTGTTAGGGCTCGAAGCTCCTCAGAGATCATCTGGGTTTACCCCTTCATCTTAAGGAGAAACCGAGGTTCCAGATAGGAAATAATTTGCCTGAGGTCACACAGGAAATTAGTAGTTGCAAAAGTCAAGATCTGTATATTTTTGTCACAAAGCTTTATTTCTTTAAAATTGCTTTTCCCGGGTACATTCTCGAACACTTTCTTTTGGGTGCACACAAGTGCCCTCATTTGCTTCTCCCATATGTTCTGTTTCTTCCCCCGTCTTCTATTCTTTTCCTAGGTTTCCCTGTCTGTATATGATTGTCATTTTGGGTCCTGTTCTCAGGCCCCTCCCTCTGTGGTCACACATCACTACCCCCACTGTTCTCAAAAAACTTAACCTTAAGCTCTAAGTGAGGTTGCGGTCGGGGCTGACTCTAAAGAGGAGTGGAGTAGTGGGGATTGATCATTTGGAAGGATGTGGAAGAAGAAACAAGATTCCAAACATTTAGGCAAGGAACTAGATGAGACAGAGCTAAGGAGAAAAGGGCCAAGTAGATCATAAATAGAAGACATGAGCGAAACCTTTCCCATTCCTCGTATGGGCATAGTCTTCTAATAGAATGGTTGCTTCTTATTGTCAGGAAGAGGCAGCGCCCTTCAGGGCTTTTTGATGGTGAAGTGGTCCAAAGCAGGGCCTGGGAAGTAAAGGAAGGGAACAGGGCTGAGCTCCAGGAAGTACTGTAATAAATCATAGCCCTGAGTACACTGTATGCTGAGTCTTGGGGACCCCCTAACACAAAGGGTATGAACTTTTCTTAAAGTCTTGACACGTATTATCAGGTTACTCTCCAGAGAGGTGGAGTCAATTTACATTCCCACCAGCAGTATACAAAATGCACATTCCTTTTCATTGCATGTTTTTTTGCCAATCTGGTAAGCAAAATATTTTATTGTTGTTTTAATCTGCATGTCTTTGATTAGTTGTAAAGTCGATCTTTTTCATGTATTTATTAGCCATTTGTATTTCCTCTTCCCCTTTGCCCGTTTTTAAAATTAGGTTTTTGTGTGTGTGTGAGGGAGATTGTCCCTGAGCTAACATCTATGGCAATCTTCCTCTACTTTGTATGTGGGATGCCGCCACAGCATGGCTGATGAATGGAGTAGGTCTGCACCTGGGATCCACACCTGCAAACCCTGGGCCACTGAAGTGGTACATGTGGAACTTCAACCACTTGGCCAGGGGGCCCACCCCCAAATTAGGTTTTTAATGTTTCTCTTCTCATGTGAACTATTTATATAGTAGGATAACCTTTTGTTGTTGCAGTAATTTCCTCTCAGCTTATGGTTTGCTTTCTAATTTTGTTCACGGTGTTTCTGATATACAGATATTTTATATTTTAGAGAGATTTATTAATATTTTCCTTTATGAATTCTTCCATTGCTTTTGTGCTCAGGACAGAACATCCTACACCTTGGAAAGAATTATTAAATACTCATGTATAATTTTGTCTTGTTTTAAGGTATTTTTTAAAAATTCTGTAATCTATATGGGATTTACTCTGGTTTATGGTTTGAAGTAGGGCTCTAATTTGAATTTTTTCCTCATTCATTGACTAATCTATCACTTTCTAATCTACTTGTGCTTTTTACTTTTTGAACTTTAAGTTCTTTTAGAAACTCTGATCTGTTTCAGGATTCTGTAGTCTATATCATTGGTTTATGTAACGAGAAGGTTATTAGTGAGCCAGGTATTATGTAAACATTTTTACAGGGCTTATTCTTGTTGTGTAGACAGGGGTTGTTATGTGTTGTTTATGATTCGGTATATAGTATAAGTAAGTTATAGAAACAAGGTTAGAGTTTTAAGTGAAAGAATGACCTGGTTTCATATTGCTCATATTGGTGATCTGCCTGCACTCTGATATTTCATTTGTCACAACGGCTAACCAGCATTGAAACCAAAAACTTGTGAGAGTACAGTTCAGGTCAGTTTGTAATTTTATGATTTTGTTGTTTTCCATTGTTTCTATTCGAGAGGATAGTCCAAAACACTCTCCTATGGGTTCTTAGGGAATGCAGTCTAGGAGGGAAATGGCGGGCATCTGTCTGTGTGCCCTCTGCTAAACTGGCATTCTTTGGCTTGCAAAGATGTAGAAATGCTGACTTAGCAAGAGAACCATAAAATCCAGGACTCCCATGAATAGTACTAATTATGTAGAAACTCAACACCTAAAAATAAGTGCGATTGCTTTAATTATACCAAGTGTCTGTATATTCGGTTGGTCATAGGAAATTGTTGATATTCAACCAACTTCATACAGTTCACTCTAATATCTGTAGTCACATGTACACGCTTTAAAATAGCCAAGCCCAACGTATAGGGAGGGTTTTTTTAAGAAGCAAGAGGTGTTAAATCAGTGAGAACTGGTGTGTCAAGAACTTTAGCAGACCAACTTGTAAAATGCCAGCACTGTGATGCCATTTTGTGTGAGTGTCAAACTCACTTGTATAAGCCGAGAATGAACCTTCTTGGCAACATTTGTGACCCAGTACCTTTGTGACACAGGCCAAACCCTCGTAGATATGGAAAAAATTTTGAGAGAATCAAAAAATTAACATCAGCTTTGAGTGCCAGGTTCTTCCTTTATTTCTCTCTTAGTTTTGAAAGATCTATTTTCATCTGTTTTTTCACCATAGCACTTCTTGAAAGCTTTTTGCAAGAAGGCAGAAAATTTAGGCTATTTAGTTATAAATCCTAAATATTTGATGAACTATCATCTTAATCCCCCCCCCCCTTTTTTTTTTTGAGGAGGATTAGCCCTGAGCTAATATCTGCCACCAATCCTCCTCTTTTTTGCTGAGGAGGACTAGCCCTGAGCTAACATCCTTGGCTATCTTCCTCTACTTTATATGTGGGACACCTGCCACAGCATGGCTTGACAAGTGGTGTGTAGGTCTGCACTGGGGCTCCAAACCGGCAAACCCTGGGCCGCAGAAGCAGAACGTGTGAACTTAATCACTGTGCCACTGGGCTGGCCCCTCACCTCAACCTTTTAAACAGTGATAAAACATGAAACTTCTTCCATGAGATCATTTCTGGAGTTCACTTTTGGAGGAAACCAATGAAACATTCTAGTTGAATTTTAAATTGCAGCTGGGTATCCTGGTGGGCCCCATCCTATGGCTTGTATTCCAAAAAACCATAGCACTCACCGCTATGACACATATTATATGTTTGTTTGTTTGTTTCTTATCTGCTTTTCCCTCCTAGTATGTAAGTGCCATGGAAGAAGGGACTATGTTTATGTTCACTGCTGTATCCCCAGTGCCTAGAACAGTGTTGGACCTAGTGGCACTCAATAAATATTTGGTAAATGAATGAAGAACAAAATGAATAAACAGTTTCTAAATAATAGTTATTACCTGGCTCAGCCTACTGAGTATATTTAACTCATAATATGTATGAAAAATACTAATAATAGCTCAGAGGCTCTGGTTCTCCTGGGAGGCCCGTGTTCGGATCCCTTCTGATATTTGAGTCTAAGGCCAAGCCAAGATGTGCTGGAGCTCTTCTGGAGCCTGGTCGATGGGAAGTGAAGCCTGCTGACACACCCTGGGCTGTCCTAAAGGGGAGGGGGGGTCACTCCACTGCCTCCCTTGCAGCCTGTGAGGTTGTGGCAGGAGCTGGCGCAGGTGGTGGTCTCCGTCTGTTCTTTTTTTTTCCCTAAAGATTGGCACATGCCCTAACATCTGTTGCCAATCTTCATTTTTCTTTTTTTTCTTCTCCCCAAAGCCCCCTGGTACGTGGTTGTATATTCTAGTTGCGAGTGCCTCTGGTTATGCTATGTGGGATGCTGCCTCAACATGACATGATGAGTGGTGCCATGTCCGCACCCAGGATCCAAACCAACAAAACCCTGGGCTGCGGAAGCGGAGCCTGCAAACAACCATTCAGCCACTGGCCACCCCAGTCTCTGTCTGTTCTTACAGGGTTTTTGTATCTTTGGTGTTTGAGGGCACTGACCACCTTTATATTTCCATTAGAAAGTTGTGTTTAGCTCAATTGAAATTCTAAAGAATTCTCCTCAGGGAAAGAAATCATGAAAAGAGTAAGAGGAAAGCAAGTAAGGGCAAGGAACACTGGGCTGTGCTGAATGGAAGGATGAGCTCAGGAGAGGGTTCTGGGCAGCTCACGAGTGTGCTCTCTGCTCTCCTTTTCAGGACCTTCCCACCTTCTGAAGAATGGCTTCTCCTTGGCAGAGACTGGGTTTTTATGCCTCTCTTCTGAAAAGGCAGCTAAATGGTGGGCCAGATGTCATCAACTGGGGAAAGAGAGTGATTCCAAGGCGTACCAGAGGTATTTACAGTGCCACGGGAAAGTGGACGAAAGAGTATACGTTGCAGACAAGAAAGGATGTCGAGAAATGGTGGCATCAACGAGTAAAAGAACAGGCCTCCAAAATTTCAGAAACCGATGTGAGTATTTTGGGAGATTCTGAGAGGGTACAGAAGAGGGGCCACGGACTAGGACTTTGGGGTCGGACTGCCTGAGTTCAAATAAATTATTAAGTATGTGACCTTGATCCAGATGACTGAATCTCTTTGTGCTTCAGTTTTCTGATCTGTAATGGGCAGTGATAATAATAGTGCGTGCCTGCTTCCTAGGATGCTCGTGAGGGGTAAGTGAGATGAGACAAGGTTAGTGCTTCGAAGAGTTTCAGTACGGTGCATGTACACACAAGGTGCATGCAGACAGCACCACGCTGGGCATTCTGGAGCAGCGCTTACCGGGGAAGCTCATTAGGGTAGGAGCCATAGCAGGTGTTGGGTCCTTCGTGGTCCATTACATGGTGGGGTAGCACACAGGGATCTGGCAGGGTCAGATGTGAGACTCCTGAGAGGCACCTGGGCCACTCAGCTATGGAACTTTTAAGCTCCCTATTTTGAGTAGCACCTGCCCCTCCCCTGGCATGACCTTGTCCTCTAGCCCTGTTCTGCTACCTTAGCATCATGGTTAGGGAGGTCCCAGCCCTTCCCTGATATGATCTGGGGCTAGGATCCAACCTTGCAGTAGCAGCTATGTGAGTTAATGGACTGTTGGCTTCTGGTCCGTGTGCACCAGCTCAGTACTGTCCCTGCATTGGATTAGGTACTTGGCTGTCGCCGGTTTCCATGGCATGCTCTGCTGGAGACTTGCTCCTTCTCTGGGAGGCCAGCCTGCTGAGCATCAGTCTTGGGTGCATTAAGCCTCACCTCTCAATATTGGTCAAAATGACAAATGCAATATGTGATTTGTTTACATGAAATGTTGAATCTGATCAGAGCAAAGCACTATGAGACGGAGTTTTACTGTTAAATTCTGACCATCCCTTTGTAATAGTTACCAGTCGCATAATACAGCCCCTCTATATTTAATAGAAGAAATTAGGCCAGAGGCAAGCACTTGAGTAAATGTATCTGTGCAAGACTGCACTCACTGGAATTGCCTTTCCCCCATCTCCTGATTCTCATCTTATCAGACTCGTTCTTTCTATGAGATTGGTCCTTATGAAGAGTGGGGGAGCGGAGGAGCTATTTGTGTTAAACTGGAGATGGTTTTGCCATTGGTTAGAAGCGAAATCTGGTATTGAGAGAGAGGTAGTGTATAACAAGTGAAATGACAAAAAGGAGGGTTTGAATGTACTGCAGTGCAATGAAAGCTTGGGTCTTACCTCATCAGGAAATGAAAGGCCCGTGTGTCAACCTGACTGAACTAATGTAACTAAATGTATTTTGGAAACAAACTCTCGGGAGCTGTTTAATTCTAAATGAGGAGCATAAAATTAGCTTTTTATTCTTTGGGTTTAGATTATAATTTAGTGACTTATAAACATTTTGAAGTTGTGGCTTCTTGATTTTGTGACATCTCATTCTTAAGCATATGATTTTTTAAAAAAATTAAATGGATCAAAATAAACCAAATTTCAATAATTGGGGAAACAGAGTCAGGGATATACTGGGTGAGCCCCTCGTGGCGCTCTGTCAGGGTTTGAATCAGGTGATGGTAAAGTGGAGGGAGCCCCTGACGAGGAGTCTGGAGCCTGGGCAGTAATACCGGCTCTGCCCCCAAAGTCAGTGTGATCTTGGCCACATCATTTAGCCCCTTTGATCCTCAGATTCCTTGCATTGTTTATCTCACAGAATGGTTTTAAAAACCAAATGAGAAAATGTGGCTGAACTCATTTTACAAACTGAAGTGTTATATAAATAAAAGATACAAGAGGATAAAAATATGTGGTATGTCTTTGTCAAGAACTGAGAGTGTGACTGGATGCTGATTGATTTTGAAGCATTTATAATTGACCTCACTCTGGTGAGGTGAAATCCACACTGATGAGATGCTAGAAGTTGAATATCTTGCCATCTTCATCATAGTCATCATTATAAAAAGAACTTCCATTTAATGAGCATTTTATGATATGTCAGGCACCATCTTTCCATTTATTGTCTCACTTAATCCTGAAACAACCCTGAGGGTAGCTATTATTATCCTCATTTTTGGAGTAAGAAAACTGAGGCTCAGAAAGGGGTTTGGGAATTTGTTGAGATGCACAACTAACCTGTGACAGAGCCAGGATTCAAACTCAGACACACTTGCTTCCTGAGCTCCTGCTTTCACCTTCTTTTGGCTCAAATCAATGTATAGATTGTAAACTAGCCCAGAAAAGCAGAGGAATTCGCCGAAGGTCTCAAAGCTAGTGGCAAGGCTGGGACCAGAGTTAAGATCTGGGCTTGTCCTGTCTGCCATCCTCTGGACTCGGCGGCAGCTTTGGAGCATCATCTATAAAGAGGCAGAAGTTAGCTTTCTCCCGACACCAGAAGCTGACAAAAATAATAGGACTCACTTATAAAAACCATCCTTTTCCCATTGCTTATGATCTTAATTTCTTTTAAAGGCTTAAATCCTTGCACTTTTATATAATTATGAAAGTTTCCCTTTCAATCAGATTCCTGCTCAATTATAAGAAACACCCATAATTCCTTCTCTCCTTCCCCCTGCAAGAGGATAGAACTTATTTCATTGTGACAGAGGAAGATAGCTTAATTCACACAGAAAAGCAAAAGGCAGGGGCAGGCAATCAGCTGAATACTTTTCTGCAATAAACAAAAATATTCATGAATATTTATGACTTTTGCTAGCAATACATTTTTATACATCTATAAAACTCACTTTTGGAGTTTGGCTTAGCTGGTATATAATGAATCACTTGATTTTGCTATAAATTTAATCTTTGTTGGACAGACATACAAAAAGGAGAGCTAACGAAGAAGCTATATGTGGAAAATGTTTGGGGCAAGAAGGATTGTTAAAAATAATATTAAAAAATATATCACTGTAATAAAAACAAGGTGATTATAATAAAATAAAAATAGGTTTAATGTAAAAAGTTTAAAATGAAAAACTAGAAATAGTTTATATCAGGGATTTGATAGTTTTTTTCAGATGCCAAAGAACTCTGTAACAGCTGTTTTTGCAGGTCCCTAAAATCCTCAAAGAAAAGGCAGTCGGCCTGATCTGGAAGGAGTAGGGCTGAGTGCAGTGGACAGTTTGCTTGCCTCTGATTCTTTACTAAGTAACAGAATGAGATCTCACCCCTCCTCTGAGGGACTTGTGTACAAGCTGAGAGGATTATCTGTCACTTTCCTTCTTAAAGACAGTAAGTGCTGAGTTCCCACCCACTCCTGACTCTCAGGTCTTCTCTCATGCTCCCAAGGTTTTCCTTAAGCGTTCTGGATCCTTTGTTTCCAATTGAAGTGCACGACCAGTGTGCTGCTCTCCATCCGTATATGTAAATCCACAGCAGTTGTCCCTTCAGCATTTCAAGGTGATTTTTGAGTTGATGTGTTATCCAGACTCCTTATTTGTCCTCTTTTCCCTTTTCTTCCTTCAGGCAACGTTACTTCTCACTCATTGGTAATTTCTAGAGGATGAGCAGGACAGAGAAATGTTCCCCTCTAGTCTAGCTGGATGGTAGTGGCTCTGTTCAAGGTTTAACTTCTTTGCTGAAGAAAGTTTAAAGCAAGGGGTCAAATGAGATTTGGAAAGAATCTGATTTCTGGTTTCCTTCACAGTTGGCTGTATCCATTCTCAGTCTTGGAAATACTTAGCAAAAAATATACCCCGACACACAAATACACAGAAGAACGGTTTTGAATATTCTGCTTTACATTTGTTTTGTTTACTTTTGGGGAAGCAAAGCCTTCAAGAACTCTAGTAGAGCTCTAGGAAGAGAGTAAGCACAGGAAGAGAAAAACAGAAGGCAGAAATAAAGGAAATAATGGTAATATCAGATGGTCCCAACCCTCAGTGACCAAACGGAAGCAGTTCCCTGTTGCTCCTCCTTTCTCAGAGGACCCCCCCTTGGGGGGATTTAAGGCGGGCCAGGGGGAACACTCCCATCACCAGGACAGGATTTGTGAAGTTTGCTGGGAAAAATGCCCTTGAGTAATAAGTGCTCTGCAGAGGCCAGTTGTCAGGCTTTCAGAGCACAGAGGCCAGCAAACATTTATCCGATGGTTAGTAAACTCCTGCTGGGGGTGGCCGGGGTCAGGGGGCTGGGCAGAAAGATGATTAAAACATAGTCCTTACCCTTGAACAACAGGTCTCCAGTAAGGAATCAATTAAATGGCTACCACCTTTGCTTTGGACCCTTATCCCCTCATGTGCCCAAACTCATGGAAGCATTCATGGTGGTTGTTTTTTTTAAATTTTATTGAGGTTATAATGGTTTATAACATTGTGAAATTTCAGTTGTACATTATTATTTGTCAGTCACCATATGTATGTGCCCCCTTACCCCTTTTGCCCACTCCCAACCCCCTTCCCCCCTGGTAACCACTAATCTGTTCTCTTTGTCCATGTGTTTGTTTATCTTCCATGTATGAGTGAAATCATATGGTGTTTGTCTTTCTCTGTCTGGCTTATTTCACTTAACATAATACCGTCAAGTTTCTTCCATGTTGTTGCAAACGGGATGATTTTTGTCTTTTTTATGGCTGAGTAGTATTCCACTGCGTATATATATCAAATTTTCTTTATCCAATCATCGGTTGATGGGCACTTGCGTTGCTTCCACGTCTTGGCTGTTGTGAATAATGCTGCAATGAACATAGGGGTGTATAAGTCTCTTTGAACTGTTGATTTCAAGTTCTTTGGATAAATACCCAGTAATGGGATGGCTGGATTGTGTGGTATTATTTTTAATTTTTTGAGAAATCTCCATACTGTTTTCCATAGTGGCTGCACCAGTTCATCATTCACCATCTTACTGGTGGGAGAACGAAGGTGCCCAAAGTCAGCGTTCCAATAAGGACTGCCTGCCCTGTGTTCATTCTGTTCGGATGCATGTACTGTTTTCCTGTGTTTTTCATGATGAAGCCGCGTCTTTGGAAGCTGGAGAGTTATGTAATCCTGGCCCGTGGCTGCCTATAGATCACTCCTGGGAAACAACAGCCTTCTCCCTTCATTGGCTAAGATTTTCTCATTACCTTCCCATTTCAACTTTTTCTATTGAAAGATAAGCTCACAATGAAACGGAGAAACCCAGGACCCAAACCGATGCCTTAGAATCCTGCTCTTCCTGCTAAATCCAAGTCTGAATGCAGCCTCAGGGAGTTTAGGCTGGGGCTCCATTTTTAGAGATGTCACATCTCTCTGATTCGCTATTGTTTCCTGGAATTATATGGATATGTGTTAGAGCTACATTTAGAAAAGCATACAGTTCTTTAAGACCTAGATAGCAGCTGTCTTAAAAGAGCAGCTTTTAAAAAAGAAAAAAGAAGATTAAAAATATATATGGGTACGATGACATAAAGAGATGGAAAGACATTCCTTGCACATGGATTGGAAGAAGAAACATAGTCAAAATGTCCATACTACCTAAAGCAATCTACAGATTCAATGCTATCCCAATCAGAATCCCAAGAACATTCTTCACAGATATTGAACAAACAATCCTAAAATTCATATGGGGCAACAAAAGACCGCGAATTGCTAAAGCAATCCTGAGCAAGAAAAACAAAGCCGGCGGAATCACAATCCCCGATTTCAAAACATACTACAAAGCTACAGTGATCAAAACAGCATGGTACTGGTACAAAAACAGGTCCACAGATCAATGGAACAGAATTGAAAGCCCAGAGATAAAACCACACATCTATGGACAGCTAATCTTCGACAAAGGAGCAGAGGGCCTACAATGGAGAAAAGAGGGTCTCTTCAACAAATGGTGCTGGGAAAACTGGACAGCCACATGCAAAAGATTGAAAATTGACCAGTCTTTTTCACCACACACCAAAATAAACTCAAAATGGATCAAAGACCTAAAGATTAGGCCTGAGACAATAAGTCTTTTGGAAGAGAATATAGGCAGTACACTCTTTGACATCAGTTTCAAAAGAATCTTTTCGGACACTGTAACTCCTCAGTTGAGGGAAACAATAGAAAGAATAAACAAATGGGACTTCATCAGACTAAAGAGCTTCTTCAAGGCAAGGGAAAACAGGATTGAAACAAAAAAACAGCTCACTAATTGGGAAAAAATATTCACAAGCCACTTATCCAACAAAGGGTTAATCTCCATAATATACAAAGAACTCACATGGCTTAACAACAAAAAAACAAACAACCCGATCAAAAAATGGGCAGAGGACATGAACAGACATTTCTCAAAAGAAGATATGAATATGGCCACTAGACACATGAAAAGATGTTCATCATCGCTAATCATCAGGGAAATGCAAATCAAAACTACACTAAGATATCACCTTACACCCGTTAGATTGGCAAAAACATCCAAAACCAAGAGTGACAAATGTTGGAGAGGTTGTGGAGAAAGAGGAACCCTCATACACTGTTGGTGGGAATGCAAACTGGTACAGCCACTATGGAAAACAGTATGGAGATTTCTCAAAAAGTTAAAAATAGAAATACCCTATGACCCAGCCATCCCATTACTGGGTATCTATCCTAAGAACCTGATATCAGAAATCTCAAGAGTCCGTTGTACCCCTATGTTCATCGCAGCATTATTTGCAATAGCCAAGACGTGGAACCAGCCTACATGCCCAGAAACTGATGATTGGATAAAGAAGATGTGGTATATATACACAATGGAATACTACTCAGCCATAAAAAAAGACAAAATTGGCCCATTCACAACAACGTGGATGGACCTCGAGGGTATTATGTTAAGCGAAATAAGCCAGACAGAGAAAGACGAACTCTATATGACTCCACTCATAGGTGGAATTTAGTATATTGATATGGAGATCTGATTGGTGGTTACCAGGGAAAAGGGGGGGTGGGGGGAGGGCACAGAGGGGGAAGTGGTGTACCCACAACATGACTAACAAAAATGTACAACTGAAATCTCACAAGGTTGTAATCTATCATAACATTAATAAAAAAAAAAAAAAAAAGACAAGAGAGAACAAGTGTTGGTGAGCATGTAGAGAAAAGGGAATCCTTGTGCACTGTTGGTGGGAATGTAAACTGGTACAGCCACTATGGAAAACAGTATGGAGGTTCCTCAAGAAATTAAAAATAGAAGTACCATATGAAAAAAAAAAAAAATATATATATATGGGTAATTAGCACTTAGAGGTTGTTCGGCATTATTTTGGACATTCTTTACCTTAAACGAGGGCTTTGCATTTTGGTTTTTGACACTTTTGTCAATTTACATTATGGGAACAGTTTTTTTAAAAGGAAACTTTTGAAAAGGTTAAATTATTACCTTAAGTAAAGTGCCAAAATATTATGTACATGCAGGGTTCCCAGTAAATGCTTAATAAATACTTATTGTCATTCTTTCCTAGAAATCAAAGCCCAAGTTTTACGTGCTTTCCATGTTCCCATATCCTTCTGGCAAGCTGCACATGGGCCATGTGCGTGTGTACACCATCAGCGACACCATTGCACGGTTCCAGAAGATGAGAGGGATGCAGGTAAGGAAAGAAGCCTGCCTGAACTGCCCTCTTCTGCCCAACTCAGGACAACAAGAATGTGGTAATATGTGTTCAAGATGAATGAAGAAAACCAATTTTAGTTAAGATTAGGATAGCTTTGAAGATAAACATGGAAAGCTCAGTGTTTCCTTTAATGAACTGGAAGACATAACAATGCATCTCGATTAACTGGGGGCAGCCATGTGCTGGGTGTTGTGCTACGGATGGATATGGGGTGGGAGTGGGGTGAAAGGTAGCTACAGTTGTGGGTAACACGTGCTATCTCCCCAGGAGGGGCTCACAGTCTGGGGGTGGGGGTGAAACCTAAATAGATAATCATTGTATAGGGGGATGAATCCAATAGTGTGAATAGGGATCAAAGCCTAGGAGTAAGAGGTGGTGCCACAAGAGATTTTTCTCTTTGTATTTATAATATTTTCTATATTCTCTAATGAATATGTATTTATTTCATAACAGAAAAAGTAAAATTTTTTCAAGAAAAATTATTTGGGGAGTAACAACCCTCAGGGAGTTGAGAAAGGCGCCAGTGAAGGGGGAATATCTGACATGGGTCTTAAAGGACAAAGTGAGTTTTCCTGGGATAGGAGGAGAAAGACCCTTCCGTAGCTGATGCGAGTCACTCCCCTTTACCCCACTGCCAATTACACCAGAGCCTGCTCTTCACACGTCATCTGTGAGGTGAGGTGGGAATAATCATGGTACCTTCTTTAATAACTTACCGAGAGAGGCAGGGTCGAAGAGGGGCTGAGTGCATGGGCCATTGAACCAGATAGCCAGGATTCAAATGCCAGCTCTTAACGCTTAATAGCTGTGTGACCTTTGACTAATTACTTAATTAACCTCTCTAAAACCTAGTATTCTGTCATCTGTAAAATGGGGATAAAATAGTACCTGCCGTTTGGCCTGTTACAAGGATTCAAAGAGAATGACTATGAAACACTTAGCATATACCTGGCACATGGTGCAGAACCAGTAAATATTAGCACTGCTAACGGAAGCTGGACCCTGCTCACACCAGCCCCAGAAAGCCCACTGTGCGGATGTCTGCCCAACTTCGTGTTTATTAGTCACCTTAGTAGCTTGAAATCTGCCATAGTAGGAGTATTTACACTATGGAAATCAGCAAACCCTACAAATCAGGGCTTTTTCTTCTAGAGAGCCAATTGTTAAACATACACTGGCGCTCCTACTGGCTATTGCTATTGTTAACCTGTCAGAGCCTGAACAAATGATAGGAGCTACTTCCAAGTTCTTTATAAAGGTTTTCTTTTAGAAAGGTAAGTGCATTTGTTGTCACAATTGGCTTGAAAATTTACGCTGAACTGACATTGGCAGCAAGAAGTACTCCTAAGGAAGTCAAGTTATAACGTCTCTTTGTCACTTGAAGAGTTAATAACTTTATACTATCAAGTTCAGAGATTTGTGCTCTACTTGAAGATGGCCAGAGGTGTTTGTCTCCTTGGTTTATGCCAGATGTTATTTTTCCCAGACACTGCTTTCCATCATTTCTGCTATGTTTATTAGAAAGAGGCGGTGCAGAATAAATTGGCTCTTTGCCTGAAGTATAATTCTTCATCTAACTTTGGTTCTTCAACTAGATTTATCTTATTTTTTTACTAGTGCTAACTTATTTTGGACAATTAGTGTTGGCAAATCACCGAAGATTAAGCTTTTACAGCAAAACTGTACATTTATAATAATGTGCAGGGAAGCCTTGTAGCAGCTGGTTGGTTGAGGGGGTGTAGGTGGGGTTCTAATTCCCTTGGATGGATGAGATGTTACACCAAAAGCTCAAGGCAGAGCCCCAGGCCCAGAGGTACTGGGACCCTTGTAGGCAGCTCAGACCCAAAAGACAAGATGGAGTCCCCTAGTGTAACTGCAGCCCAAGGGCAGGCTGGATCCGGGAATGGGACAGCCTAGGTTTGAACTCCATTCTACCACTTTCTCACTGAGTGATCATGCACACGTCATTTAATGTCTCTGAATCCCACTTTCCTCATCTTTAAAACAGAGATAAGATAACAATAATTCTTCCCTCATAAGGTTCTTGTGTGGGTTAAATGAGATAGGACATGTGTCTGGCACATAATAATCCCTTAATAAGTGGTAGCCATGATTCTTATTTGATCTGATCTGATTTACTCTGGGAAGTCGTTCACCACAATTCAATAAATGAAATGAGTCCCTGTGCTCTTCTTCCTGGGGCACGCTGCATAGAGTTGCCTTCTGAGAAGCAACTTGACTGCAAAACATTGCCTGTGGTTTGTATTATCTAGCCTATGACTTGAGTGGTGTCTGAAACACTGTTATTTGGCTTGTGGTATCTGAGTCTGTGTGATCACCCAGTGCCTAGGATTCTCTTGGTTCCTCAGTTTCAGTTGCTCTGTTTAAGATGATAAGCTACCTTTTCGGGGTATCCTCCAGGTTCTCCTCAAATTAATTTCTTGTTAATTTTCATAGCCCATCTTTAACTCACATCATCCCACATACAACTACCAAATTTGGTGAAAACTTATTCTGCCGTTTTTAAGTGATATGGCAAAGGAGAAACAGAAATCTCGGAGTAATTGTCAGCGGTGTGAAAGCCTGTTGAGCTTCCTGTTGTTTTAAAATCCTTCCTTCCTTCCCAATGTCAGGACTAGTCCCAGAGGTAGAGCAGCACTGAATTCAGGTCAAGTTCAATGATGCTCACTCTCAGCAGGGAAGGAATATCTAATCTGGAATAACAGGGTCTGATGTATGTGTTGATTAATTCATTCAATACGTAGTCAATGAGCACCGGCTTTATTCTAAACCCTGGGCTTTCTACTGTATTAAATAGAAATATTGGAGTCTTAGGTTCAAAATCAGTCCGTGGCCTAAGAAAAATTCAGCAAGGTTGGCCTTTTTCTATAACTTGGTTTTTTTTTTTTTTTTTTTTTTTTGAGGAATATTAGCCCTGAGCTAGCATCTGCTGCCAATCCTCCTCTTTTTGCTGAGGAAGACTGGCCCTGAGCTAACATCCATGCCCATATTCTTCTACAAAACTGGCCCTGAGCTAACATCAGTGCTCATCTTCCTCTACTTTATATGTAGCATGCCTGCCACAGCATAGCTTGCCAAGCAGTGTGAAAGTCTGCACCGGGATCTGAACCGGTGAAACCCAGGCTGCTGAAGTGGAACGTGCAAACTTAATGGCTGTGCCACTGGGCTGGCCCTTCTATAACTTGTTCATTTGTTGATTGATTTGCTTTGTTCTTGAATGGAGATACGTGAAGTAATTCTAAGGGACACTAAAAATAGCCTTATAAGAAGTAAAAAGTGGAGAGACCCATGAACCAAGCCTTCTCTCTTCAAGGCCACCATTGACCTCCATGGATGTGTCTCTGTCCTCATCTTTCTCAGCCTCAGCAACATGTAATACAGTAGACCATTTTCTTCTCCCTGAAACACTGTACCATCTTGGCAAGAGACTTCACTCTCCAGGTTTTTCTCCTGCATCTTGGCTTCTTTCTCCCAATGTACTCCACAGGTTTTTCCTGCTCTACTCCATCTTTGTATACCCTTTATCAGGTTGAGAAAGTTCCCCTTTATTCCTAGTTTGCTGAGAATTTTGTCATGATTGGGTGTTGGTTTTTGTCAGATACTTTTTTGGCACCGATTATGAAGATGATATATGGTTTTCTGCTTAAATCTGTTAATGTGGTGTATTATGGTGATTGATTATTTTAAAAAATATTAAACCAACCTTGCATTCCTGGGACAAATTTCATTTGGTCATGATGTTTTGGGGTTTTTAAAATTTATATGTTGCTATATTCAATTTGCTGATATCCCTATGTGCATGAGGGCTATTGATCTGTAATTTTCTTTTCTTGTAATATTTTTGTCTAGTTTTGATATCAGAGTTATGCTGGCCTCATAAAACAAGCTAGGAAGTGTTCCATTCTTCCTATTTTCTGAAAGCGTTGTGTATTATTGGTATTATTTCCTCCTTAAATGTTTGATAGCATTCACCAGTGATGGTGTCTAGGCCTAGAGTTTTCTTTGTGGGAAGTTTTAAAATTACAAATATTGTTTCAATAGTAGATAGAGGGCTATTCAGATCTTCTGTTTCTTTCTGTGTCAGTTTTAAGAAGTTGTGTTGTACAATGAGTTTGTTAAACCCCAGCTCAGATTCTGTTCCACACTGCCTTCTCTTTTTTTCTCTATCCACTTTTGCTAGGTAGTCTCATCTATCATCATTAGTTTAAATATGATACTTTAAAAAATTATAAACATTTTCAACACAGCTGTACAGAGAACATTATCACAAATACTCAGACCTGCCATCCTGATGTAATAGATATCACCATTTAATCATATTAGCCTCAGCTCTTTTTTTAAATGTTACAGATACACTTGTGCCTCTCCACAATCAGATTCCAATCCTTCAATTCAAAGTAACCCAAAGTTAGTGTATATTCTTTGTCCTCATGTTTTCATACTTTTACTGTAGATGTTGTTCAAGGAGACATATACGCACTTATATCTAGTATTGTGTGTTTTTAATTTTATATAAAAGATATCTTAATAGTCTGCATATTTTCTCACTCAATAGTTTATTTCAAGATTTATCCTATATCTCTATAGAGTTAGTTCATCTGTTATATGTGCTGTATAATTATGGCTATTTAATTATCCATTTTCATATTGATGGAGTTATAGGTTGTTTCTGAATTTTTGCTCCAGTGAACATTCTTGTACCTGACTTGTTAGCCTGTGAGAGAAGTGGCATTGCTGGCTCATAGAGTGTGCACAACTTTAGCATTTCTGCATCTTGCCAAATCACTTTCCAAAGTGTTGGTGGCCAGTTTATATTCCTACCAGCAATGAATGACCTTTCATACTGCTCTACATCCTTGACAACACTTAGTAATGTTAGATTTTTTAATCTTGGCTAATTTCGTATACAGAAGATGGTATCTAACTGTTTTTAATTTACATTTTCCTGATTACTGTCTTAATGAGGCTGAGATATTTTCATATATTTATTGTCTGTTTAAGTTTCCTATTCTCTGATTGGCTCGATCACATTATTTACCAATTACTCTTGGGTCATTTGTCTTTTTCATATTGCTCTGTAGGGGTTCTCTCTGTAGTCTGGATTAATGATTCTTTGTTGGTTAAATGCAATACAAATATCTTCTCCCATTCTGTGGTTTTTCTTACATTTTGTGAGGCTGTAATTTGGTTTGAGAATGGGTGAGAATGATGACTTAGAAAGTTCAAGGTTGCTTTTACTTGGGTTTCCTCCCAAAGCAACAAATAAGTTGTGCAAAGGAGAGAAAAGAGACAAGAGTGTAGAGAGATCATTGAGTCCCCCCTGCTCTTGTTGTAGTTCATGGAGATGTGCCTGAAAGCCATGGCCATTACAGTTCTCCGGGGAAAGCTAAAGTCACCAATAGCTGACCCGACCGTGGACATACACACAGATTAGATGTGGACTTTATAAGTGGAGAGGTAGGTGGTTCCGGGGTGATGAGTTGATTAGGAATTGGGGCCTTTATTGGCGTCGTCAACAGCGATGGTGATACCTGCCCTAGCCACCTCCCAGATTTGTGGCAAGCTTCATGTGAGGTGATCAATGAGAAAACTCTTTAAAAACAGTAATGCCATTTCCCAGTGTAACCCAATTAACAGTAGCGATAATAAGGTAGTCCTCAGTTTGGATGTTTAAGCAGGGGCCATTTGAAGCCAGAGATAAATTGTTTTCTTTCAGGAATCAGAAAAGGCTGCACTGTCAATCCGTGTCTTCTTAAACTCGCACAATGTCTGATGACGTATTTAAAGCTTAGCACCATATGGGGTGGTTTTGTTGTGTTTTCATGTGTTATATGCACAGGTGGTTGGAAAATAAAATTATGCACCTCCCACCTCGGCTGGCACCTTCTGGGCCAGAAGCCAGGCGATTAAAGCATCAAGGTGCTGAGACCCCCTCACAGAGTTTGGCTTGGACTAATTTGTCTCAGGCCACAGGCCACCAGGCGCTGTCCAAGTAGAGTTTTTGCTATTCACTGCGGAGGAGGAAGGAAATTGAGGCTGTGTGTCCAGCAGCTGCACGATCATAATGTAATTACCCACAAATATCAGGATGCGGGGGGAGTTCTTAGCAAGTGACCCATAATGTACGTTTCATCAGTTTTCAGTTTGCCAGTTAGTCAACAAGTGCTGATGAAGTGCCCAGAGAGTACAAAGCGTGGTGTTTAGTTTTCAAATTTTAAAATCTCTGTAGCATCTGAAAGTAGAGAGTGGATTTCCAGGGCTCATCCTCTCAGATGTAATTTAAGGGGAGAATGAATTCCTGGTCCAGTGTCTTCATTGGAAACTGGCTGAATTCTCTGCCTGTCACGTCCCTCCACATTCCCAGAGGAGCTCTTCCGCTTTGGGCCTATGTGCTTTCATTCGGATTCTTTACTCTGAAGTATTTGTTTGCTTTTGATCCCCAATCTGTATTAATGGTGGGTTATTACAGTTACTAAACAAAATTAAATGTTGTGTTTCTCATTTCTTGGAAATAAAGTGTTGAATCTACTCCAGAGAAACCATGGCATTCTCTGAAAATAGCAATTTTTTGAGAAGCAGTAACCATGGTTGCTCTCATTTAGAAGCTGAATTGGTTTCAAATATAAAGTTTTGTTTTATGATGAAAGGGAGAGGAGGCTGGTCCTTCCTAGGGAACTGGTTGGCTCTTTCATAGTAACGGTTGTGCTTCTTCTCTCTCCATTGGGAAGGCAGACGACCAGCTGCCCCAGCTTCCTTCCCTTCTACCTCCAAAGTCTTCTTAACTCTACTTGATCTTGCTTCGTACATCGGAGGAAGAACTGTATCTTTACCTGGTCTTTTTTTCCTTCTTAAAAAACGTATTTTTAAATTGTACATAAAATTCCATATTCGTCCTTTTGAAAAAAGGAAATGCAACGTAGGTAAGGCTGCAGTCCCCTTTACCACCTCCTCCCCCACTAGGCCCTTCTGGGCAGGATCCCTGGCATTTTCCAGGGTAGATTCCTCCAGAGTCTCATCTGTACATTGCCATATGTAACTGTGCTCTCTCTTGTACCAAATCGGCTTGTTATCCATCCTGCCTGCCAACCCTGAGACACCTGCGGCTCTGCCTGGAGGGAGGCCCTATTAGGGTGAGCTGTGGGGATGTGACCACGTCCACACCAGAGGCTGGCCTAACCCTAGTTCCTGGGCCTCACCTCCTGGCCAGCTCTGTCTGCCTCGCCAGGGCTCTGATCCCTGTGTTTACCTCTCGTCAGTAGCTGGCCCTGACTCCCATTTGATATCTCAAATGGTGGTAGGTTTTGCAGGCCTGCTAATGTTCCTGTGCTGGTCCCTGGCCAGTTTGCTGTCAACTCCGTCCCCTGCTTTGCTTTGGATGGCAGAGGGCAGACCTCTGCAGGCCACATTTCTCAAGCTCTGGTGTCAGCTAGCCTCTGGCTGGTGTGGGACGATAGAAATTCCGGCAAGACTGGAGAGCAGGAGGAGAGGAGAAGCCAGGGAGTGCCTCTCTCTCTGCCCTGGTTGGCGTCGTCTTCGTTAATCCTGTTTCAGCTTCTGCAGCTGTCCTCGGCCTCTGGGGTCTGTTAACTCCGCTTCCTCCCTTCGTTCTTTCAGTCTAGAGGTGCTGGGGCTGTCCCGCTCTTCTGAATTCAGGGGTTGTCTCGCTGTCCTCTTGGCTTCTCACTCATTTTAAATGCTTAAGAGTATTTGTTAGAAGAACAGCTGGGAATGATGGTTTTTCACACTCTGGAAGTTTATTTTATGGATTTCCAAGTTCTAGCTACTAGGACTTTTTCTTGATTCCTTTTCTGCAGAAAGCACTCATTTCTAAGAAGAGGCTAACTCCTAGGGAATTGAGTGGGATCAGGTGGGCTGAGCACCTGATATTGGGGTTTTTTAAGGGTAAATTGCCTGGTTGGCACATGTGAGCTGTAGGTATAGTTGCTTATGGAACTGTGGAAGGATTAAACCAAGTTATGGTGATAGAAAGAAAGGAATAGGAATTTTAGGACTAAAAAGGATAGTTCAGAGTTCTTCCAGTGAATATTTTGGATAGTCTTGGTCACAGAGAAATCACAGGTAAGAAAGTAGGCATCATATACCTGGAGTGGAGGTATTTGATCTGGACGATGTAAGAGGCCAAGAGGTGAACGAGGCTGGCAGAGGAAGCACCTGGCGTGGTATCTTTTACATGAATAGGCTATAACAGTTTGACAGCAAATGCAGTCTGCTGCCTGGGGGAAAGGGACAAGCTTTGCTATTGTGTAATCCTGTCGTAGTCTTCGCTTTGTTCCCCCTTGACACCAGTGAATCATCTTATAGCACAAAAGTGAGTTCTGCACTTGGTCACTGGGTCTCTGGGAAACCCCGTGTAGAGAAGTGATGGGACCCTCTGCTGTTTCACAGGAGCATTTACTCCAGCGATCCAGACCACGAGTGAAAGAACTATCCTGAGTTCAAGATGCAAAAAGGCCTTCCCACAGGCTGTATGCTGGGGCAGACATTGGGTTTTTGTTAATTTTTGGTAGGAATATGAAATATTAAGAAGCTTTAAGATTTTTCAACTTTATTTTCATGGACAGCTTGGGTAACATGTGAGCTAAGAATATCTTTTCATGTTAATTTCATCTGAAAACAAAAATAGAACCGAATAAGTATATTACGTAAATCCAGACTGGTTTTTTTTGCGACTGTCTCTGTATTGGCTTTATTTAAAAATATGGACGGTACCTAACAGAATGTTAATAGGCAGAAACATTGAACTTGTGCCATTTTGGCAGTTCCAACAAAGAAACCAAGTGGTAATTAAGTTTTCCCTTTTCTGGTGGAACAGTTACACAACAGTTACATTATTCTGCCATTGGAGCAGCCCTAGGAGGCGTGAAGCACAGCTGGAAGCTGCACCCCATGTTGTCCATGGAAGTACCACAGAACTTTCTAGCAATCCAGCACAAATCCACAACATAGGGTTGTTGTGGGTTTTTTTGGCTTTTGAAAATTAAAAAGAAAAAGAAAAACTGTGAAGCTTAATAGTTAATATAGGGGAATGTTTTTCATCTATGGATTAAGCAATACTGAAGAGAAAGCAGTATCCTAAAGGGTGTTTGTTTTAATCAGGATTCTTGGCTACCAGGGACTGAAACCCAGCGCAGATCAGCTTAAGCAAAAAAGTAGGTTTTGTTTGTTTTATAGATCTTAACGTAACTCACAGAATCAGAGGAAATATAGGAACCAGGGCCTCTGGGATTTGGACCAGGTCCTTGAAGCACGTCAGTATCCCCAGTCTCTGTCCACCTCCCATTTCTGCTTCTCTCTATGTTCCAGCTTTATTTTCTCAGACGTCTCCACCAGGTAGAAGGCAGGGCTGCCTGGAGTCCTGGTCTCATATCCTTGTTTCTCCTGACGAAGGAGAAAAGAGAGAAGAGAATGTGCTGTCGTCGTCCCAGTCCATGTTGCACTGCCCCCTCGACCCCCAGACTCCCACCAGCTCCAGACAACAGACAGGCCTGGAGAAGGATTCAGGCACGTGCCTCCCTCTTAGCCAGAGGGATAGGTCTTGCGACTGGCGGTCTGCAGCAGGACTGTATGAAGTTGGAGGAGGAGCAGTTTCCCGAAAGAAGGGGAGGATGCTGTTTAGAAGGATGAAACACTTTGGGTCTGCCACATTTAGCAAGAGGAAAAGAGACCTCAGGTCCAAAATATCAACTGGCTTTGGTTATGTCTAGTCAGGTTCCTAAAACTACATAGAATAGATATTCCCAGGGAATGTTAGAATTTTTTGAAAAGACATACACACACACATGTCTTACATATTTTGTATAGATGTCCGTGATATGTTAAATGAAAACAAAAAGCAGGTCATAAAATAGTATATAACAGGTTCTATTTCCATAAAATAAACCAGCCCTATATATGTGTTCATATGTTTGTATATCTGTGTTTGAGTGAGGAGAAAGGTATGGAAGGATACAAAGGCTGGTGTTGGTGGTTACATCAAGGAGTTGAGAGTAGGGATTGGCGGGGGGCGGGGAGAATCAGCTTTGCCTTTATATATAATGTATTGTATCATTTCACTTGTTAAAATCTGCTTGTGTTGTGTTCGTAATTTGAGAAACATCCAATAAAGGAAAAAGAAGAGGAGCCTATTCAGGCTGACCTCAGGCGGGGTGTGGGTGCAGGGCCTGAAGGTAGAGAGCTTGGGAGTCCTGTCTTCTTAGGCTGGAAATCCAGGGCTTCCCAGATCTCCCAGATTCCCAAGCCTGGGAAGCACAGCAGAGGACGTGGCAAACCAGCCTGTCTTGGAACAACAGCAAGCTGGAGAGATCCACAGTACTGTTTGTTCACCAAGCCTATATCCCTTCCAGAAAGCAGATCTGAGTGGGTCAGACCCACCACCACCCCTAATATGGCAAAATCTACCAGGCAGTGTCCTTGCCCAGGGCAGTCAGAGGCAGGGCCCTCCTGCCCAGCGCGCCCGTGGCTGCCGTGGCTCAGGGACGGCCCCTGGCCGAAGCAGCTGTGGCAAGAACGGCTGGGCTGCTTGAAGTGAAGCACCTGATGTGAGCTTGACTTATGTGGGAAAGAAGAACTGCCGGGCCCCTTTTATGGAAAAGAGGGCCAAGTAGCTGGCTGGCCTGTTAAGTCTCATGGTCTGTTCAGTTTGGTTAAGGACTTCCCATGCCTGCTACAGAGTCTTGTCATAAGTAACCCACCCCTAGCAATGTACGTGGATGAGGACATGTGTGAGGTCAAGGTGTCCCCCTACCTGTTATCAGAGAGCCGCCATAATAAATGCGGTTGAAGAGACGTGGGCTGAAATCTTGATAAGGGAACTGATGATGTGCGATGTCGTGAGGTGCTGAAGATCAAGCAGATGACAGCAGCTCCACAGCAGCCAGCACTGCTATTTATTGGCTGCCTGTACTGTGCTGGGCACCATGCTGGGCGCACCACAGGCATCCTGGCGCTTGATTCTCAACAATCCATGGTGGCTGCTCTCAGTCACGATTAATAGCTGAGACTCAGAGTAAGTAATGTACTCAGGTCCCACTGTCAGTGAATGGCGGGCTTGGGTTTAGGACGTTTCCTCTCAAACCGCACAGCCTCCTGAAGAGTAAGCCTTTGTTAGCATTTCCCACTCACTAGCCTAAGGAGTCAGAGTGGTTCTGATTTTAGATGCAAGGTCTTTGTTCTTGAGATGGAATTTTTCCATCAGACTACTAAAATCCAATAAGAAAATATGGAAGGGTGCCTTTAAGACAAGTGGCTCCAAGCACTGGGAGGGGCATGCCTGTTATCTTACTGCTACCTTACTGGCTTAAGGTAGTTGCTTCTGGTGTGACCTAGCTAGGCTGCTAACTCTTGCTGGCCACAGTTGCTTATTCTGTCAAATGAAGGGGGTGGAGGAGGAGGACGTATCTCAAAAGCCTCTTTGAGCTCTAAAATCTTAGGATTCCCTGTTCTTCAGAGAATGGAAATATCTATCAGATGATTTGAAATGGCTGTTGCACACTTGAAAGGTGGCTAGTGCAACTGAGGAACTGAATTTTTAATTTTAATTAAAGTTTAAATTTATTTAACCATATGTGGCTAGTGGCTACTGTATTGGACAGCACAGCTCCTTAATTGGAAAATACTAACATGAGGTGAGCATTTTAAATGCCTATACATTTTTATATACACATATTTTTAAAATTGAAAGAAACTTTTTATAATTTCAGAAAAACAGCTGGGGTTCATTACAGACAATATAGACAAGAAAAAGAAGAAAGTAAAAGGTAGTCCAAAACCACCTACTCAGAGATAACTGCTGTTGGCACCTTAGTGTCTAACCTTCTGAATTTTCTTCTATGCTTATGTCATAGGTAGCCAGCTGGCTTTCAAAAGCGTAGTATAGAATCATCCAGAAAGGGATAAGACATGTTAGTAGGGGAGAATGCCTGTTTGTTGCCCAGAAGAGAGTACTGAGACAGGTTTTAGCAATCTGCCGGGGCTGATGTTTCTCTTCTGGGTGCTAGGTCATCAACCCCATGGGCTGGGATGCTTTTGGACTGCCTGCCGAAAATGCTGCCATTGAGAGGAATCTTCATCCAGAAAGTTGGACGCAAAGGTATGTATTTATAGGCATATTCAAGCACTAATATACAGAAACTTAAAAAAATTTTTTAAATCTGTGCATGAGAAATAGAAAGCAAAGCAAACAAAACATTGCAGGCTGCCAAGCGATAAGGAGAATTGTATCTATTGATGTTTGTCTTTTAGTGTGCTGTGTTCTTTTTTTAAAGATTTTATTTTTCCTTTTTCTCCCCAAAGCCCCCCAGTACACAGTTGTGTATTTTTAGTTGTAGGTCCTTCTAGTTGTGGCATGTGGGACGCCGCCTCAGCATGGCCCGATGAGCGGTGCCGTGGCCATGCCCAAAATCTGAACCGGAGAAACCCTGGGCTGCTGCAGTGGAGCACTCGAACTTAACCACTCAGCCAGGGGCCACCCCCTAGTGTGCTGTATTGTTATCTAAGAAATCTCAAAGAGGGTTTTGGGTATCGATTCATGTGTTCATTTTGATGCTTTGTTATTTACAAAGTTATTCTTCCATTGAGTATTTGCATTTGGAAGGGAGAAGGAGGAGAGGGTTGCATTTGTTAAATTTCTACAGTACCTCTCATCTTCTTGATGATAGTTTGAGCTATATCCAAATTCCACATTAAAATTTTCTCTGAAGACTCTGTTAATGTTTTGCCTTCACTATTTGGAAGCAAGAAGAACTTAGACATTCAACACAAAAATATATGGCCAGTTTTTTCTGGGTGTGCTTTCCTCCGAGGGGGAAGCACTCTCAGTCCCACCTGTGCCTCAGGCTTCCATGTACAGTCAGGCGCCGTATAACAGTGTTTCAGTCAACAACAGACTGCATATACGATGGTGGTCCCATAAGATTAGTACCATCTAGCCTAGGTGTGTAGTAGGCTGTACCACCTAGGTTTGTGTAAGTACACTCTATGGTGTTCACACGACAAAATCGCCAAATAGACGCCTTTCTCAAAACGCATCTCCGTTGTTAAGTAACGCGTGACTGTACTTATGGGCCAGCAGTGCCCATCCCTCTCCCTCCTGATGAAGTCTTGAGGCCCTCATATCAGAACCCAGCAGAATGTTCTGGGCTCACTCCATCAGCCCCTTTCACAAAGGTCTGGGGCCTTTCCTTACCTCACCCCTCAGACATGTAGAAGGGCAGTTCCAGGCCTGTCCCCTTTGTCCTTCAGCTCCCTTTGCTTTATCTTGGCCAACGCTACATTGTATAAACATCTACTGTACCATCCACTTCTCTTTTTTCTTCCTAACCCCTAGTTTCTACTTTTTCAGTTATGGTTAATTCTAGGTTAATGGGAGTGATGAAAAAAGGAGGAAATGATGATCAAATAAAATGGATTAAATATGGCATAAATTTGATGTAAGCTAGACCAGAGATTGGCAAATTATGGCCCATGGCTAAATTTGGCCCTGTTTGATTCTGTAAATAAAGTTTTATTGGAACACAGGCACACCCATTTGTTTACATATTGTCCATGACTGCTTTTGTGATAGAGTGGCTGCTTTCATGATACAGAGTTGAGTAATTGTGACAGAAACCATATGGCTCACCAAGCTGAAAACATTTACCATCTGGCCCTTTACAGAAAAAGTTTGCCAACCTCTCCACTGGAGAATAGCATTTAAGAGGATAGCCCCTGAATCAGACCACCGAGGTGCAAATCCTGCCTTTCCTTCTTGCCAGCTTATCACCTTGAGCAAATTACTTGATGTCTCTGTGCCTCAGTTTATTTATCTGTAAAAGAGGGGTAGTCGTAGGTCCTGCTTCATGTGAATGGTTAAAGATTAAGCACTGTCTTAGTCAGCTGCTATAAAAAAATACCCTAGTCTGGTTGGCTTATGTACAACAGAAATTTATTTCTTGCCGTTCTAGAGGCTGGGGAGTCTCAGATTGAAGCGCCTGCAGATTTGGTGTCTGGTGAGGACCTGCTTCCTGGTTCATAGATGGCCATCTTCTCTCTGTGTCCTCACATGCCAGCAGGGGCAGGGGAGCCCTCCGGGGTCTCTTTTATAAAGGCACTAATCCCATCCATGAAGGCTCTGCCCTGTTGACCTTGTCACTTCCCAAAGGCCCCACTTCCAAATACCATCACATTGGAGATTAGGTTTCAGCATATGAATTTTGAGGGGACACAAACGTTCAGACTATAGAAAGCACTTTTCTGCAAAATGCTTAGCACAAGGCCTGGAATAAAATAAGCTATTGTTAGCTATTCAGAGATTACCTAGAGAATTTTTTCATGGCTTTTCGTATTTTCAGTCTGCTTCAACTGAGAGGATGCAGTAGAAATGAATTAGTCCTTTTTCTTTAATGAAAAGAGAAGAAAAAAGGCTGTATTTCCTTATTTCATATTATATTGAAGTTGATTAATTCACTTCTCTCCCTTTTTCCCAATTGTTGTACAGTTTTAGATTTTACGTTTTGATTGACAAAGCAGATTTCTTTTGGATTTCTACAATTTGTGTGTTAAGGTCTTTTCTCTTCAGTCGACTTTAAACTTGTCAATGCTTGGCTTAAATTTGTGCGAAATACAGATATGTGGTTGGGCCCGGAGTGCACATATCAAATGGGCTGCCTATCTGAATGGCCAGAGGAATGGCCACGCCTCAGGGCTGGTGTGGTTTCTAGTAGATTCTGTATTAGTCCCTAGAATAGGTGTCTTCTAATATGCTGATATTTTCGCTGATTCTTAGTGATTAATTTTTTTTGCCAGGACAGAACAACACTTAAAGCCCTTTTGAATAATCTAGACTTTTACAGTTTCCCTTCACATTCTCAAAGTGTCGTTTGTTTATGGCTTTTCCCTCCTCTAAAAACCAAACTCTCTTCCCTTTGTTTCACAGTAATATTAAACACATGAGGAAACAGCTTGATCGACTGGGCCTGTGCTTCAGCTGGGATAGGGTGAGTCTGCCTTTTTCCTGGAAGGTCTTCACTTTAATGAAGGTCCTGATTGCATACTTACTCCACGTTCCTTCTCTTGGGTTGGGATAAGGGAAGGGAGGGAGGCAGAAAACAGGAGGGCAGGATGAGCATTCCAGAAACAATTTGCCTGAAAATGAGTAATTTTCTGTGGGATTAAGCTAAAAGAGTGAACTTCTTATTTAACTTCACAGTTGGCAATGATTTATGTGTGGACAAAGCTTTGCACAAGGATTTCTCCTGTTCTCAGCAATAGTTTAAAAAGAAAGACTGTTGGAATCTATCTAAAAGTGATTAAATGTCAACCCATTGGTCCGTTTAGGTAATTAGGTGTTAAGTTGATTGACCATTTATTTACCTTTTGTTCCAAGTATGAAGTTGACAGCCCATAATGAGTTTTCACAGATAGCCATTCGTATAAAATGCTTTCAAACTGTATTAAACCAGTGGAGAATTCCAGACCTGGGAAGAGTTCACTGAAGACCACCTGGATGTTAGGAACACTCACGCTAAATATGAACTGAGCCCTTCAAAGCTCTGGCCAAAGGCCCACTCCTTAGACATTGATGAGTGATCTCTTAGGTAAGATAGACGACTCCTGCTTGTCCCCTCCACGAAGGGCCCTTCCAATGTCATAAGCCCTCTTGGCATCCCGTTTACTCCACAGAATAATTGAAGTTTTCATTGCTGGGCCTGTCAAGTTCAAATTCACATCGTTTTACTCATGAAAAGCAACTGGAACAAATCCAAATGAGATTTCCTTCTCCTCCTCCCCCAACCGTTTCGTAAATAATTGAGATTTGATGAGTACAGTGAAAAAGTGCAAAAGGCAAACACATTTGAACAGTCCTTGATTTTTTTCTTTTTTTTGGTATCTCCTTTAGGTAAGATCATGAGCTGAATCAAGTTCTAATTGCACCACTGATGCCATTTTTACCACTGACTTGCAAGGTCGCCAGTGTTTCATTTGGTGGAGGTGTGAAAAGTCCTGGCACCTGGGGCAAGGGGCAGTAAGGAATTGCTGATAGAGAATGAAATGCTGTCTAATGCAGAGAGAACTAAGTAATGCCCAGAGCTCTCTAGAGATGAAATGACAGATTCCTTGAGGGCAAAGATGGACTTGTTAACCCTCTAGGATGATAACTAGCCTAGTCCTGCACAGGAACGTCAACCATCAATGGTTCAAAAAATTAATGGATTATTTTCCTGATCATCATAGAAGATTAGAAAGTACCAAAAAGTGTAAAGAAGAGCATAAGTCAGTGTGGCTGATTTAACATCCTTATATGGTTCCTTGCCGTCTTTTATTTTGGAATCATAAATATCTATGTAATTTACTTTTCTAAAACTCAATTCATATACGTATTTCTTAATCTTGCTTTTTTTAACCCACTATTCATGAAAATTTTCCCATTTTATTAAGTATTCTTTGAAAAAGTGACTTTTGATGGCTGTATAGTTTTCCATCTTATGAATATATCATTACTTATGTATCCTTTCCCTTACTATCATACATTTAGATAGGTTTATCTGAGGTCTTTCTATTATAAACACGGGTTCTCAATCCCTCCTGTGCAGATCTGGAGTTCAGAAACTCTAAAAACTGAAAGCTTTTTCATAACTCACTTGACTGTGAAACCTGACCTGAACTGATGTTTATCTCCCTAGGAATGAATATCATATATTTCACTATAGGAATCGTAGTATAATTGACTACCAGGTACTCTCCCAGACCTAGCTGAGTGAATACACTATTATCTTTTAGTATCCAAAAATGTCAATTCTGAATCACATTCGACTGCAGGCATTTGAGATAAAGGATTTTGAACCTACAGTGCAATGTGGTAGATAAATGTCACAGTGTTGCTACCACTGTCTAATAGTTACTGAGCACTTACTGTGGGCCAGGCACCCATAATTATCTCTTTGGATCCCTAGATCCAAATGTAAGTACTTTTATTGACATCATTTTATTGCTGGTTACCCAAGTGGCAGGGCTGGGCTAATCCACTGGCCAGTTTGACTGCTATGTTTATCCCCCATACCTGGGGCAGAAATCTTGGTACACATATTTTATTATTTAATATGAATTCTTAAAAGAAGCCATGAACAAGTTTAAGGCTTATGGTACTTAAAGGATACTTAAAGGTATAACTTGGCTTATTGTCCTTAAAGGTGTAAAGACTATGCAAATCCTCACTCCCAAGTTGTTACATGGGTGTTTTCACCTGTGTTTCTTTCCTCATTGGTGATAGTGAGCTTGTTTCATGTGTTTAATGACTGACTGAATTGGGTGGGTGTGTGTGAATGACCTAAATCATTTAGTCTTTTGCTCATTTAGGTAGGGAGTGCTTGTCCTTTTCTTAATGATTTTTATTTTGTTACAAATACTTTTCCTCGATTCGTCATTTGCTTTTCATTTTGTGGATAGTGGGATTATGGTCAGCACACAGAGTACTTGGAAAGATCTGCTATGAGATAGATGAATGCATTCATATTTTCTTCCCAGTCTTTTATGGTTTGATTTTTACATTTAGCTCAGCTGGAATTATTTTACTGTATAAGATAAGGAGTTACTACTTTTTCTAAATAACCAATTGTCGCTGGCTTTTATTTTTAAACAGTCCTTTCCTCATTGATTGAAAAGGCTACCTAACTAGAACCTAGTTCTCTTATACTGTCATGCCTAAGTTCTGTTTCTGTCCATTTCACCCATTTGCAATACCATTATTAAACTATTTTTAATTACTATTGCTTTATAATTGGTTTAAAACCTGGTAATGGAGCTTTCCTCTTATTGTCTCATGTTAAGCATGCCATCCCTACTATCTTGTGTTTCTGTTTTTTTGATATATTTTGCCCATTTTCTTAAACTTTTAGCCTTTATTTGTTGAATTCTTTTGGTATATCACTTGTGGATGCAGTTAATTAAAACATTTAAAAGATGGGCAAATCACTGGGGGGAGGGGGGTTTATTTTTTTTCTTAAGGATTGGCACCTGAGCTAACATCTATTGCCAATCTTCTTCTTTTTCTTTTTTTTCTTCTTCTTCTCCCCAAAGCCTCTCAAGTACATAGTTGTATATTCTAGTCGTAGTTCCCTCTAGTCGTGCTATGTGGGACGCCACCTCGGCATGGCCTGATGAGCGGTGCCATGTCCGCGCCCAGGATCTGGACTGGTGAAACCCCAGGCCACTGAACAGAGTGGGCGAACTTAACCACTGGGCCATGGGGCCAGCCCCTAGACTTTTTAAAACATAGTTTTAGCTGTCCTTTTCTTCCATGGTGTCTTGCATTTTGAATTTTGCTTTCTTTAAGCCTCTAGAGGCTTAAAAAAATATCAATTCTATTTTGTATTCTGCTAAAAGATAGCTTTAAGAGTTTTAAAAAAACGTATTTAGTATCAACATAAAAAATTATGTATTTTTTGTTCCCCATGTAAAATAAGGAAGTTAGCAGACAGTTACACTTCCCACTTTCTAAACCTATTTTTCAGAGGTGTTTTTTTAATATACATGTATATATGTATACATGTATATATATTATGAGATTTTAGGCCTAGTTTATTTGTATATTGTAATTTTTCTGATCATGTATCATTTCTTCAACAGCTTCTAGTTTTAAAATCACATTCCTAACAATTGTGTAAGTTGATGCTCCTTAACTAGTTTCACTGCTCATCAGTAGACCTTTTAGAACATGACTGCCAGTTTTTAAAATTTTGATTTGTGAAAATTTTAAATCATGCTTTTTCTGACATCATACATTATTTTCATAATTGAAAATGACTTTCCATTGCTTTCACCTGTGAACAGCAATTTACTGAGGTTTGGAATTCTTTTTGCTTTCAAATCTCTGTAGTAGACTTGATCCCTGATCTATGTCTCTCTCTTTTTTTAAATGATTATAGACT
Source organism: Equus quagga (assembly GCF_021613505.1). Taxonomy (NCBI): domain Eukaryota; kingdom Metazoa; phylum Chordata; class Mammalia; order Perissodactyla; family Equidae; genus Equus; species Equus quagga. Next base: position 140,184,276 of record NC_060267.1, on the reverse strand, counting down.
CACAGGAAGTCACCAAGATAGTATAGAGAGATCCGATGTGCCCTTCACCCAGCTTCCCCCAATGATAACATTTTATATAACTACAATGTAATATGAACACCAGGAAATTGATGCTGGTACAGTACTATTAGCTACAGTACAAATCTTGTTCAAATTTTTACCAGTTTTCACATGCAGTTACGTGTGTGTGTGTGTGTGTGTGTGTAGTAATAGTAGGTCTTTGCAACTTAATCACATGTATAGATTTATGCAACCACCACTACCTGATCTGTTAGTCTTTAGTGGAGAAGTCTGAGACCAGCCCAAATTGTCTTTGTACGTATAGTAATAATCTTTATACTCCCATTTTGATGCTTGTGGATTCTTTCTGTCTCTGCCCTTGCCATTTAAAATTTTCATCAGAGTGTATCTCAGTGTCACTCCTTTCCCTTTAATTTTGCCTGGTGCTTAATGACCACTCTGATCCGCACTTGTGGGTCTTTCCTTGTGGCAGTTTTTAGGCTCTCTCTCAAGAACACTGCCCATTGGCGTGTGCTCTCTTCACTGTCCTCCATTGTTGTCACCGCCTCCCTCGTGATTTTGGTCTCTTTGTTCTTCTCTGCCTTTTGGAAGAACTTCTCATGTTTGCTTTCCACATCACTGATTCCGTTTCTGTTGAATCACTGCTGCTTTGTATGGTTTCTAATGTAGATGTTAATTTCGCTATTGTATTTTTAGATTTATTCTTATTTTTCCTTATCTCATTCAGTTCCCATTTTCTTTCTCAAGCCTCTTGGCTAGATGCTTTTCTTCCTTTTTCTTTTGCTATTTTATCTCATCTTCACAGACCATATATGTTCAGAAATTTTCTTGAGAATACAAAGAGATGCTCTTGAAAAATTATTTTTGCTTCCTGTGATAAACCTTTTTACAAGTTTGGAATTCTCTGTTCACCTTATTTGTTTAAGAACCTTTTCATAGACACTATGTGGATTTTTTCCCCTGATTCCTGGGTGAGGTAGACTAGTATATCAATGTAGAGATATATTAGCCCGAGGGGAATGGAGTGGAAGCTCGTAGTCTCCGCGTCATTTCTTTATTTCTGAGTTTGGGGAATCCACCGCTCCTGGTCATCTTTCTCTTTGGTCTGATCTTTACCCAGGTGTGAGGTGTAGCATCACAGACATCCCTGACCGTGACTGCTTGAAGTGCTGCTGAGCCCCCACAGCCAGACATGTCCAGTTTGTGGGCTTTCCATCTGTCCCGTAGCCCACTGTCCCCACTGGACCTTGCCGTTTTGAGTAAGGGGTGCTAGAGCCCTGCTTCTCAAGAACTCAGCCTGTTCTTAAGAAGGGGAGATGCGGCTTGGCTTACGATATTTTTCTTCTATCTGGTCCCATCTGCCAAAATTTCTTGACATTTCTGGCATGGCAGTGGCACCTTCTGTTGTTTCCAGTACTGGCACAGTCCCCTCGACCCCCATCTTGATATTCTGTTGGTCATTTTAGTGGGAGTAATGGAAACAGGTTTAGATGTGTGTGTTCTCAATACCCTCTTGCCCAGGAGCCCACCACTGCTTTTTACTAAACTTTTACAATCTGTTTTGTTTGTTCATACAGAGCAGCAGCAAAGTGAGGAGGCAGAGAAGTCGGTTATTTAATTGATTAGGCGAATCTTTCCTTTGCAGGGAACATTCCTAAGGTCTCGTAAAAGCTGGAGAAGTCAGCAGATGGCTAGCTGACAATTAACAGAATATTTAAAAAACAGATTGGCTCAGAAATGTTATCTTCCTCCCCCAGATGGAGAAAACCAACTTCAAAACCTGGGTCATGACCTCATTCTTCCTACCTCTCCCTAAATGGGAATCCCTGTAGGAATGGTCCAGCTCTGGAGCTGCATTCTTGTCTTTCTTACATAAAGGCTTAATTTTCTGAATTAAAAAAAAAAAAAAAAATGCATGCATTTCTGGAATTAATGCATTTCTGGTGAGCCAAAATGATAACACAGTGAAACTGTGTTTCACTTTTTCAAATGTTGTTCCCAAAACAGCTTGTATCGTCTTAAGGAGAAGGAAAGTAAGAAACCAAAAGCGGAATTGTCATAGCTGAACATCTACTAAGGGAAGAGTAAAGAGGAAATGCAATTTCAGACTGTGCCATGAGGTAGATGTGTTTCTTTGTGGAGAACTGGCAGCATTTCTGAGGAGCAGGTGTGGACCCCATTCTAGTCCTTTGGGTTCAGGTTATGGTCTTGGTGATCATGAATTGGTCCTAGGGGATGGCCCTGTGACTTCCTTATGACAAATGACAGAATGAGCTGCTAAGTTGCTTAGTATGGCCCATTGAGGCAAGTGTGTCTCCAACTTCGATCTCTGCCTTCTCACTAGTGCTCTGGTGCCTGAGTTGGTTCTGGACCAGGCCTTGGCTATGAATCTTTTTTTTTTTCTTTCTTTTTCTTTTTTGAGGAAGATTAACCCTGAGCTAACTATTGCCAATCCTCCTCTTTTTGCTGAGGAAGACTGGCCCTGAGCCAACATCCGTGCCCATCTTCCTCCACGTTATACATGGGACACCTTTGGCTTTTGCCAAGCGGTGCCATGTCCGCACCTGGGATCCGAACCGGTGAACCCCAGGCCACCGAGAAGCGGAACATGTGAACTTAACTGCTGTGCCACCGGGCCGGCCCCCTTGGCTATGAATCTTGATCGAAGTAGACTGTGGGGCCTGATTTTTATCAGGAATCATCTGGATAATTGTTTGGGGAACAGTCCCTAGGAGTTTGCTTCAAGATCATACATATATAACCAGGAAAATAAAAATCCAAACCAGAAAGGATTTAAGGTAACGCCTGTGGAATCCTCCAGAGGAGGGCTGTGTTGTTTGTTATGGTGCTTGCTGAGCAATCCCCAAGCACTCATACTCCAGTGTAAAATCAAAACAAAACAGAAACGTATTCCAGGACTGGGCATAAACGATGTTTGGATAAAGTTTTCTTGTTCTCCCTTACTGGGATAATCAAGAGTTGACTCTTTGCTGAGTTTCTTTATTATGGAAATGTTATGAGTTTTTATTTGTACTCATTTTCATTGGAGTTTAAATTCTGTGTCTGATTTCCTTCTCGTGTTTCTACGCTCAGTCTTCTGTACCTGTTGGTGCCCAGTAGTGAGACTGACGGCTTTGTCCATCAGTCCCATTTGGGCCAGGCAAACCCAGGAATTACTGCCCCCTAAGACAGTCATCCATCGAGGCAAACTCAAACGTGTCCTCCCGTCTTCCCCAAAGGCAGCGTGGGCTGAGAGGGATGTGGAGTGTGGCGATCTTGGAGCAGCGGAAGAGGCACATCCCAACTCTGCTCCATCAGAATCTTTACCAGGACAGGCTTTTGGTGACTTTGAGCTTTTTCAAGCTTTATCCATCAGTGCTGCATAGCCTTCGTAACGTGGGGGGCTGCTGAGGTGTTCATGGCATCTCCACCACGTGCACAGATCTCTTTGCTTCTGTTTCTCTCACTCTCTCTCCGTCTTTCTTCCCTTTCACTGTCCTCTTTCCATTCTCTTGTTTTCTCTCGTCCCTTTCGCTTGACTTACCTGCTTTCCTTTTCTTCTCTTTCTCCCGTCGTCTTTTTCTTCTGTCTCTCTCTTTTTGTGTGTGTGATTTTTTATTATGGAAAATTTCCAACTTATACTAAAGAAGTGAGAATAGTGTAGGGAACCCCCAAACACTCATCATCCAGCTTCAATGGTTGCAATCTGATTTCATCTACACCCTTCTACTCTGAATTTTTTTGCAGCAAGCCCCAGATATCGTATAACTTCATCTGTAAAGAGTTCAGTATATGTTGCTAAAAGATAAAGGCTCACTCCTTCCTTCTTCATGATTCTCTTATCACACCTAAAACAGTTAACGATAATACAGTAACATCATGGGATACCAGTCATTTTGCAGATTTCCCTGGTTGTCTTGTATTTCTTTATACTGTGGGTTTGTTTCCCTGCACTTCTGCTGGTCGTTGTTTAGCCTTTTCTTCCCCACCCCATGTCATTATCATGGTTTGGGAGCAGTATCCTTGCCATCCAAAACACACAAGCTCTTTGGCCCATATCTGCATGAGTTTATTTTCAAGGAAAGCATGATTTGTATGATTACAAAGTGCAAATTATTACTGTTTCAAGGCCCTTACTACCTTGGCATTTTATTTACATAGAGGACCAGACGTTTGATAGGAAGGATTAAACTCCAAGAAATAATGCAGGCTCCAGGATAACAGAAAGATATATTTTTAATGTTTTTTCTTTTAAAATAATTTAAAGAATAACTTAAAACTAAAAGAACTTAGGGACAAGTGAGTGCCTGGAAACCTGGTTGGGAAGATTCCCGTTGTGAAGGCTCAGAGCTGTGGTTGCCTTGACAACATGTAACAGGCACTCAAGGTGTTTGACTTTCCAAGTCCTCTTTCAAATCCTTACAGAGGTGAAGCAGTTTGTCTGTCAGATCTCTGGCTTTGGATTACTTGTTCTTCCTCAGAGTCAGAAAATTGACCTTTTTCCAGAGGTTTTCCTTTGGTTGGGAGGGAAAAGGTGATACCTTTGTTTTAGCTGAAATGAATTGACGGTTTATCTTTTAGCGCTCACCTGTTTACAGGAAGGCTGGTACTGGTACGTAAGGTTTGTGTTCAAAACTGTAGTCGTCTTGAGGTTGAGAAGCACATTTCATCATGAATATGTAACACACATGCAGCTGACCGCATGCAGAGCTGTGCCAGCTCAGTTCTTACCAGCCTAAAACATATGCAGTCAGTTTTTCCTTGCCTCAGCCAGGATAGCCTTCTTGGACTCTTCAGCCCCAACTAAAGACTTTTCCGCTGCTCAGTAAATGTGGCCATTCAAGGAAGCATTTTGTTTTATCCGAAGTCCTTACTGGTGGTCGTGATCCCAGTCAGGTTATCCCTATCAAGGGTGGACACTCTGGCTAATGGGAATAGAATTTCCTGATTCAATGCTTGTTAAGTGCTTTCAGGAGATGGGATCTTGGATGTACATCTCAGAGGACTGGGTTTTAGGGGTGAGTCTTGCCATTCACACATAATGAGCATGATCTGTTGCCCCTCTGAGCCCCAGCTTCTCTCCAAGGGAATGTTTCTTATGGTTATCAAAGAGATTAATCACTCTTTAAATGCCTTAGAAAATAATATTACAAAACCTCCCTCTCCACAGCTGAATCAGGCCTCCAGGTCGGTCTCACTCATCAGCCAGGTGCAACCTTTGGTGGAATGGGCGCCTGTAGTTGTCTGGATACCATGGGCTTTAAGTGTGTTGGGAAGCAATATCTGAAAGGTCTTGAAGATGAAGTTGTTACTCCATGAAAATAACAAGGATTACTTATGTGTGTACTTATACCAATGGTTCTTTCTTAAACTCTGCGAGCATCAGAATCACCAAGAGGGCTTGTTAAAGCACAAATTTCTGGGCCCTACCCCCAGAATTTGTGATTCAGTAGGTCTGTGATTTTGTTTTTCTGTTTGGAAAAATGATCCCAAACCTTATTAGGTAGGAATCAAAATACAGGCTGAACATCAATTCTTTCTGACATAAGGTAAAGCATAAATGAATAATAAAAATGAATTTTTAAAAAATAGGCAATATTTTTGCAAATACAAGAATAATTTTCATAACTTCTTTAATTGTGACATATTAGATATGTACAGACTAGAGCATAAAACATGTATGTGTAGCTTAATACATTATGGTAGTGTTTAGCCACCACCTAGATTAAGAAAGGAAACTTTGCCAGAAGCTCTCTGTCAGCCCTTTTTCAATCACGACTCCATTTCTCCCCACTGCAGGTAACCACTGTTCTGCATTTATGATCATTACTGCCTTGTTTTCAATATAGTTTTACCACCTACACATGGCTTTTAAAGTTACATAAATGGAATCACATAGTATGTGTTCTTTTGTGTCTAGCTTCTTTAGCTCAACATTTTTTCTCCATTTTATTATACAATTTTTTCAAACATTTGGAAAGGTTGAAAGAATAGTACAATGAACATTCATTTACCTCCCACCTAGATTCAACAGTCATTGACATTTTGCCTTATTTGCTTCATAACTTACAGACATGGTGGCATTTTGCCCCTAAATACTTCGTCATTCCTGTCTGAAGACTTAAGACATCCTCCTACATAAGCACAATATCATTTTGACAACTAAGAAAATTAACAGTAATTCCATAATATTATCTAATAGCCAACCCATATGTGAATTTCACAGTTGTCCAAAGAATGTCTTTTATAGCTGTTTTTATCCTAGACAAGTCCCCTGTGTTAGTGTCCTATTGCTGCCACACCAAATTACTGCAAACTTAGCATCCTAAAGCAACGCAAACTTCTTATCTCACAGTTTCAGTAGGTCAGAAATTCAGGTGGGCTTGACAGAGTCCTCTGCGTAGGATCTTTTTACCTTGATAAAGTTTTGAGATCTATTGGCTTCTGTCACATGGATTGCCAGCTCTCTCCCCAGGTTTGGGAAGTTCTCAGCTATTATTTCTTTGAACAAGCTTTCTGCCCTATTCTCCTTCTCTTCGCCCTCTGGGATATCTATAATCGTTATGTTGCATTTCCTAATTGAGTTGGATATTTCTTGGAGAGTTTCTTCATTTCTTTTTAGTCTTAGTTCTCTCTCCTCCTCTATCTGAAGCATTTCTATATTCCTATCCTCCAGACTGCTAATTCTGTCCTCCATATTATCAGCCCTGCTGTTCAGGGAGTCCAGATTTCTCTTTATCTCATCCATTGTGTTTTTCATCTCCAACATTTCTGATTGGTTCTTCTTTATAGTTTCGAGCTCTTTTGTAACATAGCTCCTGAGCTTGAGTTGTCTATCTGTATTCTCTTTTAACTTCTTGGGGTTTTTAAGGATAGCTATTTTGAATTCTTTGTCATTTAGGGTATAGATTTCTGTGTCTTCAAGATTGTTTTCTGGGTACTTGTCATTTTCCCTCTGTTCTGGAGATTTAATGTATTTCTTCATACTGCGTGATGGCGTGGATTTGTGCCTCCGCATAGAGATAGAATTTGGTTACTGCTTCCACTTGCTGCCACTAGGGGGAGGTGGCAGAAGCTGTGTAATCTGCGCCCACCAGGATCCCCATCAGCTGTTCCTCACTGAGCCTGGGCCACTCCTTGATATCACAGTGGCCCTGTGGGGTCTCCTGTCAACTGTGGGAACAATCACACAGGGGTTCCAAGTTGCTGCAGCCTGCTCCCACAGACCTGCCTAGACACGCTCCCTGCTTAGGGTCTGCAGCGGTGTTATGGGCTTTCAAGGCAGCCAGGAGTTTGTTCACCCAGACTTGCAGCTCTGCTGCTGTCTGGTCCTAGGTTGTACCAGCTGTTGTGCTTGTTGTTGGGGCCTCCCCACTGAGTCTGAGCCTGTGCCACTCCCTGGGACCGTGGTGGGATTGTGGACTCTCCCGTTGGTCAAGAGCATGGTCACACAGGGGCTCAGGGCTACTGTTGCCTGCTTCTACAGTCCCAGCAGTCATCCTGCCCCTTTGGGGCTGCTGTGATACTGTGGACATTTGTGGTAGCCAGGGGCACTTTTGCCCGGGCAGCAGATATGCCGCTGTCTGTTCCTAGGTCGCACCAGCCTTTGAGCTTGGTCAGGGGGGCCTCCCCACTGGGATGGAGCCCAAGTCTCTCCCTGAGGCCACAGTAGGACTGTGGACTTTCCCACCGGACCTAGGAGTGATCACACTAGGGCCCAGGTTGTCCCCACCCACCCCTGTAGTCTTGCTGGATCCCACTTGCCCCTTTGGGGCCGCAGCAGAGCTATGGGCATTTAAGGCAGCCAGCAGTTTGTTTGCCTGGACTCAGAGCTGTGCCGCATCTGCTTCTAGGTCACACCAGCCTTTGTGCTTGGTGGGCAGGGCCTCTCCACTACGGCCAAGCCGAGTCTCTCCCTGGGGCCCCCGTGGGACTGTGGATTTTCCCACTGGACCCAGGAGTGATCACGCTGGGGCTCAGGATTCTCACCACCTGCTCCACGGCCCCTCTGGATCTCACTTGCCCCCTCAGGGTTGCAGCAGAGCTATGGGCATTTAAGGCAGCTGGGGGTTCACTTGCTCAGCCACGCCGTGTCTGCTTCTAGGTCGCACTAGCCTTTGCGCTTGGTGGGCGGCCTCCCTACCAGCTCTGAGTCCAAGTCACTCCCTGAGGCCACAGTGGGACTGTGGATTTTCCCACTGGTCCAAAGAGCAACCATGGGAGGCTCAGGGCTACAGTCATCTGTTTCCACAGTCGTGCTGATGCACACGCCCACCCTCAGGGCTGCAGCGGTGCTATGAGCTCAGGAAGAGAGTTACTCACAGGTACTGGGCTGTCTGGGGGCCAGAGAGTTCTCACCTATCTCTGCCTCCTCCCCAGGGATAGTCCATCCACCTTCTGATGTATAGCAGCATGGGTCTCTCAGGCGTCCTGAGGTACTGTGTGAGTATCCTCCACTGATCAGTGAACGTCTATTTAGTTGTAGTTCAAAGCGGGAGAGATGAAGAAAACCTCTCACTCCGCCATGTTGCTGACATCCTCTGCTTAGGGTCTTACAAGGCCAAAATCAAGGTGTTGGCAGAGCTGTGTTCCTTACTGGATGCTTTACAGAAGAGTCCACTTCCTACCTCATTCAGGGTGTTGGCTGAATTCAGTTCCTTGTTGGTTGTAGAACTAGGTCTTTTTTTCCTTTTTTTGCTATTATTACAATGCTACTGTGAACATTCCTGTCTGAATCCTTGTACCCAGAGCACTGATTTCTGTCCGCTTATACCTAGAAGTAGAATTACTAGGTCATTGGCTGTATGTATGGTCAGGCTTTGTAGCTCTTGCTGATTTTCCAAAGTGGTTGTACCAATTTACATTTCTGCTCAAGAGTGTATTAACATTTCCTTTCTTCCACATTTTCACAACAGTTGGTATTATCAGACTTTTTAAATTTAGCTAATCTGGTGGCTCTCTCACTATGATTTTAAGTTCCTTGATTACTTATAGAGTTGATCACCTTTTTGTATCTTTATTGGCTATTTGGATGTCCTTGTTTTGGGAAATGCTTTTTTCCTAATGGGTTATCTTCCTTTTCTTGTTGATTTGCAGGAGTTCTTTATGTATTCTAGATAGAATCCCTTTGTCAATTACATGTGTTGCAAATACCTTTCCCAGTTTGTGTCTTGCATTTTTAATCTTTTAAAGATGACTTTTGTATGTTCATTTCATTGTAACCAAATTTATTAATCATTTCCTTTATGGTTAGTGTTCCTTGTGTCCTGTTTATAAAATATTTCTTTATAAGTAATTCCATAAGGAAATTCTCCTGCATTATTTTCTAAAACTTTATTGTTTCTCCTTTCTCATTTGGATCTCCAATTTACCTAGAAATGATTTTTTTGTGAGTAGTATGAGCTAGGGATCCAATTTCATATATCCCATGTGAAGGAAAGAGTTGCTTTAGGTATTTATGTTTAACTTGGAGAGATGACAGGCCTTTACCCAGAGGTTACCCCAAAACCTCTCGACTGCCTTACGTTTGTTCTTTGTCTAGCCTCGTTTCTCCTTTTCTGAAAGCCACAATTTAAAGCATTTTGCTGATATTTTTGGTTTTTAATTTACTAAATTAAATTCCACTGACATCTGTTTTCAGGTTTATGAAACTCTTTGGAAATGAGGGGGTTTATCAAATGAATTGTTTGGTTTGTCATTTTAGGTTTGTAAATTGACAAATAGCCTGTGATGGTGTTTGTAAATAGTAGTGCTTAGAGCAGGGGTGGAAAACAGGCCAGGGCAAGAGAGTGACGTGAGGCTAACTGGCACTTTTAATGAGGTGTTTTCTGTATTATACTGAAAGTTCTGGGGATGGCGTTTCCTCTGGAGTTTCACACTTAGCTTTCAGATATCTTTCCTATAAGAGAAATTCACTTAAGATGTCCAGTCACTTTGAAGGATAAGCCATCCCAGAATGAGAGTTATTCATAGTATCTAATAGCCCTAAATTAACTTTTCAAATAATCTTTCAAACTTACTGTCAAAACATATCCTGTGTTTGAGGAATTCTATGCAGAAATGAATTTCAGGTGAGCCTAGGAAAATATAAAACTTTTCTTCCACGAAGATCCTAGAAGGTCCAAGGGAAATTGGCAAATGGCCAAAGGACAGTGCCAGCTAAACAAATTTGCAAGGAAAAAAGAAATAAAAGGTAGGAAGATTGAGGAATTAGACTCCACCTCTTAATGTGAGGAGCAGCATGCATATATAGACAGGGAAGGACTTGCTGGTGGCTGTCTTTGGAGATTATCAACCATGGAAGAAATGGATGGAATCAATGAGGGAGAGTATAGAGAGAACAGAGGGCCCAGGATGTCCTTGATTTGGAGGGTCAAGAGACAAGGAGGAGCCAAGAGAAAGTCCCAGGGTTGGAGGAGAATTGCAATAGTATAGTACCACAGATACCAGGGGAAGAGTGAGTTTCCATGAAGAAAGATTAAGAGTAGCCCCTGGAAAAAAGGGAGAAATGGGGCCCAGAAAGCCACTGATGGTCAAGTTGATTATAAAAACAAGCTTTGGGGGAATGGATTCTAGGAAGATGGCAGAGTAGGTAGCACCAGGAATCTGTCTCCTCACCTGGACAATGATTGCACTGGCAAAATCTGTCTGATGTAACTATTTTGGAACTCTGGAGTCTGTTGAAGTCTTGCAACTTCCAGGGGAAGGATTAGATGGTAAATTGCAGTTAATTTTGGTCAGTTTCAGCTCTTAGCCTAGCAGTGGCTACCAATCCCTCACCTCCCAGGCTGCTGGCAAGCAGCTGTGCATGTGTTTCTGGAATAGCTTGCAAGCAGCTTGAGGGAGCCGGGGTGAGCAATAAGGACCTTCCAAATATCAGGGATCTATGTTCTTATTGCCACTCTGATCACAAAGGTGCAGAAACAAGAGCAGGCACCCATTGTTGAACATGCTTTCTCCTCCTGGACTTTTGCAAACCCCTACACTTCATCTGAAGAGACTTCTAGGGGATTTGAAGGGCTAGTGCCCTTCCCTCCACTTCATTTTTCTGTTTTTCTTCTTTTGGGAACCAGACATTAAAGACTAGGACATTCAAAAGCAAGCCCATACGTAGGGGCAATTAGAAAGTCACTGTGGATGCCCAGGGAAAGGTGCAGAATCAGAAAACACACCTCAGCCTGATTGTTGGCACACAGACAGCCTTCAACAACAAATCAAAATAAAACAAAAACAAATAAACAATTCTTCAGAATGGAGGAGAATCTGATTTCCTGAGTTACTGCATTATTACATTCAAATGCCCTTTTTTTTTTTTTTTTTTTTGGTGAAGATTAGCCTTGAGCTAACATCTGCCACCAATCCTCCTCTTTTTGCTGAGGAAGATTGGCCCTAAGCTAACGTCTGAGCCCATCTGCCTCTATTTTTTATGTAGGATGCCTACCACAGCATGGCTTGATAAGCACTGTGTGGGTCCATGCCCTGGATCCGAGCCAGCAAGCCCTGGGCTCCTGAAGTGGAGTGTGCAAACTTAACTGCTATGCCACCAGGCTGGCCCCTGAAATATCCAATTTTTAATAAAAATATCACAAGACAGGCAATGCAACAGGAAATTATGACCCATTCAAAGGGAAAAAGTAAAGCAAGAGAAACTATCCCAGAGAAAAACTAGATGGCAGATTTGCTAGACAAAGATTTTAAAACAGCTGTCTTAAAGATACTCAAAGAACTAAAGGAAGATATAGAGAAAGTCGAGAAAATAATGTGTGAACAAAGTGGAAATATCAATATAGAAGTAGAAAACCTAAGAAACCAAATAGAAATTCTAGAGTTGAAAAGTACAGTAACTGAAATGAAAAATTCACTAAAGTGATTCAGAAGCAAATTTGAACAGTCAGAACAAAGAATCAGTGAACTTAAAAATAGGAAAATTGAAATTATCAAGTCTGAGGAACAGAAAGAAAAAAGATGAATAGAAGCGAACAAAGCCTAGGGACCCATGGGACCTTATTGTATAAACTAAGATACACATTGTGGGAGTATGTGGAGTATGTGGGAGTATGCACAATAGGAGAAAAGAGAAAGAAAGGGACAGAGAGAATATTTGAAAACATAATGGCCAAAACTTTCAATGTTTGATAAAAAACATGAATATAAACATCCAAGAAGCTCAAGGAATTCCATGTAGGATGAACTCAAAGAGACCCACAATGACACACATTATAATCAGTCAAATGCCAGAAACTAAGAGGAAATCTTGAAAATAGCTAGAGAAAATTGATTTCTCACATGAAAGGGATCCTCAATAAGAATGTGAGCAAATTTCTCCTCAGAAACTTTGCAGGTCTGATACATTCTAAGTGCTGAAAGAAAAAAAAAACTGTTGACCGAGAATCCTATATCTGGCAAAACTATCCTTCAAAAGTGAGGGAGAGATTAAGACATTCCCAGATAAATAAAAGCTGAGAGAGAACTGCCCTGCAAGAAATGCTAAAAGGAGTCTTGCAGGTTGGAATGAAAGGACACTCAACAGTAACTCAGATCTGTATGAAGAAATAAAGATCTCAGTAAACGTAAATACATGGGCAATTATAAAAGTTAGTATTATTATAAAAGTAATATGTAACTCCACTTTTTGTTTACTACTTGATTTGAGACTAATACATTTTTAGAAAAACAATTATTAGCCTAAAAGCTATTGTAATAACTTTTGTTTATAATTTCTCATTTTGTCTTCTACATAATTTAAGAGACTAACACATAAAAAATAATTATTACTTTATGTTTTGAGACACAATATAAAAAGATGTAATTTTGTGGAATCAATAATTGAAAGGGGTAGGGATGGAGCTGTATAGGAGCAGAGTTGTATGTTACTGAAGTTCAGCTGGTGTAAATTAAAATTCAAGTTATAACTTGAGGATGTTAAGTGTAATCCTTACAGTAACCACAAAGAAAATAGTTGTAGAGTATGCACAAAAAGAAACGAGAGGGAATAAAATGCTTCACTACAAAAAGTCAGCAAAACACAAAAGAAAACAGTAATACAAGAAGTGAAGAACGAAAAAGCTGTGAGGTATATAAAAAACCAATAGCAAAACATAAAAGCAAATCTCTCCTATCAGCTATTACTTTAAATGTAAATGGATTAAACTCTCTAATCAAAGGACAGAGAGACAGTGGCAGAATGGATAAAAAAAATCGTGAACCAACTATTTGCTGTCTATAAGAGATTCACTTTAGATCCAAAGAAACAAGTGGAATTGATTGAAAGTGAAAGGATGAAAAAAAATATTTCTTGCAAATAGTGACCAAAAGAGAGTAGACAAAATAGACTTTAAAGCAAAAAGTTTACAAGAGACAAAGAAGGACATTATATATTAATAAAAAGTTTAATACAGCAGGAAGAGATAACAACTATTATCATTTATGCACCTAATAACATACCATCAAAATATAGAAGCAAAAATTGACAGACTTGAAGGGAGAAATAGACGATGCCAAAATAATAGTTGGAGAATTCATTAGTCCACTCTCAATAATGGATACAACAACCAGACAGAGGATAAATAAGGAAACAGAATACTTGAACAATACAGTAAAGTAACTAGCTCTGACAGACATATACAGAACACTCTACCCAACAGCAATAAGATACACATTCTTCTCAAGTGCACATGGGACATTCTCTAGGATAGACCCTATGTTAGGCCACAAATTAAGTCTCAGTAGATTTTTAAAAGATAGCTATCATGCAAGGTATTTTCTCCAACCACAATGGGATGAAGAGAAAATTAATACATTCTTAAACAATCAATGAATCTAATAAGCTATTGGGAAATCAGAAGATACTTAGAGACAAAGGGAGGAGAAAATACCATGTATCAAAACTTATGGGACATAGCAAAAGCAGTGCTAAGGAGGAACTATACAGCTATAAATGCTTACACTAAAAACCAAGAAAGTTCTCAAATCAACAACCTAACCTCACAACTCAAGGAAGTATAAAAGGGAGAACAGACTAAATCCAAAGCTAGCAGAAGGAAGGAAATAGTGAAGATTAGAGCAGAGATAAATGAAATAGAGAATGGAAAAACAATAGAGAAAAGCAACAAACCAAAAGTTGGGTCTTTGAAAAGCTCAATAAAATTGACAAACCTTTGGCTAGATTGACGAAGAACAGAAGAAAACTCCAATCACTAAAATAAGAAATGAAAGTAGGGATGTCACTACTGATTCCATAGAAATAAAAAGGAGTAGAGGAGAGTACTATGAACACTTGTACCACAACAAATTAGATAACCTAGATGAAATGGACATTTCTGGAAACATACAATGTACCCATACTGGCTCATGAAGAAATAAAAAATTTGAATAGACCTATAACTAATAAGGAGACTGAATAAGTAATCAAAAACCTCCAACAAAGGAAAGCCCAGGGACAGATGGCTTCACTGGTGAATTCTACCAAACGTTTAAAGAAGAACTAACACCAGTCATTCTCAAACTTTTCCAAAAAAATTGAAGAGGAGGGAACACTTACTAACTTATTCTTGAAACAATTTTGAAAAAGAACAAAGTTTGAGAATTCACACTTCCTGATTTCAAAACTTACTACAAAGCTACAGTAATCAAAACAGTGTGGTACTGGCACAAAGACAGACACATACACAAATGGCATAAAATAGCAATCCTGGAAATGCACCCTCACATATACAGTCAAATGATTTTCAACAAGGGTGCCAAGTCCATTCAATAGGGAAAAGACAATCTTTTCACCAAGTGGTGCTGGGAAAATTGGAAATCCTTATGCAAAAGAATGAAGTTGGACTTACCTAACACCATATGCAAAAATTAACTCAAAATGGATCGTACCTAAGCTTAAGAGCTAAAAGTATAAAACTCTTAGAAGAAAACCTAGGGAAAAGCTTCAGGACATTGGATTTGATGATGATTTCTTAGATATGATACCAAAGGCACAGGAAACAAAAGAAAAAATAGACTAATTGGACTTCATGAAAGTTGTGTGTCAGAGAACACTGTTAACAGTGAAACGGTAGCCCACAGAACAGGAAAAAAATATTTGCAAATCATCTGATAAGTGATTAATATTCAGAAGAGAACTCCTAAAACTCAACAACCAAAAATTTAAAAAAAACCTCGTTCGAAAATTAGCAAAAGAGTTTAACAGACATTTCTTCAAATAAGATGTGCGAATGACCAATACACACATGAAAAGATGCTCAATATCACTAGTTATTAGAGGAATGCAAATCAAAACTACAATGAGAAACCACCTCACACCCGTTAGGATGGCTGCTGTAAAATAAAACAGAAAACAGCAAGTATTGATGAGGATGTGGAGAAATTAGAACGTTGTGCATTGTTGGTGGGGGTGTAAAATGGTATAGCCACTGTGGAAAACAGTACAGCAGTTCCTCAAAAAATTAAAAATAGGTTTATTATGTGATCCAGCAATTCCACGTCTGGATATATACTCAAAGAATAGAAAGCAGGGTTTCAAAGAGATATCTCTACATCCATGTTCATAGCAGCATTATTCACAGTAGCCAAAATGTGGAAGCAACCCAAGTGTTCATCAACAGGTGACCTGGATAAGCAAAATGTGGTATATACGTACAATGCAATATTATTCAGTCTCAAAAAGGAAAGAAATTCTGACGTATGATATAAAATACATCCTTAAGGGTGAACCTTAAGGACATTATTCTAAGTGAAATAAGCCAGTCACAAAAAGACGAATACAGTATGATTCCATTTATATAAGGTACCTAGAGTAGTCATAATCTTGGAGACAGTAAGTAGACTGGTCATTGCAGGGGCTTAGGATCGGGGCGTGGATAAGGAGTTACTGTTTAGTGTATATAGAGTTTCCATTTTGCAAGATGAAAAGTGTTCTGGAGGTGGATGGTGGTAATGGTTGCACAGCAATGTGAATGTATTTGCTGCCACTGAACTGTACGCTTAACAATGGTTAACATGGTAAATTTTATATACATTTTACCACAATTTGAAAAATTGGAGGGGGAAAAAAGCATTCAGGTGTGAAAATAAAAGGTGGAAAACTTTTCTCAGTGCAGGAAGGACTGCTTTTAAAAATTGCTCAAGGACATGCTAAGATTTCAAAGTGCAGCACTAATTTACTGTTGCCCAGCTAACTGGACACTCCAGTTAAGTACGCCTTATGGTTTAAAGGACCCCTTTTTCTGCTTTTCCTTCTTCATATTCCTGTTGCCCTCCTGTCATTCTTACATTGTGTGTTTTTCACTTGCTTTGGCTTTTACACTTCCTTTTTCTTTCTAATGAAAATAGTCATCTGTTTATTTCTTTTTAATTTTTATCCGCTTTTTTCTGTTACAGCAATATCATTTGTTTTATATTTATTTCATATTCAACAGTGTTGCTAAGCACTTATTAATTCTAATGTTTTTATAGATTTGATAATTTTCTTAAGTCCAGAATTGTCTTCCACTTAATTAACATAGAATGAATCCCCATTTATTTAATTCTTCTTAAATTTCTTTTATTAGCGTTTTGTACTTTTCAGCTTACACATCCTGCATGTTTTGTTAGATGTATACCTTAGTATTTAATTTGTTTTGAGTGAATGTAAATAGTATTGTATTTTTCCTTTTGGTTTTTGTGTATTCATTCCTAGTTTATTGAAGCAGAATTGAGTTTTGTGTGTTGATCTTGTATTCTGTGACTTATTAGTTCTAGGAGGCTTTTTTGTAGATTATCTGTGCAAACCATCATGTTATCTGCAAATATGGACATTTTTATTTCTTCCTTTTTGTCTGTATTCCATTCATTTCTTTTTCTTTCTTTATTGCGCTGGAGAAAACTTCCAATGCTATGTTGAACAGCAGAGGTGAGAGTGAACATCTTTTGTCTTGTTCCTGATCTTAGGAGGAAAGCATTCAGTCTTTCACCGTTATAAATGATATCAACAGTAGGTTTTCCATGAGTGTTCTTTATCAAGTTGTAGTATTTTCCTCTATTTTTAGTTTCCTGAGAATTTTTATCATGAAGGGGTGCTGAATTTTGTCAGATGCCTTTTCTGCATCAAATGATAATTGTGATTTTTCTTCTTTAGCCTGGTAATATGGTGGATTACATTGATTGATTTTTTTAATATTGAATCAGCCTTTCATCTCCAGAATAAACCCCGCTTGGTCTGGTGAATAATTCTTTCTATATATTGCTTAATTCTATTTGCTAATATTTTATTAGGAACTTTTACATCTATATTCACAAGAGATAATGTTCTACAGTTTTCTTGTGATTGTCTGGTTTTGGTGTCAGGGTAACACTGGCTTCAGGGAATGAGTTTGGAATGGTTCTCTCCTATTTTCTGGAAGAGATTATGTAGAATTATTGTTGATTCTTTAAACATTTCGTAGACTTCTCCTGTGGAAACATGTCGGCCTGGGGTTTGTTTGTTTGTTTGTTTGTTTGTTTTTGAGGAGGTATTTAATTATATATTGGGTGAGTGGTAGTAGTCTGTGCTTTTTGAGGAAGTGGTCCATTTCATCTAAGTTGTCAAATTCATGTACGTATAGTTGTTTGTAGTGTTCTGTTATTATCCTTTTGATGTCTGCTGTGTCTATAATGATATCCTTATTTTGTTCCCAGTGTTAGTAATTTGTTTCTTCTCTTTTTCTTTGTCAGTTTTCTTTGTTCATTTTATTGATCTTTTCAAAGAACCAAATTTTTGTTTCATTCATTTTTCTCTATTTTTTTCTGTTTTCAGTTTCATTGATGCACGCTTTTATTATATTCTTCCTTATGCTTCCGAGTGTATTTTGCTCTTATTTTTCTAGTTTCTTGAAGAGAGAGCTTGGATTATTGATTTGAGACTTTTCCTCAGTTCTGATGTCTAAAGCAGTGTCCCTTAAAATTGCATCTATTGTATTTTAATTTTCATTCAGTTAAATGTATTTTAAAATTTCTCTTGAAACTTCCGCTTTGACTTATGGTTTATTTAGAAGTGTGTTGCTTGGTTCCAAATATTTGGAGATTTTCCTGTTTAATTTCTGTTCCTGAATTCTTGTTTGATTTCATTGTGATCAGAGAATTTTTCTGTGTGATTTTCTAGAGGAAAAACACACTTCTGTGTGTCTTCTGTACTCTTAATGCTCTACTGCAGTACTGTTTTACTTCTGACACCGGGCGTGTGGGTTTTCCACACGTCAAGCAATTCTGCAACACTAGCTGTGTGTCCTATAATTTAGCTCAATTCTGACACGGTCTATCTGGAGATGGCTAAAAATCCGAGATTCCCACAACCCCTCCTTGGGTTTGATTTATTTGCTGGAGCAACTCACAGAACTCAGGAAAACAGTTTACCTACTAGATTACTAGTTAATGACAAAAGACATCAAAGGAGATGAAGAAATATGTAGAGTGAGATCCAGAAGGGTCCCTAGCACAGAAACTTCTGTCCCAGTGGAACTGGAGTGGGCTACTCTCTCTCTCGGCGTATTTACTACACCAGAAACTCATGTAATCTTACTGAAGAGTTTTTATAGAGCTTAAATCTCCATTCCCCAGTCCCCTCACCTTTCCCCTTACCAGAGGTTGGTGGGTATGGTTGTAAATTCCAGCCTTCTTTCTGGTGACCAGTCCCATCCTGAGGCTATCTAGGGGCCCCACCCTAAGTTACCTCATTAGCATAAACTCGTTGTTAGTGCTCTTGAGTCAATTCTGACTCCTGGCAACCCTGTGTACAGCAGAGTGGAACCCTGCCCAATCTTTTTGTGCCATCCTCTTACCTTCTGGCAGTATATCAAACAATGCTGGGGCTGGCCCCGTGGCCGAGTGGTTAAGTTCGCGCGCTCCGCTGCAGGCAGCCAAGTGTTTCGTTGGTTCGAATCCTGGGCGCTTACATGGCACTGCTCATCAAACCATGCTGAGGCAGCGTCCCACATGCCACAGCTAGAAGGACCCACAATGAACAATATACAACTATGTACCAGGGGGCTTTGGGGAGAAAAAGGAAAAATAAAAAAAATCTGAAAAAAAAACCCAAAACAAAACAATGCTTTGTTGCTATTCATAGGGTTTTCATGGCCAGTTTTTTTGGAAGTGGATGACCAGGTCATTCTTGCTAGTCTGTCTTAGTCTGGAAGCTCCACTGAAACCTGTCCACTATGGGTGACCCTGCTGATATTTGAAATACCCATGACATAGCTTTCAGCATCACAGCAACATGCAGCCACCACAGTATGACAACCAAGAGATGGGTGATGTGGTTCCCTGACCAGGAAATGAACCCAGACTCTGGCGGTGAGAGTGCTGAATTTTAGCCATTAGACCACAAGGGCTGGCTAGCATAATATCAGGTGTGCTCAAAAGCGGTCCTTATGAATGACAAAAGATACTCCTTTCACTCAGGAAATTATAAAGGTTTTTGGAGCTTTGTGCCAGGAAAAGGGATAAAGACCAAATATATTTCCTATTATATCACAGATTTCAATTCTTGAGGTTTGTTTTATGGCCTGGGATATGATCTGTCATGGTATTTGTCTTGAGAAAAATGTGTATTCTGCTATTTTTTGGGTGTAGTGGTCTATAAATGTCAGTTAAAGTCTGTTGGATGATGTTGAGTTCTATTTCCTGTTTAGTTCTATCAGTTATTTTGAGGGAGGTGTTAAAGTCTTCAGCTGTAATTGTGGATTTTTCCATTCTTTCAGTTTTATCAGTTCTTGCTTCACATGTTTTACAGTTCTGCTGTTTGGTGCATTTACATTTAGGATTGCTATGTCTTCTTGATTTCCCTTTTACCATTATGTAATGTCCTTCTCTGTCACTGGTAATTTTCTTTGCTCTGAATTCTACTTCATAATATTTTACTTTGAAGTACCTGAACTATACATGAAGTATATTTTACTTTGAAGTATGTATAAAGTGTACTGATAATATAGCCACTCCCCTTAGTCTACTTTACCTTACATTAATATAGCCTCTCTTCCTTTCTTTTTAGTAATTTTTGCATGGTTTATCTTTTTTCATCCTTTTACTTTTGTCCTACCTATATCATTATATTGGAAGTGTATTTCTTTTAAACAGAATATAGTTGATTCATTTTGTGTGTGTGTGAGGAAGATTGTTCCTGAGCTAACCTCTGTGCCAATCCTCCTCTATTTTGTACGTGGGACGCCACCAAAGCATGGCTTGGGAAGTGGTAAATAGGTCCACACGCAGGATCCGAACCTGTGAATCCCAGGCTGCCTGAAGTGGAGTGCACGAACTTAACCAGTACGCCACCAGGCTGGCCCCTGATTCATGTTTTTTAATTCATTTTGCCAAGCTCTGTCTTTTAATTCATGTATTTATATCATTTACATTTAATGTAATTATTGATATGTTAAAGCTTAATTCTGCCATTTTATTTATTTATTTTCTGGTTTCTTCTGTTTTCTTTTTTTGCCTTTCTATGAATTAATTGAACTTTTTTTTAGAGTTCCTTTTACATTTATCTATTGTATTTTTTTAGTGTATCTCATTGTGTAGCTTTTTTAGTTGTAGCTTTAGGTATTACATGCATAATATATCACAGTCTACTGATATGGTCATTTTAGGAGTTTGCATGAAGTATAGAAACCTTAATTTACTCCTTCCCATTTATAATATATTCAGAAAACTCAAGAGGAAGAAATTCTATTCTATTTACCCATATTTTTGCTTCTTTCTTTGTTCTTTCTTCATTCCTGATATTTCAAGATTCCCTCTTGTGTCATTTTCTTTCTGCAGAGAACTTCCTTTAGCCATTCTTTTAGGGTAGGTTTGCTCTTGACAAATTCTCTTTGGTTTTTCTTCATCTGAGAATGTTTTGATTTCCCTTTCATTATCGAAGGATCATTTCACTGGATATACAATCCTAGGTTGCCAGTTCTTTTCTTTTCAGCACTTCAAAAATTTTGTGCCACTTCTTTCTGGCCCCTGTGGTTTCAGATGAGAAAAATTGACTATCTTTTAATTGTTTTCTCCGTATAGCTAATGCATTGTCTCTCTCTGGCTGCTTTCAAGATAGTTTTCCTTTTTTTTGGGGGGGGGGGGTTCTCCATTATTTTTATTTTTTAATTGAGTTAATGAAAGGTTACAATCTTGTGAAATTTCAGTTGTACATTATTGTTTGTCAGTCATGTTGTAGGTGCACCACTTCACCCTTTGTGCCCACCCCCCACCCCACCTTTCCCCTGGTAGCCACTAATCTGTTCTCTTTGTCTACATTTTTAAATTCCTCATATGAGTGGAGTCATACAGAGATTGCCCTTCTCTGTCTGGCTTATTTCACTTAACATAATTCCCTCAAGGTCCATCCATGTTGTCACAAATGGGATGATTTAGTTCTGTTTTACGGCTGAGTAGTATTCCATTGTATGTATATACCACATCTTCTTTATCCAATCATCTGTTGATGGGCACTTAGGTTGCTTCCACGTCTTGGCTATTGTAAATAATGCTGCAATAAACATTGGGGTGCATAGGTCTTTTGGAATTGCTGACTTCAAGCTCTTGGGTAGATCCCCAGTAGTGGGATAGCTGGGTCGTATGGTAGTTCTATTTTTAATTTTTTCAGGAATCTCCATACTGTTTTCCATAGTGGCTGCACCAGTTTGCATTCCCACCAGCAGTTCTCAAGATAGTTTTTCTTTGTCTTTAGTTTTCACAAGTTTGATTATGAGATGTTTTGGAGTAGATTTCTTTGGGTTTATCCTGTTTGCAGTTCACTAAGCTTCTTGAATATGGAGGGTTATGTTGTTTTTCTGAATTTGAGAAAATTTCAGCCATTATTTCTTCAAATACTTTTTCATTTCCACTTTTTCTTGTCTCCTCATGAGACTCCAATGACATGAATGTTAGATCTTTTGTTATGGTCTCACTGGTTTCTGAGGCTCTGTTCATTTTTTTCCAGTCTATTTTCTCTCTTTTGTTCAGATTGGATAAGTTGTATTGTTCTGTCTTCAAGTTCACTGATTCTTTCCTCTGTCCCCTCCATTCTGCTAGTGAACCCATCCATTGATCTTTTTATTTCAGTTATTTTATTTTCTGCTTGTAAAATTTCCATTTGTTTCTTCTTTATAGCTTCTCTTTCTTCGTAGAGACTTGCTGTTTTTTTCATGTGTTTATATTTTTTTGTTGAAGCATTTTTATAATGGCTGCTTTAAAATCCTTGTCAGATCATTTGACATTCTGGTCATCGTAGTGTTGGTGTGTGCTGATTATCTTTTCTCATTCAGTTTGAGATCTTCCTGGTTCTGGATACGGCTAATGATTTTCTTTTGAAACCTAGACATTTGGGGGATTCTATTAAGACTCTGGATCTTATTTAAACCTCATATTGTAGGCCTCTTCTGATACTGCTCCAGCGGATAAAAAGGGACACTGCCTCTTTACTTTTAGGTGGACGTGGAAGTCTAGGATCTTCGTGTGGCCATCATTGACACCCTGGGGAGGGAGGGCTGTCTTGTTACTACTGGGAAGGGGTAGGAATACAGGCTCCCACTAGGCTTCCAGTGATATCACCCTGACTGGGAAAGGTCACCTTGTTGCTGTCTCCATGTGGACCCCACTGACACCATGGAGGGGGTGGCCCTGTTACCACGGAGCAGGGATGAACTTCCTGACTCTCCATTAGAACTCCTCTGACATTATTTTATTAGGGAGAGGGAAGGGCACCATCAGTACTGCTGGTTGAGGCAGAAGTCCAGACTGCCTCTGTGATCTCCACTGACACCACCAAGGGGGGTTGTTCATTAACACTCAATAGGGGTATAACTCCCAGCTCTCCACTCAACTTCCTCTGATACTGCCCTGGCAGAGAGATTGGGATGCCCTGTTATAGGCTCCCAAGGTTGTAAGTCTAGGCTCTCCACTAAGCCTTTGCTGCTGGGGGTATGGCTGTCATTTTTTCTGTGGTGTCGGCTGGAGTAGAGCAGTTGTCTAAATTTTCTCTCTTGCTTGTCTGTCCCTTTCCTGGTACTCTGGTTAGAGAGAGCATGCTTTTCTCTTTTTTTTGGTACCTGCACTGCTTGGCATTTCTGGGTTACTGGCTTCATTAGCTTCAATTCGTGGACTTATGAGGCATGAAGAAAATCCAGGAACTCACCACTGTGTTATTCCTCAGGTGCTGAGGTTCCTAACCAGTCTGCCTTGACGTCTCCAGTTTTCAGAACCTTATATATGTTTTATACATATAACGTCCAGAGTTTTTAATTGTACTTAGTGGAAACAATAGGGAAAAGTACATCTATTCCATCTTCCCAGAAGAAGATATCATGTATAGCTTTTAAAATCCCCCCACCTCCCGTGAGATTCTAATTGGTGCTTCCTTGCCCCAGTCCTACCCTTAAAGGCCACTGGACTAAAAGATCTTCAAAATAATTTTCTATACTTTTTTCTAAGTTTATAGTTTTATTTCTTGGTCTGTATCACATATGAAATCTTTCAAGCTGTGACAGCTTTCTACTACTCATTGTTTATGGAGCTTGCAGGCAACAGAACAGCTCATTTTGGGCACTGCTGTCACTGTTTTGTATCCATTCAGTTGACGAGTTGGTATTTCCTCTTCCTCTGGATCCATGCCCATGTCTAACAAATAGCCTTCATATTATTCAGGAAACTTAGATAACTCACATCTCAAAAATATCTTTCAGATGACTCTGTCCCATTGATCCTGAAATTTTCAAATATGTTATGGATAAAATTAATATTCTTTTCTCTCCAGAACGATGGAACAATTATAGAGAGCTGGTTTGGCTTGGATAGTTGAAATACTGGCATCTGCCCAATTAGAGTGATAACAAATTACAACTCAAACCCATTAATCTCATGTGCAGTTTAATGGAGGGTTTTCTGTTCCCAACTGTCTAGTTTAAAAAGCTGTCTGTATTGTTAGACTGCCTTGATGAAATTCTTGTCAGCTGGCAAAGAACAATTACCAAGAAATTAAGCAAATTATTGCTTCTTGTTTGATTATAGATAGTTCTCAGAACCTTGTGTAGCTTGTATCAGGAGACAGCTTTCAGATTTCCATAAAAACAACAGTGCTCAAAAAATAATGATCATGAAAATAGCAAAAAAAGGAGCTCACTGATCAAGCTGATTTCAGTTCAGAAAGACAGGATGAGTTGTCTTTAAAACTGCAAAGACCGTGATTTCCCTTGCATTAATTCTCTAAATTGGCTTCAAGAGCACGTAGAACATGAACCTTTCAAATTACTTGAGAATTTAGCTGTAGCTCTAGATTTGAAAAACAAGACCTTTAAGAATAAAATGCATGCTCTATAAAGGCACAATGTCTAGCATTTGTCATTTTCAATTTTCAATAAATGCTCATTTTCAGTCTAAAGTTAGTCCTGAGATGAAAGAACATAATTACATAAAAGTGAGTTCTTAGACAAATGTTAGGTTCATGATTAATTAATTATCCTGATATTAATACCTGTTCCCTCAACTCTGCAAAAAGGAGGAAAACAGGGAAGATAAAGGAGACCAGAAGCAGAAGCTTGGCAAAGATAGAATTTAACAGATGGTTGAAAGAAAAGGAATGAGAGGGTGAGGCCGAAAGGAAGCAGCCAGTGAGGCTGAGGAAGCCTGGGCAGTGAGAATAACAGTTTAGGAAGGAGGAAGAGGTGGCCATGTGGTCTAGGATGGGGACTCCTGGCTGCGTCTGTAGATGACAAAGAGTTATTGGGAAACATGCAAATGGGATGGAATAAAGCAGAACCTGGAGAGGTGGGAGGGATGGGTCTAGGACCTGGAAAGCCTGTGGGAGTTAAGATGGGTAGTGGATTGCCTCTCTCTTTTTTTAATTTTTAAAATTTTTTTTTGTTGCAGTAACATTGGATTATAACATTATATAACTTTCAGATGTACATTGCAATATATTTCAAATTCTATGTAGATTGCATCATGTTCACCACCCAAGACTAATTATAGTCCATCACCACACACGTGTGCCTAATCACACCTTTGGCTCTCCTCCCTTCCCCTCTGGTAACCACCAATCCAACCTCTGTTGCTATGTGTTTCTTTGTCCTTGTTTTTATCTTCTACTTATGAGTGAGATCATATGGTATTTGACTTTCTCCCTCTGACTTATTTCACTTAGCATAATACCCTCAAGTTCCATCTATGTTGTCACAAGTGGCTGGATTTCATCATTTCTTTTGGCCGAGTAGTATTCCATTATGTGTATATACCACATCTTTATCTCTTCGTCCCTTGATGGGCACCTAGGTTACGTCCAAGTCTTGGCTATTGCGAATAATGCTGCAATGAACATAGGGGTGGATGTATCTTTATGCTTTAGTGTTTTCAAGTTCTTTGGATAAATATCCAGCAGTGGAATAGCTGGATCATATGGTAGATCTATTCTTAATTTTCTGAGGATACTCCATACTGCTTTCCATAGTGGCTGCACCAGTTTGCACTCCCACCAGCAGTGTATGAGGGTTCCCTTCTCTCCACATCCTCTCCAACACTTGTTGTTTCCTGTCTTGTTAATTATAGCCCTTCTGACCGGAGTGAGGTGATATCTCATTGTAGTTTTGATTTGCATTTCCCTGATAGTTAATGATGTTGAACATCTTTTCATGTGCCTGTTGGCCATCCATATATCTTCTTTGGAGAACTCTGTTCAGATCTTTTGCCTGTTTTTCAATTGAGTTGTTGGTTTTTTTGTTCTTGTGATGTATGAGCTCTTTGTATATTTTGGATATTAACCCCTTATCTGATATATGGTTTGCAAATATCTTCTCCCAGTTGTTAGATTGTTTTTTTGTTTTGTCGATGGTTTCCTTTGCTGTGCAGAAGCTTTTTAGTTTGATGTAGAACCATTGGTTTATTTTTTCTTTTGTTTTCCTTGCCCAGTCAGATATAGTACTTGAAAATATGCTCCTAAGACCAACGTCAAAGAGCGTGCTGCCTATGTTTTCTTCTAGAAGTTTCATGGTTTCAGGTCTTACATTCAAGTCTTTAATCCATTTTGAGTTGATTTTTGTGCATGGTGTAAGATAATGGTCTACTTTCATTCTTTTCCATGTGGCTGTTCAGTTCTCCCAACACCGCTTATTGAAGAGACTCTCCTTTCTCCATTGTATGCTCTTGGCTCTCGTGTTGAAAATTAGCTGTCTGTGTATGTGTGGGCTTATTTCTGGGCTCTCTTGTTCTGTTCCATTGATCTGTGTGTCTGTTTTTGTCCCAGTACCTTGCTGATTTGGTTACTATAGCTTTGTAGTATATTTTGAAATCAGGGGGTGTGATACCTCCAGCTTTGTTCTTTTTCCTCAGGATACCTTTGGCTATTCGGGGTCTCTTGTTGTTGCATATAAATTTTAGGATTCTTTGTTCTATTTCTGTGAAAAAATGTTGTTGAAACTTTGATCAGGATTTCATTGAATCTATAGATTGCTTTAGGAAGTATGGAAATTTTAACCATGTTAATTCTTCCAATCTAAGAGCACGGAATATCTTTCCATTTCTTTGTGTCTTCTTCAGTTTCTTTTGACAATGTTTTATAGTTTTCCGTGTACAGGTCTTTCACCTCTTTGATTAAGTTTATTCCTAGGTATTTTATTCTTTTTGTTGCAATTGTAAATGCGATTGTATTCTTAATTTCTCTTTCTCCTACTTTGTTGTTAGTGTATAGAAATGCAATCGATTTTTGTATGTTGATTTTGTATCCTGCGACTTGGCTGTATTCATTTATTATTTATAAAAGTTTTTTAGTAGATTCTTTAGGGTTTTCTATATATAAAATCATGTCATCTGCAAATAGTGACAGTTTCGCTTCTTTTTCAATTTGGATCCCTTTTATTTCTTTTTCTTGCCTGATTGCTCTGACTAGGATTTCCAATACTATGTTAAATGAGAGTGGTGAAAGTAGGCATCCTTGTCTGGTTCCTGTTCTTAGAGGAATAGCTTTCAGTTTTTCTCCATTGAGAATGATATTAGCTGTGGGTTTGTCATGTATGACATTTATTTTGTTGAGATATTTTCCTTCTATACTCATTTTATTTAGAGTTTTTGTCATAAATGGATGCTGTATCTTGTCAAATGCTTTTTCTGCGCCTATTGAGATGATCATGTGATTTTTATTCTTCATTTTGTTAATGTGGTGTATCACAATTGATTTGTGGATATTGAACCACTCCCTATATCCCTGGAATAAAACCCACTTGATCATAATGTATGATCTTTTTAATGTATTATTGTATTCGATTTGCTAGTATTTTGTTGAGGATTTTTCCATCGATGTTCATCAGTGATATTGGCCTGTAATTTTCTTTTTTTGTGTTGTCCTTGTCTGGTTTTGGTATCAGGATAATGTTGGCTTTGTAGAAGGAGTTAGGAAGCCTCCCCTCCTCTTCAATTTTTTGCAAGAGTTTGAGAAGGATAGGTATTAAGTCTTCTTTGAATGTTTGGTAGAATTCACCAGGGAAGCCATCTGGTCCTTGATTTTTATTTTTTGGGAGGTTTTTAATTACTTTTTCGATCTCCTTACTGGTGATAGGTCTATTCAAATTCTCTACTTCTTCTTGATCCAGTTTTGGAAGGTTGTATGAGTCTAAGAATTTATCTATTTCTTCTAGATTATCCAATTTGTTGGCATATAGTTTTTCATAGTATTCTCTTAAAATCTTTTGTATTTCTGAGGTGTCCATTGTAATTTCTCCTCTTATGTTTCTGATTTTATTTATTTCAGCCTTCTCTTTTTTTCTTGGTGAGTCTACCTAAAGGTTGGTCAATTTTGTTTATCTTTTCAAGGAACCAGCTCTTGGTTTCTTTAATTTTTTCTACGTTTTTAGTCTCTATTTCATTTATTTCTGCTCTTTTATTAATTCCTTCCTTCTGCTGATTTTGGGCTTTGTTTGTTTTTATTTTTCCAGCTCCTTTAAATGCATTGTTAGATTGTTTATTTGGGATTTTTCTTGTTTGTTGAGGTAGGCCTTAATTGCTATAAACTTTCCTCTTAGAACCACTTTTGCTATATCCCATAGATTTTGGCATGTTGTGTTTTCATTTGTCTCCAGGTATTTTTTTTAAGATTTTATTTTTTTCCTTTTTCTCCCCAAAGCCTCTCAGTACATAGTTGTATATTCTTTGTTGTGGGTCCTTCTAGTTGTGGCATGTGGGATGCTGCCTGAGCATAGTTTGATGAGCAGTGCCATATGTCCATGCCTAGGATTCGAACCAACGAAACACTGGGCCGCCTGCAGCAGAGCGCGCAAACTTAACCACTTGGCCACGGGGCCAGCCCCTGTCTCCAGGTATTTTTTGATTTCTCCTTTGATTCCTTCATTGACTCAATTGTTGTTCAGTAGCATTTTGTTTAATCTCCACGTTTTTGTGCCTTCTCTGATTTTCTTCCTGTAGTTGATCTCTAGTTTCATACCTTTGAGGTCAGAAAAGATACTTGGTATTATTTTGATCTTCTTGAATTTATTGAGACTTGTTTTGTGGCCTAATATGTGATCAGTCCTGGAGAATGTTCCATGTGCATTTTAAAAGAATGTGTATTCTGCAGTTTTTGGATGGAATGTTCTGTATATATCTACTAAGTCCATCTGATCTAATGTGGCGTTTAAAGCCAATGTTTCCTTATTGATCTTCTGTTTGGATGATCTATCCATTGGTGTAAGTGGAGTGTTAAAGTCCCCTACTGTTATTGTGTTACTGTTTATTTTTCCTTTTATGTCTGTTAATAATTGCTTTATATATTTAGGTGCTCCTATGTTGGGTGCATAGATATTTACAAGCATTATATCCTCTTGTTGGATTTTTCTCTTTATCATTGTGTAGCGCCCTTCTTTGTCTCTTGTTAAAGTCTATTTTGTCTGATATAAGTATTGCTACCCCAGCTTTCGTTTCATTGCTATTTGCATGGAGTCTTTTTCCATCCCTTCACTTCCAGTTTGTGAGTGTCTGTAGGTCTGAAGTGTGTCTCTTTTCTGCAGCATATATATGGGTCCTGTTTTTTTAATCTAGTCGGCCACCCTTTGTCTTTTGATTGGAGCATTTAGTCTGTTAATATTTAAAGTAGCTATTGGTAAATATGTATTTATTGCCACAAAGATGGCTTTTTTCTCCCCAGAAGGAATTTCTCCCTCTTCCGCCTCAGTCATGACTGTCCCTTGTTGTGGGGATTCCTTTTATCCAGTTTAAAGTTTTCTCTCCAGGGTAATTTTTCCAAGAATAGTTGTAACCTAGATGTGTTTGTGGGAGGAGGTGAGTTCAGAGTCTGCCTATGCCACCATCTTGACAAGATCTCCCAAAATCTGAATTGCCTCTCTTTTCCCTCAGGGACAAATGGGAATGAATGAGATAGGGGTAGGGATGACAATTTAGATAAACTTTGCTTAAGAGAGGAGAAACCATGAAAAGGCCATTATAGATGGCCTTAATCTTCTCAGTAATGGAGGAGAGGTCATCTTCATGCTACCTAATTCAGTGCTAATGCATAGTTGGTACTCAATAAACGTCTGGAATGATTCAGTGAGTGAATGAGTGAATGAACAAATAGCCTTGAGTTGGGTGGAAAATCCATTCTTTCCCTTCCCTGCACCTCCATTTTCCCTCTGTCACCCTAGCTGATTAGTGAGTCTTTTAGCATAAGGGCTGGGTAGAGACCCTTAGTGAATATTTCCTCTTTGGTGAATTAAATGAAGAGAAACATAAAATTCTGAATCAACATTATGCCAGGGAAGTGAGAAACTGGTCTCACATGTGTG
This sequence comes from Equus quagga, assembly GCF_021613505.1. Lineage (NCBI taxonomy): Eukaryota > Metazoa > Chordata > Mammalia > Perissodactyla > Equidae > Equus > Equus quagga. The sequence continues at coordinate 140,154,499 of NC_060267.1, read as the reverse complement.
TCCTTTTGAAAAGTCATCATTTGTTTTTGATGTTGTGGAAGTTGCTAACAGAGATATATGTGATTCTTCTTGACTTGCCTTTGGAGATTTGGAGGTTCTGCACATAGGTTTCTTAAAGCATTCTACACGATACAAACCAGGGCAACATTTCTTATGTGAACCCATGTTTGACATTTAGTATGAATAAGCCAGATTATGATTCCAAGAACAAAAACATTCTACTTTTTTAGAAAGCCTATTATATTTAAGAAAATTAGGAAGGGCACTGTCTCAAGGCTTTCATTTGTTTTTTAAATATAGTGACACTTGACCACATGATTTTGATATATTTGTTGCTTTAATGAAGATTTATTGAGCACTTGCTGTGCACCCATACTAGGCCAGATAGTTTTGGAAAGGCAAGCTAACCCTCTTCAGATGCCTGATCCTCACAACAGTTACAGCCTCCCAGTTTCCACATGAGGACAGTGAGGCCCGGAGAGATGAGTCATTTGTCCAGGGTCACCATCAAGTCCATGGCAGAGCCAGTGCTCGACCTCAGTCTTTGGCCTACCAGCCCTCTGCTCCTTCCATCTGTTGCCCTCCACCTGCCCTCAGGAGCTGACAGCCTCTTTAGGAAGGTGAACAAAACTTGGATACTCAAATAAAAGGGCCAAAAAGTCTGTGTTAGGTCCTAAAGGTACTTGGTTTTTAAGACTCAGTTGGGTGGAGCATGGAGCATTAGGTCTCCCTGTCGTTTCCCTGTGGCCTGGGCAGCAGACTGATTCTACCCCCACACTGTGGGGAAGGGAGCCTTGTAATTGGATCCCCTCGGGGCCCCTGGCATTACCATCCTCTTCTCATCTGTGTGGTCAGCATTTGCCAAGTACATTACCTACATTTGCTCATTTAGTCCTCGTATCTATCCCAGGATTTGGTCCAATTATTGGCCCATTTTATGAGTATATTAGTTATCTATTGCTATATAACAAATTGTCTCAAAACTTAGTAGTTTAAAACAATACACTCTTATTAAATATTTCACAGTTTCTGTGGAGTAGGAATCTAGGCATGGCTTGGTTGGGTCCTCTGGCGTAGAGTCCCTTCTAAGGCTGCCATCAAGACCAAGGCTGAGGTCCCATCTGAAAGCCTGACTTGGGTAGGATCTGCTTCCAAGTTCACTCATGTGGTTTTTAGCTGCTGGACTGGGGACCGGTTCTTGCTGGCTGTTGGCCAGAGGCCTCCCTCAGTTCCTTACCACCTGGGCCTCTCCATTGGGCAGCGCCCAGCATGGCAACTGGCTTTCTTTGGATCAAGAGAGACAGTGAGAAAGAGAGGGAAAGAGAATGCCCAAGACAGAAACCACAGTCTCTTTAAACCTCATCCTGAAGTGACATCTCATCACCTGCTGTATTCTGTTTGTTAGAAGCAAGTGTCTGGGCCCAGCCCACACTCGAAGGAAGATTTCCTAAGGTCATGAAAACCAGCAGGCAAGGATAGTTGAGGACCATCTTAGAGGCTGCCTGCCACAACTAATGAGGAAGATGAGGCACAGATATGGTCGAGTCACTTGCCTAGTGTCACACAACCCCTAGGTGGGGTCTGAGCTCTAATGTACTAACTTTGGGACCCCTGTCTGTCGTCTCCTCCCCCCGCCGTACTCTTGCTTATTACTCACAGGCAAAGGTGTCCACCTGGCTTCTTTCACTCTTGTAATACCAACTAGGAAGATGGGTAGGCCAGCCTGGGCCTCTTACCCAGGGATGTGGACAGGGACCCCTCCACTCCCATTATATTCGCCTGTGGTTCTGCACTTAGGCCAGATCTTTCCCTTTAGAGTCTGGGTCATCAGAACTGGTTTTATGGATATACACTAAGGTTGTCCAGGGGCCTTGGAGCTGGCCTTGTGGATGTGCTTCCATGGTAACCCCAGGACATTTGTTTGTCTGTAGACCACTCTCTCTGATTCCTTTAAACTCCACTGTGGGGAGTGGTCTCAAGGTGTATATTGCAAGTATATTGGAAGACTTCTCACCAGGACAAGGGTCTACCACTGTAGACTCAATTCTTTGGTTTTCTTCTTCCTTTGAATCTAAACTGGTTTTCAAGAACTGTAAAACTGTAGGCTAATTCCCAGGGTTCACTGTACAAAATCAGTGAAGTTTAGAAAACTGTTTATAATTTTTAAAAAAGTCACCCATGGTCAGTGTCATCCTGAGGCAATCCAGAGTTTGTTTATATGTTGTCATTTTTTCTAGTATTCTGTTCATTTTTTATTATATAATTGAAACCATAAAATATACTCAATTTTGTATTAAATATTATATTCCCATGTCATTAAATATTATATGTAATATTTATCTAAGTCAAGGATATAATAGTTAAACTATTTCATTTGTTCTAGTTTTAGTGCAAATTGTACAAATAGTGAAATAGAAAGACAACTATGTAAACTACATAAACATTCATAATACAAGTTTAACTATATGTGGTATGTATCTAGTTCATACGGCTTTCCCTGCTTCCAACAAATCCAGCATGAAAGTCTTACCAAAGCTGAGGTGACAGTGAGGGGAAGAACTCGTTTGCAGTGGTACAGATGCTGAGTCATTCAGACCCATGTTGGGATCCTAATTTTGCCTCCTACTAGCCATGTGACCTTAAACAAGTTACTATGAGTCCCAATTCTCTGATCGGTACAATGATTATTTATTCATTCAACAGTCCTTTATTAAACATCCATTGTACCAGGTGCTGTTCCAGGCACTCGCAGTACATCAGTGGGAGTCAGACAAAAACCCTTTCTTTCCTGGAGGAACCTTACAGTTTACTGCAGGGTGGGGGGAGGAGGGAAGACAAAGACAGGCGATAAGCATAATAAATAAGTAATAATACAGGATGGTAGGAGGTCATAAGTGCTGGGGAAAGAAAAATGTAGAGCCGAGTAAAGGGGGCAGGAGGGCCGGGGTGAATTGTGATTTTAAATGGGGAGGGAGGTCAAGCCACATTTGATAACCATAGTAACTGACTCCTGGGAATGTTGTAGGAACTAAATGAGATGCTTCTGAACTGCCAAAACTGGACCCAGTGCTTGGTCAGCCCCTGGTAAATGTTTGCTATTATTGTTATTATTACTGCTACTGTTGTTCCTAAAAGAACGTTCACATGGTATTCTGTTATCTAGGAGTGCTCCCGCCCATTCATTCTGCTTCATTTACCCAGACCTCCTTGGAGCACGTGTTTGAGTCGGTTGGGGCAGACTGGGCACAGCGAGGCTGTACTTCCCAAGGTGCTTTTTCACTGCCCAATGCCCCTCTGGAGAGATCTGGGTTCCAGTTTTGCTTCTGCCACCCAAGAATTGGGCAGCTTTGGTTGGGCCCCTCCCTCCTGAGGTGCAGTTTTCTCCTGTGTAGAGCAGCATCCACAGAGCCCCTGAGGGAGTGAGACCGTGGAGGGACGAGCAGTTTGGGAGCATAGAGCTGGATACAAATGTGGCCTGTTATTTGCTAATTAAGACTCAAAGCCAGAGCTGTGCTGAGTGGTCTGCCTTCACTCTCAGTGCCCTGCTCCTGCCTGGGGTCCTTTAAGAGCATCTACGTGAGGAACTAGCCATCTGCCACACGGCCTCTGCCCCTGAAGCCCCAGGGGAAGGCCAGGCCACTCTTTGTTGGCTTTCTGCAGCTTTCCCTTCAAGAACCATTTCTCCTCTGGGGAGAGAAATGAGCTGTCAGTAGGTTTGGCGTTTTTAAACAGCTGATCACTGAACATAGGTAGTTACCAAATCAAGTTTCTGTATCTGTTGCCATGAAGGTGGGTTTAAAGTGGTTACTTCCTAATTGCTGCTTCTTATGCTTGTTTTGTGAAAATGTAGGGAGTGAGGACTGTCAGAGAATCTGTGCTGGGGCAGGGCTGAGGCGTGCTGGGAGGATTTGGATCCCGGCAGGCTTGTTGAGATATTCCTCTTAGCACAGTGTACTGGGGACCTTCTTAGAAATCTCATATGGACTAACTGTCGAAGCCTGGCTCGTTAAGTTCTGTGAAGACACAAGGGCAGGATAGGACCCCGTCTCTCCTGTGGTATTTGGGAGGAACCCCTTTGTAGTGGTTCTCAACCCTGGCTACCCGTGAAATTCCTGGGGGTGGGTGAGACCTAGGCATCGGTAACTTTTAAAGCTTCATTTCAAGGTGCAACCAAGTTTGAGAGTCAGTGTTAAGTTTAGAGGACTTAGTGTGGGCGTGGTCATAATTGTCCTATTCCAGTAGATTTTCTCATGAGCCTCCCTGTTCCTTCTTCCAACACAGCAGGTGCAGAGCTGTGGACTGGAACCTAGAACCATCACCAGCAAGGAACATCTGATGCAGTCTGCAAGGTTTTTTTAACTAAGCTGCACAGTATGAATCCTGAGGCTGGTTTCTCTGGCCTTTGAGCTGTGCTATGCTTTCAGAACCCCTCCCCTTTAGAATCAGAGAACCTGGGAGGGAATAAAAGACAAGGTTATTACCATACATTGCTTTTTGATCTGTGGAATGAAGAGCAGATGACAAAAATGCATGTTACACAAGAGGTATGTGAGTACCTCTGTCTTCTGTCTCCAAGATTCATTGTCTGACAGCAGGTGACTCACAGTGAGACTGGGGGACGGGGAGGCAACGCCTTGTCGCTGCAAACTGTGATGCAGGGCGGGTACTCACCTTTCTCACTGTGTTTATTTTCCAATGTACAGGGCTGCCGAATGACCGACTTGATAAACATGTTGCCTCAGGTTTTTGTTTTAGTTTGTTAAATCCTGATAGCTAACCTAAATATTGTGAGGTTGCAATGCAAATTAAATGCATAATGGCTTTGAGTGACGTTAGCCGTTTTGTGATCTGGGACCAATCACTGTTAGAGATGCAAGGGGACCAAGAAACAAAGACCTTACTAAATCCTGCCAGAGCAGAAGTGAGAAGTGACCTAGCTGGCCCTCCCTATGGTGGGTTGCCACCAGAGGTGACTGGGAGCAGCTTTGTGTGGATTCTTCCATCTGGGTCGTGTGTTTTGGTCTTTCCCTCATAAACACCATCTCTTTTAGTCAGAAAGCCAATATTTGGTAAGAAATAGTAATAGTAAGTTATTTTTACCTCAGTCCTTTCCTCTCCCTTTCACCTTGTCCCAGTAGCCTAACAAGGGTATCAACCCACCTCTTTGAATGGTGCGATAATGAAGCCAGCCTCACTCCTCCCAGAACACTCTCTGAGTCAAGCCAAGGGAACAGCACCACTCATCCCTCCTGTGTGCCCAGCGTGTGCTTTATGTACAGTACTGTGTTTGTTCTCACAACTGGCCTCTCAGGTGGGTTTCATTACCCGTTTTCTAGATAGGGACACTTGGCTGTGGCCAAGAAGCTATTGATGATGCGAGGACCTGAACCGAAGTCAAATGGCTCCAGAGTGGAATGTCTTTCTTTTAGATCACTCTCTCTCTCACTCTTTTCCTGGAGCAAGGAGAGATAGCCTGAGGAGACCTCAGTGAAGTAGGTACACAGAAGGTAACCAACTGCCGTGACTCATCCTTCACAAACCAAATGCCATTTTATATCAGGGACAGTAAAGTAGGCCTCTGTGGCTCAGCCTTCTTGGATTTCGTCATTGCCGAATCACTGTGCTACAGGAACTCCTGGCAAGGCTGGCTTAGTTATTAATTTGTGCAGTCACTGAGGTGTGGGTGGCAGGCCCCAAAGGATAGTGTTTGAGCCTCACTTGTATTCTGAGAGAGCTTACCTTCTGTGCCGGGCTCTGTGTTTGACAGTGAATATGCAAAATATTTTCAATGCTAAAAACCAGGTATTGTAGAATGTAAAACTTCAGTGTGGAGGAATGACTCTAGTTGAGATCCCAATGCATAAATTTGGTCTCTTGTCAGCTGGATTGCTCTTTCTCAAGCTCAGGGGCATATAAAAGTTGACACTTTTATATAGACCTATGTGGAGTGTAGCCGAATTGCAGTTGCTTTTAGAGCTATAACTTTGAATTGCCTGACTTTTTGTTTTAAAAACAAAGGTGCATCAACATAGATGTTGGCTTATTTGGAAAGCAGGGCAAAGGAAAGCACAGGAATGAAAAAGGATTTAGGAACAGTAAACAGCCTTCCTTGACTTCTCTGGTGGTCTCACGATGAAATCTTAACAAGTTGGTGCTGTCCCACAGCTTGTGGGCAGGTGTGGGCAACACGAATCCCCATCCCACAGACGGAGGACTCCCCCTTCTGCAGGATCCCAACAGATGATCTTTAAACTCTTACTTGTTCCACAAGTCTTATGGGAGGGGATAAGCTGATGTTGTATCAAGAAAAACTGTGCCTCTCTAACTTCGAAATAGGACATGTATTACCTGAGATTTTCCAAGTCAGACAACTACTTGGAAGCATATTAAATGGTTTAAAATGTAGATAGTAAAATCAATCACTCATTCCCAGTGAGGAGCATTATGCGTGCATCACAGAGTTTCAGAATTGTATCTGCCTATACCCCTGGACTTGACAGGTCTCTCCGGTGGTTGGTCTCAGAGTTGATAGAAGGGCCCGTGGTTGCATCGTGCAGCATTCCCGTCTGCCCTGCAAGACGTGCTCAACAGAGATGGAGTCACACTTGCTGGAGAAGGAGACCTAAGTTAACTTACTCGTGTTTCTACTTCTCCCAATGATGTTTTATTGCGTTTTATGGAATGCCCACCAGAGAGTTGCTTGGTTCACTGTTCCTTAATCTTTTAGTTTAGTTGATCTCAAACTAAAAAGGTTGAAACCCTTAGAGTAGTGTTTCTCCCCTGGCACTATTGACATTTGGAGCTGGGTAATATTTTGTTCTAGGGGCTGTCTTGTACACTATCGGGTTTTTAACAGCATCCCTGGCCTCTATCCACTAGATGCCAGTAGCACCCCACCACCACCACAGTTGTGACAAACAAAAATGTCTCCAGGCCTCCATTGGGAACACAACTTCTTTAGGAGAAGGAAGGAATAGCTGTTGACATCTTTTTGGATGTTGAAACCCCCAAAGACCCTTGTCTGTGGGGCTGGGTTTTGAGTAAGTAGTTCCCAAAACATGGAAAAGGAGTCTTGATTTCTAGCCAGTTGACAAAAGGTAGAGCTTTTAAGCAGTTTAATTTCAGAAAGATGTCTTTGATTATTTTTGCTGAGATGAGGCATTAGAAGACTAGAAATAGCTGTTTTGGTTTCAGGGCTTTTTTAAATCAGCAAACCAGGAGAGGCTCCAGAAGGGTTCTGTAACTTTTTCAGGAAATGCATTTCTGAGCGGAGTCTATCCCTGACCATGTTTATGGTTCTTGTGAGACTGGACTCCTGGGGAGCCTTGCGAGTGCCTGCTCTGTCGTTTCTTCATTGAGTGGACGGCACTGAGGGTCCCGGCTGGGCCCTGTGTGCAGCAGATGGGAATAAGTGGGCAGGAGCACAGTTCCTGTCCTCAGAGCGCTCCCAGCCTCCTCTGGGCAGGTAGCTCAAGCACTTCAGTGTGAGGGGACGCTGGGAGTGCAGTAAACATGCATTAACATAAAACTGTCCGGAGTGGAATAATGGTCCTGGAGCCAGGGTTTTCAAGCTGTACTCTTAGCAGCTGATGTTACTTTTCCTTCAAACAAGATATGCAAAAACCCAATATAAATAAAAGAGGTCAGACCCAAGTTTGAAGTCAGGGTGAAAGAAGGGGGCCTGGAATGCCCCTACCTCGTCACCTCACCTCACTTCCAAAGAGGAGGCACTTGGCCTTACACGTCTGACTGAAAGTAGGCTAATGCTTGGTTGGATAACAATCTTTTTTTTTCCTGACTGGATCTATCATCTTTTTTCTATTTGAGGTAAAAGTGATTTTCAAAACCATAAACCTGGATGAAGATACTGATGCTGTTCCATTGCTGTGTAATTTTTACTGTCAATCTCTGGAGGCGGATTCAGGGGCTGAGAAAGTACATACATACGTACATACATACACATGTACGGATATGCATACATATATTCATCAGAAGCATTTTGAATTTTATTATGAAAAACAAATACACAGAAAAATAGAGAAAAGAGAACTCTCATCCTCTAAATTTAACAGTCATTATTTTGTCATGTTTGTTTCACGTTTCTTTAAACCTCTAATGGATAAGAGTTTAAAAGCATAGCCACAGCAACAAGGTCTGGGAATATTTTTACCACATTCCCCCTTACCTCTATCCCCAGCCTCTATCCCAGTTCATCTGTGGACAAAGGTAATTTAAATTGAATTTGTGAAACTTACATGAGGGATACAAATTTGATTCAACATGCATATATTCCTGTATCTATTTAGTTTATTATTCATTCAACAACAATTTTGGGATGCCTCGACCTGAGCATACAATGATGAGCTAAACAAAACAGACCAAACATAGCTCCTGCCCTGGGTTTTGTTAGAAAATGGAAGTTTTTAAGTTGCTTGTCCGGAAAACTGAGGAAAGTGAATTCTGTGTCATGCCTGCAAGGAGTGTAGGCTGCACGGAGGAAAAGATGGTGGGATGAGGATGAATTTGGGGGTTTGGGGAACAATCCCGCCCGTAGCGTGCTGATCTGATTCTTGGGTTGGCGAAGGGCTTTGTGCATGACACCCCTGCAGACTTGGTGTCTGTGGAGCCTCGGGAGCTGGTACAGGCTGTGTTATGTGCGTGGCTCAGAAATCACGGCTCTGGCGTCGCATGGGGCCTGGCTGGCAGGGGACAGTGCTACAGTATGGGCAAACCTGTTAGACTGGCTGGTTATTCACAACCTGCCTTGTAGGGGGGAGTGGAGCCAGTGATTAGAGTTATTTGTTTTCTAATAGTTATTACTCTGCCAGTTTTACAAAACATCACATAAAAGGACCCAGGAATCTTACATGAGAAAAATAGCGCATTGGAGGCACCAGAAATTTACCTGATACCTTGCTCAGTTCCTGCCACACTTGCCCTCCCATCCTAGGTTTTAAGCTCTCTCCTCATTTGTTCATCTGAAGAAAGACTGACTTGTTTGCACTTTTGATAGAAGTACAGTAGTTCCCCTTATCTGCGGGGCATAGGTCCCAAGATGCCCAGTGCATGCCTGAAACCGCAGATAGTACCCAATCCTATGGATACTACAGTTTTTCCTATACATACATACTTACGATAAAGTTTATGAGTTAGGCACAGTAAGAGATTTAACAACAATAACCAATAATAAAATAGGACAATTATAACAATATACTGTAATAAAAGTTATGTAAATCTTAGCAACCTCAGCATATGATTTTTTCTCTTTCCTTATTAAGTCGAGAACTTTCACTTATTCACTTAAGGGAAGCACTTTACAGTTTCTCTTTGACGTATCCTAATTGCCGGGGTCACTACTCTTGCACTTTGGGGCCATTATTAAGTGAAATAAGAGTGACTTGAACATAAGCACTGTGATACCGTGACAGCCGATCTGATAACCAAGAAGGCTGCTAAGTGACTGATGGGCGGGTAGCATGTGCAGCATGGAGGCCCTGGACAAAGGGATGACTCACGTCGTGGGCGGGAGGGGGAGGGACAGCGCGAGATTTCATCACACTACTCAGAGCGGCGTGCAATTTAAAGCTTGTGAATTGTTTATTTCTGGAATTTTCTATTTAATATTTTCGGACCGTGATTGACCGAGAGTAACGGAAACCGTGGAAAGCGAAACCGCGGAAAGCGAAACCGCAGATAAGGGGGGACTATTGTATGCTTTCTATCAGTAGTCCATTACTAATGGAACCGTTTGGAATGTCCCCTGCCCTACATCCATTTCTATGTTAGCTATTTTTTGAAGTTAATGAAGAGCACTAGGAAAGAAATAATGTGACAGGGTAGTTGGAGGTTTTTATGCTCACTTGACTTAATCAACTGCAAACCTTATAGGTTGGTTAATCAATAACCTTTTTTAAAGGTTGGTTAATCAATAAACTGCTTTTAAAGATTCTGTAGCAAATGTGTTTTCAGGACAGAAAATAAATTTCGGGAACCTTCAATTTAGGCTTAGAAATACAAGCCAGGTGATTTCTCACTAAGTTTAATATTTGATAATGTTTTTAATGGGTTTTCCTAAGTAGACAACAGCCTGATTCACTTAATGGAATAAATGGAATATAATGAGTCCAAAGGAGCTACCAGGCCCCAGTTATATGTAGAAACACAGGGTTTATTTTCAAATGTGGATCATACTGAAGCAAGCAAACGTTCCTCTTGAATTCTGTGATTGCTTTCAAAATGAACTACATTCATGAATTAGCTTTATGGCCCCCCAAATATGTTTGTGCTGACAAAAACGGTAATACCCAGTTTCATAGAGTCTAATTAACCTGTTACTTGCAGGGATGGGGAGGGGCGTGTACAGAAGACTGCAAGTTGAATTCCCTATCATTGAACATGCCCTGGGACGGGTGGCTGTGGCATTTCGATAGCATCTCTCTTTTCGGAATAAATTGCTTCTTGCGAATTGGTAAAACTATTATAGGCTGGTAAATATTTTTTCAGTATGATTCCTTTTTAATTGAAGGGCAAGGCTGATGCATGCATTGGGGGAGGGGAAAGTTTACAATGGTCTATACATGATGTTTTTCCTTCTTTGGCAGGAAATAACTACATGTTTACCAGATTACTACAAATGGACTCAGTACCTCTTTATTAAACTCTATGAAGCTGGACTGGCCTATCAAAAGGAGGTAAATTAAGTTTAGATGCACTATAAAAATTTTGTAAATCCTCTCCATCTTCTTAGAACACATTGTTGTTAAATAAGAAACAAACCCTGTGTGCACAGTAACAGTGAAAATGAACACTCCCTCACGTTCATGAAGTCACTCCCAACAGACCCAGAAAGCAGCGACTGCCTGGCTCAGTTTGTGCCTCCAGGACAGGGCTCGGGCCTCTTTCACCCTTGACTTCCAGCACGTAACACAGTGTCCGGTGTGTGTAATGACATCAAAGAGGGGCCACGGGAGGAATGCAGGCTTCTCAAATCCTAGCTCGGCTACCTCTCTGTCAACTTAAATAGCAACTTTGTCTGTTATTTTACCCTCAAAATGAGTTTATTTGGGAATAGCCAAAAGAATTGCAATTAGGGATGTACATGCTGTGGTGAACCATAGGCAAATCCAGAAAACAAAGGAGGGGAGCTGCTTTTATAGAGAAAAAGGGGGAATAGGGAGAAGCTATTCTAAACAAAAATTCATTGGAGGAAACTAACAGTTTAAGGTGGCAATGGCTTATCATTGGGTGGGCTGTTGCTGGGTGGGGAGAGAAATCTTCCTTTGGTTGCAAAGTAGGTTTACTTCCCATCAAAGATGCAAGCGTAGGTCTCTTCCTGTTTCGCGTAATTGGCAATGGATGAAAAGGCCTGAGAGCTTCCCCTACAGGCCTTTCCGACTCCAGTTTAGTTAAGATTTCTTTTATAAATTTGCACATCTCCTAGCTGGGTAACTTAACCCCCAGGAATCATGGTTTCTCATCTGCTAAGTGGGGTGGTAACATCCTCCCTGCAGGGAAGAGAGAGGTGATATTTAAAGAGCAACTGTCACAGTGCCCACACATAGTGGTCTCTCAAGAAATGGAGTACTTGTTATGGCAGGAGCCCAGTCATAGTAGGTAAGCCTTAGATGGTGGGAGATGAGGAAGAGAGTATCATAGTGTGATCTAGACCTGCAGTGTCCAGTACAGTACCACTGGCAACATGTGCTTGTTGATATTTAAATTTAAAGTAATTAAAATTAAATAATATTAAAAATTCAGGTTCTCAGTCACACTAGCCACATTCAGGTGCTGGTAAGCTAGTACTGTACAGCACACATACAGAACATTCCCATCATTACAGAATGTTGTACAGTGCTGGTCTGGAAAATTCAGAGGTAACAAGTAGAAATCCATTGTACCTTTATGCTTGAGACGTTCTCCTTGACGAGAGGGATTTCACAACAAAGAATTACATTTACTTTTCCGTGGGCCACATCACACTGCTTGGTCTTGCAGTGAATAGTACTTACATGATCGTCACATTTTAAGTTAAAAAATGTTTTGAGGGGCTGGCCCCATGGCCAAGTGGTTGGGTTCGCGTGCTCCGCTGCAGGCGGCCCAGTGTTTCGTTGGTTCGAATCCTGGGCGCGGACATGGCGCTGCTCATCAGCCCACGCTGAGGTGGCATCCCACATGCCACAACTAGAAAGGACCCACAACGAAGAATATACAACTATGTACCGGGGGGCTTTGGGGAGAAAAAGGGAAAAAAATAAATAAAATCTTTAAAAAAAAAAAAATGTTTTGAATCAATACAGACACAAATGCAAAAGGCTCAATCTGGAATTTCAGAATAAAACCAAAATGTCTTAAACCTTGACAGCATAAAAATAGTATAGCTAACAAAAGTTAGGTGGTGAAATTGGGGAAGAGGAGTAAAAGCAAGTGTGAGATGAACCTTTCATCTTTCATAACAAGGAGGCATAAATGAAGAATGTCACTCTTTTTTTTTTTTTTTCAGTTAAAAAGGTAGCTATTAAAGCTAAAGTTAACAAAGATAGCAGAAACTAGGAGAGGGGCTGGGGGTGAGAGGAAAGCTGTATGACCGTGCTGAATATCTCATATTATGTGGCAGAGGGTCAGCAGAACTGTCTAAAGATAATGTACAAAAATTGAAGTATAATTTTATTACCTGAAGTTATACTGGTAAATACCAGAGGAACTAATGAACAGAACCTGCTAAAAGTGGAGAAGCGTTTTAATTACCATTTCAGATAATTATAAATATTCTTCTTTGATAGTGTGCCGAAACTCAACAAGCGGTGGTTTCTTAAAGGCAGCTGCGGTGTTGAATCTGCAACGTCCATGAACTTTTTGTACTCCGTTACATTCAAGTGTGTTGCTCTATCTTGCACTTTGAATGGGTTTTTCACCCACACATTATCATTGTCATGAAAATAATTTTGGCCTTGCAAGGGCCTCAGGGACCCCAGAGGATTATGGACCACACTTTGAGAACCACTGTACAAAGTCTGTAGCCCGCTCCCCTGCAGGTGAACCACAGGAAAGAGGAAAGAGTTCTTTGGAGAGTGTGAGCAGTTGTGTTAGATTATCCACTGTTACCTCGGCTGCTTGGTTACTGCTTATTGTTTGATGTGCATGGGGTATGAAATGATGGGACACGTTAATGTCATCGTGTAGACGTTTCTCACATGGAACCCTTATGTGTGCTGTGTAATAGTCCTTTATAGGACACTCTTTCTTTTGTATATATGTATTATATATTTAAGTTGAATTTTTGAGTGTATTGAATATTTACTGTAATAGTCCTCTATAGGACACTTGCTTTTCTGTCTCTACACTTGGGGTTTGTTCACACTGCCTCAATTCTCCAGCACATTAAATCCAAATAGGAGACTTACCCTCATCACTTTTGCATTGGATCCCAAGTTGGTCATACGTAGCATCTTAGGAGCTGAGTGACTTATCTAAAGATGGAAGGGATTCCAGGGGAGGGTCCCATTGCACAAGCACAGCCATCCTGCTGACTCCAGATGTCCCTCCTCAGTTGTTTGTTTCCACATCAGTGCAGCACTCCTTCCCCGCGGCATGCATGACCCTGGGGGGTATAGGCCAGTTTCCCCTCTGACTTTTCTCTCATGGGAACAACCTGTATTAGTTTACTGTTGCTGCTGCTGTAACAAATTGTCACCAACTTGGTCACTTAACAGAAATTTATTGTCTTATAGTTCTGGAGGGCAGAAGTCCTTGAAATGAGTCTCACTGGGGTAAAATCAAAATGTTGGCACAGCTGCTTTCCTTCTGGAGGCTCTTGAGGACAATCTGTTTCCTTGTCTTTTCTAGCTTCTGGGGGCTGCCCGTATTCCTTGACTTTTGACCCACCTCCATCTTCAAAGCCAGAGCATAGCGTCTTGAAATCTCTCTGACCCGTGCTTCCATCATCACATCTCCTTCTTTGACTCTTCTGCCTCCCCCTTTCTCATTTAAGAATCTTTGGCATTACATTGGGCCCACCTGGATAATCCAGGTTAATCTCCCCATCTCAAAAGTCTTCACTTAATCATAGCTTCAAGACCCTTTTGCCATGTAGGTAACATATTCACTGGTTCTGGGTGACATGGGCATCCAAGTTCCAAGTGACATAGGACGTGGACATCTTTGGGATATGATTGTTCTGCCTACCACAGTCCTCTTCTCCCTACTTCATGGGTTTGTTGTGAAGATTAACCAGGTGAATGCTTGGAATGGGGCCTGGCACAGAGCAGGTGCTCAATAAATGCTCACTGAGTGTGCCTGCAAAGTTACCTCGAGTCATTATGGTATTTAGATTGGAAAAATAGAGTAAAAAAATCCTGTAGCTTCTTAGCTAATTCTAAGGCAGCCCGTACGTGGACCAGTATTAAGAAAGAATAATTTAGATTATTTTATGGATTATTTTAAAAGATAGGGGTTTTTTTGTTGTTGACTTAAAATATTTTTGGTCTACTAATTTTTTTAAGTCACCATTAAAATATCATGATCTTAAGAAAAATTGTAAACAGAGTATAAAAATGGGCACTTGGTACATTGTTTGAAGATCAGAGTTAGCCTTAATCCAAGGCATTTTTTTCCAGGTGCATCTCCTCTTATTGAGTAGCTGTTTTCAAATTGGCTTTAAAACATAAAACATATTGATGTCAGTTAACATTCTATTTCTAGGGTTTATTTCAAAATATAAATTTTTGAAATTAACTTTAGACAGTTCATTGACTTTAGAAAGACTACACATAACATTCTTTGTAAAGCATGTTTAACCAAAAATCACTTAGATTATTAGTACTTTTCCTCTCACAGCATTGTTATAACTTTTTATTTTTTAATTAAAAAAAGATAGCCTTGACCCTTAAATTCAGTTCTGCTACAAGCTGTATAAATGAACATTTAGGGAAAGTATTTTTAGCAGCATTACTAAACATAACTAAAGTGTTTAAGTCTTTTGTTTTAACAAGCACTGTCCATCAAAATGTTCATTTCACCCCTCTAGTTAAAAAAAAAAAAAACATTATTCCATGGATGTAGTTGTTAGAAGAATGTTGCTGTATTATGCTTGGACATCCTAGAGAACTATGGAGAGCCACCCAGTCTGTGAGTTTGTCTTTGGCTGTCTCCATGATTTCAGTGGCAGTTGGTGATAGTGCTAATTAATTCATCCACCTAAGCTAGGTTTGCAGTGTGGCCTCGTCTTCAGGCAGCATGCTGAAGGGAACACTGTGCACCAACAGGCAGCCTCTCCCACTCTGCCCCGTCATGGCTTTGGAAGGTGGTGGCAGTAACAAATAAACAGTAGCCTTGGGAACACTTCCCCCTCCCCGACTCAGTCCAAATTCAGGCCCATTCTGGATGGAATAGAGCAAGATTGATTTTGAGAGTTAGATCTTTTAATAAGACCTATGTGGTGTTCCTTAATTAAGCACTGTTTTGTCAAGAAAAAAGCTAGTAGACCTTGAGAAAATCAATACCCCAAAACATATACTTTACCAGCCTTCTGGAACCCGCCTGACAGTGTACTCAGAAAAGGTCTTTGGTGGTATAAAAGCAGAACTTGTGGAGAAAGAAGCAAGGAGAATGATGGAGAATAGCCAGGGGCCTGGGGACTGAGGAGTGGTGCATTGGTCAAGAGACAAAAGCATGCTAATAGAGCCTGTGATCTGGAAGGGACTGGCACCCCGTGTAGAGGTGAGGCCCAAGGAGGCAAGGAGAAGGAGGATCCACGGGAAGAGGAGGAGGAGATGAGAAAGAATGAGGTTTGGAACAGGAGGCACACTGGGACAGTGGATACCACAGCTGCTCTGTCACAGAGAGGAGAGCTAATAAACGTGTATTCAGGATGCTGTTGCCCTGAGAATCCCCAAAGCAACCCATAGTCACCCACACCTCCAGGGACCCAATGACCAAGAAGGGGGTAGGGAGGCAAAATTGATGGAGCACCCTCCGTCATTGTGCAAAACTGACCCTTGTGAGTATGGCTGATTCGGGCTCATAATTGTGTTATGGTGTGCTTTCTAAAGGCTTCCCACAAATCACTCAAATACAAAAATATTAATCCTAGTGTTCACCCTTGATCAACTGGGGAAATCTCTTATTTGAAATGGCTCCTTCTGTGATGTTGCCAGATAACTTTTGTGAGAGAAGCAGTGGGCAAAATCTACTAGAGTTCACTGTGTTTGCAGGTATTTTAATGATTTCAATATTAATTTAAGGTTGACTTCAAAACACAGATAAAGGCTTTATTTTACAAATAAGGCTATTTAACTATAAAGGAGCACGATGTTGGCTTCAGTAGGTGATAGAGAACATAAATATCAGCCAGGGAAACAGCTATAGCCAGTGAAGTGCCAGAAACATATTCTATGTAGCAAGATTATGCTTGCTTAAAAATCAGGGCATCCATCAAAGTAAACGTTCAAAATGTGAAAATCTGGGAATGCTGGATAGAAGACCCTGGCTTCAAAGGAAACTATATGATAGAGATGAGCTATATCTAAGACATGAGACCCAAGAAAAGGGATTTAGAATGCAACTCCAGGGCTTCAAAAGGCTGCATGTGCTGTACCCCCTGGCCCCCATTTTGCCCACCCCTGGGTTAGCCACCTGTGGGAAGGCTGAGCCTGAACCCTGCGACTCTGTGGTTGAGGTGGATCGTGGTCCCGGGAAGAAACGAGAATGGGTTCTCACAGCTGATGCATCTTCGATTTGAGATGCTGTCTCCTTTGGTGTTTTTCCTCTTTCCCCAAGACTTGCTTTGGGGAAAAAATTGCTTTTGTGTTTTGCTTTTATTTGTCTTTCCTTCGACACCAGAGTTTTACTATAACATGTAAACCTCTTAGGAGCACATCTTCCTCATTGCGTTTTGTAACCTAGAGCCTGAGAGATGCCAGACCGTCGGAAATGTTGATAAGGAAATAGAGTCCTGTTTGTTTTTGCAACCTGCAGTACCCTCTGCCGTACCCTCTGAGCTTCGCAGTGGGCAGGAGGCAGAGGTGGGGGCAGAGAAGGCTTTTTTCCTCCCTTTCTTTTATATTTTATACAGTTTTAGTTTTGCATGGGTCTTGGGTGGGCGGGGGGGGGGGGGGGGTGCTGCCTCTTGTGTGAGCTATCCATGTTACTACACAATACTTCGCCCTTCCTTTTTGCTTTTTATTTTAAGTGGTACCCCTCCCCAGCCACTAATATGGGCAATGATAATAGATAAGTAAATCAGCCTTGGTTTATTAACCTAAAGTTTTTAGTTCTAAGATACTTCTGTGCTATATATTTGGTTTCTATATATTTATGGATTCAAAGCATTTGGGGCCTCTAGAATGGTGGTGGGGGGTGGGATCATTGAATGCATGTCTTTCCCACTCTGACTTCAGGCTTCACAGGCATTCATTTTTCAGTGGATGTACGACTTTTTAGTTGTAACATCACAACCCACAGATGGGTTAGCCTCTCCTCCACTCTTACTTTTTATGTCAGTTTTAGATGTCTCTAGAGCATTCAGGATCCCAAGAAGAAACAGAGGGCGCACCCAAAAGGAGTCATTGAAGAAGACGTAATAAAGGGATTAGGCACAGAGTTTAGGGGAACCTCCAAGGGATGGTTAAGCACCTGGCGCTGACAACAGAAGGCAGCCTTTGCCACCCCAGGCTGAAGGGGCAACGTCGGGGAGCAGTCACTAGAACTGGGAGAGCAGTAGCCGTAGCACTAGGAGAGGCCTGCCCACTGGGGTCGCTGGCCTTCGGTAGAGGCATGTGGCCACTGCCAGCCAAAGCCCAGCCGGCAGAAAGCCAAAGTGCCTCTCATTGGTTGAACCCAGCCAGAGGGCAAGGGTCCAAGTTAGTGCAGGCACAGAGGTCAGCTTCCGGGGGCACAAAACAGGGTGGAAAAAAGGATTTGGAGGGACACATGGACAATATTCATCACAATCTCTTATTAGAATTGATTATTAAAATTTTAAAAAATAATGTGTATTAAGTCAGGATTGTTTAATGCCTGGATGCATCTCTCTGTACTCATTACCTTCTTTGTACTAAGTGGTACCTAAATGTCATAAAGGAGTGAATGCAGATGGCAAAGGTATTTATTTTACATGAAGACAGAAATGAATAGAACTCCAAGGAGAGAGAAACTTTATAATGGTTAAGACTACAGTTTCTATCATTCAAACAGATCCACGGAGATAGGTCTCAGAATACTGGGGACAGATGTTGACGGGAAGAAGGCACAACAGAATTTCCTGGCATGCTGGGAATGCTCTACATCCTGGCGTGAGTGATGGTAGAAACTCACTGAGATCTATCCACATTACTCTGTGTATGTTACACCTTAATATAAACAGAAGTTTTAAAAAATTTTTTACGCTTCCTAGAGAC
The DNA here is from genome assembly GCF_021613505.1 of Equus quagga. Classification (NCBI taxonomy): domain Eukaryota; kingdom Metazoa; phylum Chordata; class Mammalia; order Perissodactyla; family Equidae; genus Equus; species Equus quagga. The sequence continues at coordinate 140,136,107 of NC_060267.1, read as the reverse complement.
CTGAGTTCCTATCCTGTCTCTGTCACTTACTGACTCTGTGACCTTAGGCAAGTTATTTAATCTCTCTGTTCCTCAGTTTCCTTCTCTGCAATATGGGGATAATGTTGTTGCCTCAAAAGGTTGTCATGGAGATTATAAGAGCCAACCTTAGTAAGGCACTTAGTGTAATATCTAGCACATGGTGATTAAATGTTAGCTGTTTATAGTAAAATAAATATATTTGTTTCCCCTAAGATAACCCAGTTCTGCCAGATTCTAGGTACTATTTTTTCTTCTTTTCCTCTGTTGACTAAAATGTCCAATCCTGCAAGTTCATCCCTTCATACAAGAAGACACCAAACTTGAGTTAGACGTGTGCTTAAAGGCTTCCTTTCCAAGCCTGTTCTGATAAGATGAAAGCACAGAGGCAGTTGACATGTTCTCTTTTTGCAGCTTTCTAGTGGTTTCTTTGCCAAGCAGTAGTCCCAGGAAATGCCCTCCAGTCTCAGAGCAGAGATATTGTATTTGCAGACCCTCTCACGTGTAAGGAAACTTAAAGTGATCCTATCAAGTGTACTCACCAGATTGCATCATTTTGTTTCCTGAATTATAACAGGCCTTGGTTAACTGGGACCCAGTGGATCAGACAGTGCTTGCCAATGAGCAGGTGGATGAACATGGCTGTTCTTGGCGTTCTGGAGCAAAGGTGGAACAGAAGTACCTCAGACAATGGTTTATTAAGACAACTGCTTATGCAAAGGTGAGTGTCAGCCAGGTGGCTCCCCACTAATGCCATACTTGTTGGCAGGCAACACTGAGGCACTGAGGTCTTTCGAGTATTGGAGGGCCTCACTGTTGGGACTGCCCCTAGGAAGGGCTCTTGGTTCCATGGGCGTGCAGACAGGAAGCATATGAGCCTCAGCTCACTCACTTAGAGGGTGCTGGTTTTGCGTCTCTCAGTTGTAAGTCAAGAATGGCACCTGGAGGTCATCGTAAGCCGTTGTTTGCTGACCTTCCAATGCACTCCATCATTGTACTGCTGTAGAGGCCAAAAAACATTCATTTTTATCTGCAATTATATCAGTAATAAAGCTAGGGAAAAAAAGTATCTTCATCTCTGTGGTTCTTATAAGACCTCTAGAAAGATAGAATGACATTTCAGAGAGTCCAGAGAAGCCCATCTAAAGAGAATGAAGAGGTGGCAGTTCTCCGTGAGGGAAGGCCAGAGTGAAAATGAGCTAAGCCAGGAACCAAAGTTCTGGATTTTAACTCTTATTGTGTCCCTAATTAACAGTGTAAACTGGTGCCAGTCGCTGGGCCTGAGTTTCCTCATCAGTAAAAGGAGAGGGTGGGACCAAGTGGTCCTTAAGGTGCCTTCTGGCTCTTTAAGTGTTCCAGGATTCAAGGTAAAGCCAACCCTTGAAAGAGAGGGCTTGCTTATTAAATCACCAGCAGACTGAGCAAAATAACCCATTCTGGGTATGCCAGAAAAACTCTGTGCAACATATTCTTTGAGCTTGCCAAGTTTCAGGATATGGAATTGAGGGATCTCTCCCTGAAACTCCAGAGAAGAGTGATTAGAACAAATCAGGGACACTTCACATGGTAATTTGATCATCTCTGTATTCTTTAGCATAAGAATGGACAGAAAAAGGATCTGAAAAAGTAGAGGCATCATGAAGGGCTACTGACATTGTTCCATGGTAGTTTTTTCCTGTGATAGTTTCCATGAGAATGATAGTTGTACCCTTTCCTAGTAGCCCCTTGGTTGCTCTGTCAGAGGTAGGGGACTGGACTGAAATGACTGTGGGTCAGATCCAATAATGCACTTCTTATATGCAGAGAGAGCACAAAGTTATAAATAACTTCCCATCACTACAATTACATTTGCTGAATTAGAACTGCAGTACACAACTCACAATACCAGTGCCATATGGATATATGACCTCCAGTTTTCTCACTCAGAAGACAAATGAGGCTGTTTTCCCATTATCATTTATTCAGAATGTAGCAGAGAACAGCATATGGATTTGGAAAACTGCTCATTAGAACTTGTTAACACAGTGCCTTGCTCCTTTTAAGCACATAATAATGTTGAGAGACTGAGTGAGAAGAACAAAGCTGAGGACGTTGCTTTCTCTAACATCCCAGGCAGTAGGAGCCCCTATCTGCTGACAGTTGGGGTCCACTGTATTACCGGGAGGGATACCAGGTCACCTGTCAGGGACCTGTCAGATGACTCTGTAATAGGCATTATTGGAAAGGCCACCTAATTAGCTATTTTGTTTTGACCTCTGCCTCTAGTTGGAAATGTAATAACCTAACTGAGGGGCATTATTCTTTTTTTTTTTTTTTTTTTTTTTTTATTAATGTTATGATGGATTACAAGCTTGTGAAATTCCAGTTGTACATTTTTGTTAGTCATGTTGTGGGTACACCACTTCCCCCTCCGTACCCTCCCCCCACCCCCCCTTTTCCCTGGTAACCACCGATCAGATCTCCTTCTCAATATACTAATTTCCACCTATGAGTGGAGTCATATAGAGTTCGCCTTTCTCTGACTGACTTATTTCGCTTAACATAATGCCCTCGAGGTCCATCCACATTGTTGTGAATGGGCCAATTTCGTCTTTTTTTATGGCTGAGTAGTATTCCATTGTGTATATATACCACATCTTCTTTATCCAATCATCAGTTTCTGGGCATGTAGGCTGGTTCCACGTCTTGGCTATTGTAAATAATGCTGCGATGAACATAGGGGTGCAACGGACTCTTGAGATATCTGATATCAGGTTCTTAGGATAGATACCCAGTAATGGGATGGCTGGGTCATAGGGTATTTCTATTTTTAACTTTTTGAGAAATCTCCATACTGTTTTCCATAGTGGCTGTACCAGTTTGCATTCCCACCAACAGTGTATGAGGGTTCCTCTTTCTCCACAACCTCTCCAACATTTGTCGTTCTTGGTTTTGGATGTTTTTGCCAATCTAACGGGGGTAAGGTGATATCTTAGTGTAGTTTTGATTTGCATTTCCCTGATGATTAGCGATAATGAACATCTTTTCATGTGTCTAGTGGCCATATTCATATCTTCTTTTGAGAAATGTCTGTTCATGTCCTCTGCCCATTTTTTGATCGGGTTGTTTGTTTTTTTGTTGTTAAGCAGTGTGAGTTCTTTGTATATTATGGAGATTAACCCTTTGTCGGATAAGTGGCTTGTAAATATTTTTTCCCAATTAGTGAGCTGTTTTTTTGTTTTAATTCTGTTTTCCCTTGCCTTGGAGAAGCTCTTTAGTCTGATGAAGTCCCATTTGTTTATTCTTTCTATTGTTTCCCTCAACTGAGGAGTTACAGTGTCCGAAAAGATTCTTTTGAAACTGATGTCAAAGAGTGTACTGCCTATATTCTCTTCCAAAAGACTTATTGTCTCAGGCCTAATCTTTAGGTCTTTGATCCATTTTGAGTTTATTTTGGTGTGTGGTGAAAAAGAATGGTCGATTTTCAATCTTTTGCATGTGGCTGTCCAGTTTTCCCAGCACCATTTGTTGAAGAGACTTTCTTTTCTCCATTGTAGGCCCTCTGCTCCTTTGTCAAAGATTAGCTGTCCATAGATGTGTGGTTTTATCTCTGGGCTTTCAATTCTGTTCCATTGATCTGTGGACCTGTTTTTGTACCAGTACCATGCTGTTTTGATCACTGTAGCTTTGTAGTATGTTTTGAAATCGGGGATTGTGATTCCGCCGGCTTTGTTTTTCTTGCTCAGGATTGCTTTAGCAATTCGTGGTCTTTTGTTCCCCCATATGAATTTTAGGATTGTTTGTTCAATTTCTGTGAAGAATGTTCTTGGGATTCTGATTGGGATAGCATTGAATCTGTATATTGCTTTAGGTAGTATGGACATTTTAACTATGTTTATTCTTCCAATCCATGTGCAAGGAATGTTTTTCCATCTCTTTATGTCATCGCCTATTTCTTTCAAGAAAGTCTTGTAGTTTTCATTGTATAGATCCTTCACTTCCTTGGTTAAGTTTATCCCAAGGTATTTTATTCTTTTCGTTGCGATTGTGAATGGGATAGAGTTCTTGAGTTCTTTTTCTGTTAGTTTATTGTTAGTGTATAGAAATGCTACTGATTTATGCACGTTAATTTTATACCCTGCTACTTTGCTGTAGTTGTTGATTATTTCTAATAGTTTTTCTGTGGATTCTTTGGGGTTTTCTATGTATAAGATCATGTCGTCTGCAAACAACGCGAGTTTTACTTCTTCGTTACCTATTTGGATTCCTTTTATTTTTTTTTCCTGCCGAATTGCTCTGGCCAGCACCTCCAGTACTATGTTGAATAGGAGTGGTGAAAGTGGGCACCCTTGTCTTGTTCCTGTCCTCAGAGGGATGGCTTTCAGCTTTTGTCCATTGAGTATGATGTTGGCTGTGGGTCTATCATATATGGCCTTTATTATGTTGAGGTACTTTCCTTCTATACCCATTTTACTGAGGGTTTTTATCATAAATGGGTGTTGGATCTTGTCGAATGCTTTCTCTGTGTCTATTGAGATGATCATGTGGTTTTTGTTTTTCATTTTGTTGATGTAGTGTATCACGTTGATTGACTTGCGGATGTTGAACCATCCCTGTGTCCCTGGTATAAATCCCACTTGATCATGGTGTATAATCTTTTTGATGTATTGCTGTAATCGGTTTGCCAAAATTTTGTTGAGGATTTTTGCATCTATGTTCATCAGTGATATCGGCCTGTAGTTCTCCTTCTTTGTGTTGTCCTTGTCAGGTTTGGGGATCAGAGTGATGTTGGCTTCATAGAATGTGTTAGGGAGTTCTCCATCTTTCTCAATTTTCTGGAACAGTTTGAGGAGAATAGGTATTAAGTCTTCTTTGAATGTTTGGTAGAATTCTCCAGAGAAGCCGTCTGGTCCTGGACTCTTGTTTTTGGGGAGGTTTTTGATTACCGTTTCTATTTCCTTACTTGTGATTGGTCTATTCAGATTCTCCATTTCTTCCTGATTCAGTTTGGGGAGATTGTAGGAGTCTAGGAATTTGTCCATTTCTTCCAAGTTGTTCAATTTGTTGGCATATAGTTTTTCATAGTATTCTCTTATGATCTCTTGTATTTCATTGGTATCTGTTGTGATTTCTCCTCTGTCATTCCTGATTTTATTAATTTGCGCTTTCTCTCTTCTTTTCTTGGTGAGTCTGGCTAGGGGTTTGTCAATTTTGTTAATTCTTTCGAAGAACCAACTCTTTGTTTCATTGATCCTTTCTATTGTCTTTTTTGTTTCAATATCGTTTATTTCTGCTCTTATTTTTATTATTTCCCTCCTTCTACTGACTCTGGGCTTTGTTTGTTCTTCTTTTTCTAGTTCCGTTAGGTGTCGTTTGAGGTTGCTTACGTGAGCTTTTTCTTGTTTAGTGAGGTGAGCCTGTATTGCGATGAATTTCCCTCTTAGGACTGCTTTTGCTGCATCCCAAATGATTTGGTATGTCGTGTTCTCATTTTCATTTGTCTCCAGATAATATTTGATTTCTTCTTTAATTTCTTCAATGATCCATTGTTTGTTGAGAAGCGTGTTGTTTAGTCTCCACATTTTTGCACCTTTCTCTGCTTTTTTCTTGTAGTTGATTTCTAGTTTAATAGCTTTATGATCAGAAAAGATGCTTGATATTATTTCAACTCTCTTGTATTTATTGATGTTTGCTTTGGTTCCCAAAATATGGTCAATCCTTGAGAATGTTCCATGTGCACTTGAGAAGAATGTGTAACCTGCTGTTTTTGGATGAAGTGTTCTATATATATCTATTAAGTCCATCTGGTCTAATTTTTCATTTAATTCTATTATTTCCTTGTTGATTTTCTGTCTGGATGTTCTGTCCATTGGTGTTAATGGTGTGTTGAGGTCCCCTACTATTATTGTATTGTTGTTGATGTCTTCTTTTAGTTCTATTAAGAGTTGCTTTACAAATTTTGGTGCTCCTGTGTTGGGTGCGTATATATTTATAAGTGTTATGTCTTCTTGGTGGAGAGTCCCTTTTATCATTATATACTGTCCCTCTTTATCTTTCTTTATCTGTTTTGCTTTGAAATCTACCTTGTCTGATATTAGTATAGCGACACCTGCTTTCTTTTGTTCATTATTAGCTTGGAGTATTGTTCTCCATCCCTTCACTCTGAGTCTGTGTTTGTCTTTGGGGCTGAGGTGTGTTTCCTGGAGGCAGCATATTGTTGGATCTTGTTCTTTGATCCATCCTGCCACTCTGTGTCTTTTGATTGGGGAGTTCAATCCATTTACATGTAGAGTGATTATTGAGACGTGGGGGCCTACCACTCCCATTTTGTGTCTTGTTTTCCGGTTTTCTTCAGTTTCCTTTGTTTCTCGTCCCATGGTTTAATCTGTTCTGATGTAGAGCTGCTACTCTCTGTTGTTGTCCTTCTACTTATCTCCTCTGCTCTTGGTTTTGTAGCCCCTTTCCTTTTTTGGATTTTTCAGGAATGAGGGTTTTCCTGAGGATTTCCTGAAGAGGAGGTTTTGTGGCAATGAACTCCCTTAATTTTTGTTTATCTGGGAAAGTTTTTATTTCTCCATCGTATTTGAAGGATATTTTCGCTGGGTAGAGAATTCTCGGCTGTAGATTTTTGTCCTTCAGATTTTTGAATATATCATCCACTCTCTTCTAGCCTGTAAAGTTTCTGCTGAGAAATCTGCTGATAGCCTGATGGGGGTTCCTTTGTAGGTTAGTTTCTTTTGCCTGGCTGTCCTTAATATTTTCTCCTTGTTGTTGACTTTTGCTAGCTTCACTACTATATGCCGTGGAGTTGGTCTTCTTGCATTGATAAAGTTTGGAGATCTATTGGCTTCTGTCACCTGAAGATCCATCTCCCTCACCAGATTTGGGAAGTTCTCAGCCATTATTTCTTTGAATAGGTTTTCTGCCCCTTTCTCCTTCTCTTCTCCCTCTGGTATACCTATAATCCTTACGTTGCATCTCCTAATTGTGTCTGATAATTCTTGGAGAGTTTCTTCATTTCTTTTAAGTCTTGCTTCTCTCTCCTCCTCTGCCTGCAACAATTCTATATTGCCATCTTCCAAATTGCTAATTCTTTCCTCCATATTATCGGCCCTACTGTTCAGAGCATCTAGATTTTTCTTAATCTCCTCTATTGTGTTCTTCATTTCCAATATTTCTGTTTGGTTCTTCTTTATCGTATCAAACTCTTTTGTGACATAGCTCCTGAACTCGTTGAGTTGTCGGTCAGAATTCTCTCTTAACTCATTGAGAATCTTAATGATGGCTGTTTTGAAGTCATCGTCATTTAGGTTATATATCTCATTTTCTTTGGGATTGTTTTCTGTGTATTTGTGCTTTCTTTCTGTTCTGGAGATTTAATGTATTTTTTCATATTGCTTGATGTTGTTGATTTGTGCCTCCGCATGGAGATAGAGTTTAGTTGCTCCTTTCACTTGTTTCAGCTGCTGCGGTGGGAGGAGCAGCTGTTTATATTTCACCAACCAGGAACCCTGTCCGTAGTTGCTAACTGGGCCTGGGCCCCTCTTCGTAGCCACAGTGGCCCTTTGGATTCCCTCCTCTGCCGTGGGGGCCGTCACAGGGGGGCTTCAGGCTGCAGGTGCCTACTGTTGCAGCCCACCTAAATGTGCTCTCTCCTTGGGGTCTGCAACGGTGTTATGGGCTTTTCCAACGGCCAGGGGTGGGATCACTTATATTTGTCGCTCCGTTGCTGTCGGCACCCACCAAATCTCACTTGTCCTCTATGGGTCGCAGGAGAGCTATTGATATCTTCTACAGTCTGTGGTTAGTGCACCTAGCTATGCTGCTTTTGCCCTGGGGTCTTCCAGCCTTGTGGCTGGCGGCTGGGTGCCTTCTACTGGTGCTGTGCAGTGGCTTTCCCTAAGGCTGCTGTGAGCCTGTAGGGTTTCCCCCTAGGCTACTAAGCTGGGTCTCTGGAACTCTCTCCAGCCCCAGTCCTCTCTGAGATCTCCGGCAATCCCTAGCCTCACGGGGTGGGCAACGGCAGCTGGGGGTCGCCCCACCCTCTGGGATTCTCTCTGGGCCTCTCCCGGAGCCGTGAATGTTCAGCGTGGCCCCTCTGCTAACGGCAGGCAGAGAGTTTTGTCTGCTGCCCAGGCGGAGCTCCGGTGCTTCCCCTCCGGGTCGCAGAACCAGCCTTTGAAAGTTCCCCCCGCCCCGGTCCTCTCCGATATCTCCGGCAATCCCTAGACCCACGGGGCGGGCAACGGCAGCTGGGGGTCGCCCCGCCCTCAGGGCTTCTCTCCGGGCCTCTGCCGGAGCCGTGAATGCTGGGCGTGGCCTGAGGGGCATTATTCTTTAAATTGTCAGCCGTGAATTTTCAACTGTTCAGCAGAAATGGTTAGTTACCATGGTGACTTGCCTGGTTCTTGCTGAACTCCTGTGCAGATTTATTGAAAAAGCTATCTTTGGAGGTCAGCATTTGGTTTGCCCTGAAAATCAGAAGAGGGAGTATCATGGGAATGGTAGAGAGAGGCAGAAATCTATGTTCACTGCAGGTCCTTGGCTGAGGACTGCACATGCACAGATCAAGACTCCATAAGGCCTAATAGAAAATGATTGCTATGGGACTGAGAGCAGAACAGAGATACCAGGGTGCTGCCCCATGCTAGGAGACGTTGGAGTTATGTTCCAGCCAAAGGTAGGTGGTTGAAACCCTCAAAAGGCCATATATTAGAAATATGGATGACACCCTAGGACTGAGCAGAAAATCAAAATAGATTCACCTTAATAAGAAATAAAAGCAAGCCTGACAGTTTCAAAAGGAACTTTCATAACAAAACTTAACGCCTTTAAAGGGAGACATCATAATCCAGACTCCCTACAAGGTTGAGTTCATCTGTAATGTCCAGCATATGATAAAAAATTACTAGACTTGCAAAGAAGCTGGAAATTGTGACCCATAATCAAGAAAAAAAAAAAAAGGCAGCCCAATAAAAATATATCCTGAGATGATCCAAATGTTGGAATTAGGAGATAAGCCAGAGGCATCTATTATATAAATGGCCTGGGACTTAAAGGAAAAGATGGTCTTAATGAATGAAACTGAGAGAGCCCAAGGGAGAGACTCAAGATAGGGCTAGAGAGGTGGTTGGGGGCCAGATCAGGCAAGGCCTTTTAGGTCTTAGGGAATTTGGGCTTTATCTTGGGGGCCATGGGAAACCGTTAAAGGATTCTAAGGCAAGGAATGACATGGTCAGATTTGTGTTTTTATAAATTTGCTGTGGGAAGGGCAAGTGTGGATGCAGAGACTATTGGAATAGTCCAGGCAGGCATAACTTAGACTTAAGTGGGATTAGTGGAGAGGAATGGGTAGGTTAGACAAATATTCAGATGGTGAAGTCTGTAGAATTTGGTAATATGTCGAATGAGGAGATGTATGAGATGGTGTCATAAAGAAAGACCTTGATTTGGACAGTAAATGAATAGTTCAGCTACCTACTGGGATAGGGAGTCCTGGAAGAGACATAGCCTGACCCTTTTGAGTTTGCAGTGGCCGTGAGACATTTGAGTAGAGATGTAAAATTATAGGTGCTTGGATAAATGGGTCCAGAACTTCAAAGATCAAGTGAGATAGGACATCTACTTTAAAGTCTGGTATGATAGAAATAGTCTTGAATTAGTGTAGAGGTCCTGCTATATTGATAAGGATGAGAAATTGAATCAATTATTAATGCTTTCAGCTGCAAGTAAGTGAAAACCCAAGTTATGATGGCTTAAACAAATGGGAGGTTACTTTTCCCACATAAGAAGTCCCAGTTGCTGGGACTGAACTGGGATAGGGCTCTGAGTTGGCATCTCAGTGGTTCTCTTGGCTTTTCCTTCCTGCTTGTCACCTCATGGTTGCTGCATGGCTGGTACAGCTCCAGATATCATCCTTCCGTTCATACAGAAAGAAGCAGAAGGAATAGTGCAAGTGACTGTTCCTTTTGTCTGGAAAAGCAAGAACTTTCCCAGAAACCCCAAGCAAAATTCCACTGCTGTTCTGTTAGCCCCAGTTGTGCCATGTGGCCACCTCTGGCTTCAAGGGAGGCTAGGAAAGCAAATTTGAGCTTTTCACCTTCCATAGTCAAGGTGGTTGGGGGAAGGGGGTGGGGAATGGGTGCTGGGATGGCCAGTGAGCTGTGCCACAGTTATCCTTAGAGCTTTGTGTTTGTGTCCGGCTTTGCAGCTCTGAGGGCTGCCTTTGGGAGGGACAGCTGGTGGTCTGCTCCGGAGCATGCCTGAGGAGGAGCCCTGCTTTCATTCACTTAACTTCCAAATTATAGAGACGATGCCTGATGTGAAAATCACAGGGAGGCCTGAAATATGAAAGTCCTTTATCAAGGCTGTTTGTGACGTATTTGTTTTTTCTCCCCTCGCTCCTCACCCAGTTCCTAGGATTGTTTGCTTTGTGAAACATTAAAAGTGGTTTCAGCCCCTTGTTCTGTGAAAAAGAAAACCTGCAGTAGGAGGATCTGAGGAACATGAATCACTCTTGGCAGAGCCGTGTGGGAGTATCTTGTGGGCAGCATGGCGAGGTGAGGGCAAGGGGAGGGGCTGCACTGGGGACGCACAGACAGAACGCAAAAGGGATTCAGCGTCTGATGGAAGGAACGCCGCGGTTCCTGACGGCAGGTGACAACTGGAAGGAGAGACAGAGAGACAGCTTCCCGTTTGAACTTTTCTAATAGATTTGTGGTTTCGATTTCTGCGGCTGCCTCGTTGCAGCCCTCAGCCACAGGGGCACTCTGTCCCTGCTCTTCTTTGGCGTTAAGATGGTGCTCAGTCAACCCCCAGGCCAAAGTGGTGGTTGTATTTTCTAAGTTCTCAGGAGTTACCCGGCAACTGCTGGACTGTGAGCAAAGTCTGTGTTCACCTTCCATTTCCTGCCTGCTTGCCCCTGATCTGATCAGTGCTCGGGCCTCTACTTACCCCATCTTATTTAACTCTCACCTTATCCTTTGAGGGTGGGTACTCTTGTTATTCCTATTTTACTGAAGAAGAAACTGAGGCTCACACTGGTAATAAGTAGCAGCACTAAGATTCAAATTCGAGTGCTTGAGCTCTTAACCAGCAGTCTATACTGCTTCTCAGGTAGTCTGAATTCACTCATTCTTTCCCCACATGTTATTGAGTGCCTGGCCAGACTGTGGGCTAGGTGCTAAGAATACAGATGAGAAAAGCTGAGGGCCCTGCTATTAAGGAGCTTGGAGGCTAGTGCAGGAGACAGTGGCAGACATGAGTGGTCACAGCCCAGTGGGATTGCAGTCACGCTGCAGGAGAGTGCAGGGGAGGTGAAGGGGAGGAGGCCCAGGTCTGCCCTATGGTCCCAGGAGGTATCACTGAAGAGGTGATGAAAGATAGGAAGCGCAGAATGTCATGCAGGAAACTTCACGCTTCATAAGTATTTCCAAGTAGAATTTCTGCTGATGAGAAGCAGCGGGGCAACAGTGAGCCCTTATGCAAGCCAGAGGCATGGGCGGTAACAAGCCCCCCATTGCCCTGCCTCGTTGTGCGTCTCCTCCCCTGATTTCACCTCTGAGCTTACGGGTAAAGTAGAGGTGCCTTCACCAGAACACACTGCTCTTGTTTGAGCCTGCAAAGAGTGAAAATATGGGGTTGGAGAGGCGAGATCAGGGACAGGAAGGGAGGTTTATGACAAGAGCTCTTTGGGGAGGTGGAGGAGGAGGCTGGAGCAGAAAGACAGCCACAGAGGAGCAGTGGTGCAAGGATCCAGTCCCCAGTAGGTGCCCCTGGGTGCTTAAGAGTCCCTGCATTGTGGAATGTGCACTCTTGGGCACCCTCATCTCAATCCTGAGGCCTTGAGTTACTTGTGAAAGCATGTTGGTGTCTCCTAGAAATTGGGCCTGTTGCCTGGCTTTTTGCTCCTACCCTCAGATCCTCTCTCAGCCCCAGAACAGAGGCTGGCTCACAGGTAGTACCAGGAAATGCCTCTCCGGAACAACAACCAAGTCAGCCCTGCGCGGTGCAGGAAGCTTTGCAAAGGGATTGGTGGGTGAGGTTTGACGGCTTGGCCCCATCCTGCTGCTGGCCCCCAAGAAAGACCCTTGGCCCCAGTGCCTCCTCCTGTGTTTGCATCCTGGGCCTTCACGTGGTAGCTGTGCACACCCACCCAAATTAGATGTTGGCTAAGGAGGCAAAGCTTCTGAGAACCAAGAGGAGCAAGTGAGAGACGTTTAACGAGCTGTCAGCTTCTCTGCAGGGCTGTTGGGATAAAAAGCTGTGAGGACACAGACCAGGACCAGATTTAATGATGAGAGTGCTTGGGTTTGCCTACTGTGAGGGTTTTCTCTGAAAAGCCCTGTGGCTTTAAAGCTGTCATTGCATTCGTCCCCACCATGCCCCACTGTGGTTAGTCAGGGCTGAGGGTGGCCTTGTCCTTCTCCCCTTTTAAAAATATGTTATTAGCTTCTGAGTGGTAGGAGTGGCAGACTCCATACAGGCTCTGGACCCTGGGATTGAGAGCAATGCCAGACATACCCTCAGAGGAACCAAGCGAGCCATATTCCTTCTGGAACTCTCCCCCACACCCCCCTGTCTCTTCTTTTGGAAACAAGGGACTGCTCCTGTCCCTGGGATCTAGTTTGACTCCTTGTCTCACAAGCTAATTAATTGTTAAATTCTCCTCCTTCTTACGTAATATTCTCTTACTTCTTTCTGTTCTCTATGTTCCCTGCCTCTACAGAATCTTTTCTCTCCTAAGCTATGAATTGATCTCAGTTCTCCGCCTTCTGTCCTATCCTCTCAGCCCTCCTCAGGGTGATTAACCATCCGCTGGTGCCAAGGGGCAGAGGTGGGAGTTGTTACAAGGAGGCCTTTCTGGAGGTGGGAGGGGGCAGCAGCAGAAGGAAAGTAGGCGACGTGAGGCTGACATTTCCCCGGCACTTCCCAGACCAGCCAGAGGCTGCCTGGAGTGGACCAGGAGACTTGTGTCCCCACCACTGCCACAGCCGAGGGAGCAGGCGCTTCATTGCCAGCTGGGGGTGAAGGCAACACTGCCGGGAGGAGGCAGCTGGCTGGCTCTGAGCAGGCCATAGAGGGGACTTCTGTCTGGAAAAGTTCACCAGAGTTGGTGCAGGGCTGGGTCCCAGCTCTGGATTTGGGAACCCATGGCGTTTCTAGATGATACAGGCAGTTAGATTTCCTTTCCCTAAATGCAGTGTCTTCCTGCCTGTCTCCGGGATGTCCCCCACCAATGCCTAATTGCATCTGTATGTGGCTATTAGGTCACTTCTCTATAACCGCCTTGTTTCCCTCACCCCTGAGTTCTTTCCCACCCTGCCATCCCTCCCGTCAGGGACTGAAGACAGCTGTGCCTGCGCACCCACTCCCGAGCGGGAGGATGAAAGTGAACTTGTGAAGGGAACGCACGGTCTCCAGGTCGGCACACACGTGCTGCAAACAGGAAGGTTTCCTTTGTCTTTTGTTTTTATTTTCAAGAAAAGAGGACTGACTGCAAAGGGAAAATGGGAGAAATAAATTAATAATATACTTCTTATGCTATATTGAAAAGAAAATAAATTGTCAATTTGATTGGGAAAGAATGAAGACAGAACTGAATATTGTGTCTTGCCCTTAAACCCTGAGTAGGCTTTCCAGGCTCCTGGCCAGGCCCTTTTGGAGCGTGAAGGCCTCCTTCCTTCTCGAGGCGTGAGCCTGGGCTCCCCGGGAGGAAGGAGATTTCTTAGCCCCTTGTAGGGGAGGCCCTGGGTGGGCTGGGGAGGGCTATGAGTATCACCATGAACCTCTTTAGCTTAGGGGGTCATTTGAATTTTAAAGCTGGAAGGAACTTGAGAGAACATTGCACAGCTTCCCCCACATTTGGCTGAGAGAGTTTCTCGTGCTTTTAAATCTCTGCCCTGATCTGAAAAACATAGAAGCAAACAAAAAAACCCCTCATGCTTGCCTTTACTGCTGCTTGAAATTACAAAATCAATATGATGTCTAAAAACGAATTAAAATAAAAGGGTAAGGTGTTGCTTTATTTTAAGTAACCCACACCCTGCCCTCCTCCTGCTCCTCAGGGGGCTGATTGCCAGCTGAGGTCTCCTTGAAAATGACTGACCCAGCCCATTCCTCATCTTATAACTGAGGCCCCCAAGCCCAGGAAAGCCAGCACCCAGCTTGGGTCTGCTCAGTCCCAGGCCTGTGTTCTTTTCACCTGCCCTTGAGCACTAGTTCTCAAGCAACCAAGCATTTCCAAGAACCACTTGCAGACGGCAGACAGTTGGCAGGTGTATGTTGCAGGAAGGCAGGGCATTAGCAAGTTAGGAAATGGAATAGGTCCAGGGAGAGGGCACAAATGGCCAGGTAATGGAAAGTACGGTAATTAGAGGTTTTCTAGTTGGAATTGTCTCGTTGGCCTCAGAGCTGGAGCAGTGTCAGGCTTTGCGTCATTCTTCTCTGCTCCAGCGCCCTGTCCTTACTCCAGGGCCTTCTGAGCCCAGCTGCCTGGAGAACAGTGAGACTGATCCAGTGGCTGCCACTGCATTAAGGAGGCAAACCGTCATTAACAGATACAGACATAGCCCGTTACATTGTTTTGTTGTTTTTCAAAAAAAGGATCCTCTTATGGAAAGGGAGAATTTTCCACAGTATCTTCTCATTTCTTTATATATTTTGCTTACTGTTCCAGCCTGGCTAATTCTGAGGGTCAGATTTGCTTAAAATAGAGATATGATCCCTCCTAGAGCTATATAAGTTGTGAACTCTGGTAAAATGCAAACTCTAGTATTTTAAAAAGAGCATATAAACAGTATGATCTTAACTGTGTAAAAAAAAAAGTGTACACAAGTACGCACACTCATACTATATTTTATCAGTTCTTACGCACGATATTTTAAATTTCATGCTCCACTAAGAAAGAAAAATGCTGTCAATCAAAGATACCATTGATTGTAAGACATGTCTTGGTTTCAGAGTTTGTGGGGAAATGTGCATCTTAGAATCAATGGAAGATGAGATGTAAGTAGGATGGAAGGATATAGAACAAAATATTAATAGTGATCTCCTTCAGTGCTTAAATTGATTGTGGGTAATTGTTATTTTTCTTCATCCTTTTCTCTCTTTTCCAAATTTTCCATAATGATAATTATCATTTTGATTATCATAAAACAGCCTGACAGCAGGGTTATGTCAGCATTTATTTACACATCTTCTTTAGACCTGAGTGTCTTGGAAAGGGATAGTCTTATGTTCTTGCAAGTTTTTAATTTATAGGCAGCTTTCCAACTCGAAGGTAATTGAGCAGAACGTCCCCTGGGACTGCTGTCCCCATTTTGTTTTTCTTGATTAGACCAATAAAAGCTTGAATCTTGCTGCCAAGACTCTTCTTTCCTGGAACAAAACCTCCTTTTCAGGCAAGGCCGGCCCAGTGCTGCAGATTGGGCTGAGTACCCAAGATGTAGCCATTTAATTACTCTTTCCCCTCCTGTGGGGAGCAGTTATGGCCTCTCTTTTGTCCTGTTGACCTAGGGGCACTGAGGTCACGAGGGTGGGCTCTGGGAATCAGAACCCATCTCATCAGACAGGTGACTCTGTCCTTTGGAGAGTTTGTCCTCTGGTATCTGCATTCTTAGGAGCGTGGTGGTGACATTTCAGAAACTGTAGTCACCATCTCTTGGATTAGTAGAATTAGAACCATTCTGCTGCTGAAAATGTGGATTACCTGGGTCAGAAGAGGAAGAAAAGACTGGTACTTGTGGCCTGAGTTAATATATGGATATGAATAAGAAGAGATCAGCCAAATTGGCTGCTACCACAGCGTCCTGCTTTCCTTCATCACATCCTCTCCCACAAAGCATGCACTGGGGCCGTCCCTGAAGCTTGTACTCGGAAACACTCCGTTTTTTCCAGGTGTTTGGGAGCTATTTAATAGCACTTGGTTTGTCATTCTCTTTCACATGGCTCTTGAGATGTGCATCTGATGTATGTGTGGGCTGTTTGGTGCATGGGCTGCTTGGTGCCTCTTTTCCTTTTGCCCCTGCAGTCCTGTGAATCCACACCTTGCTGGCAAGTCATACACCCTTAGCACGATGCCTTGCTCAGACCTGATTATTTCCTGTCTGAGTTAACAGCACCTTCACAAGAATCAAAACTCTTGGATAGCACAACCGTATTTGTAAATAAATGTTTTGCATTGAGATGGCACAACAAGTGGATTTTGCTAGAAATACACATCACATTTCAGAAGAGAGGGTCTGTCAGAGGGAGGTAAACATCATGTCAAATGAGCTTTTTAAATGTATAAATCTTCATGCATAACTTCATGCCAGAGTCAAAGCAGGAGTGGCAGACTAGGGTGTGAGAGAGTTTATTCCTCTAGAGTATTCTAGGGGGGACATTAGATTTTTTTAAACATCTTATGCTGTCAGGATTGATTTTCCTTTTTTACAACTCAAATATATGCTGTGTCTTTGGAGTGATTGCGTTGAAATGATTCCAAACACAAAAAGAATTAAAAAATCTTGGCAACAAGAATAAGTTTTAGAAAAAATATATACAAATTATAATTCAAAATAATTGCTAATCAAATCATACTTATTCAGAAGTAGGTTAAGTGTTAAGCTTTTAAAAAGTGTCCATTTTAATTAAATCTCATTAAATCTTGTCTCTTCCATTCTATCTCAAATCTATGTCCAGCTCTCAAGGTTTCTCAACTCTTTCTTTAGTAGCTAATAAATCCACTTGTTTTAAAAGGTCTGTATTTCTCAGTTTGCCTAAAGTTTTTTTTACCAAAGTCTTCTAAAATGTATCATGTTTCTAAAACCACTTCTAGAATCCTTATTTGTGGTCCTCTTGCACCTGTTCTTAATGCTTTAGCTCACATACTGTCCTCTCTTGGGAAGTTTCGATTTATTCCTGGCATTATTTCTGCTTCTTTGAAGAGAGAGTCAGATTAGCCATGTTATATCAAATCCTTTTTATCCCCAGCTTTTTAGTTTTAATCTTTCTCTTTCTTATTCCTGATTACATTTTGTATTACTAAAGCCTTTTTGACTGGCTGTTTGCTTCAGCCCATCTCCTAATGGCTCATGTTCTTAAACACCGACTCATGTTCAGACTCATTGATGGATAGTTCTGTTTCAACTTCTTAAAGCATCTTCATTCAGATGGAGTACCTATAAAGCAACAGTGACTGTCTTTTCAGATCTGTCCTACCCAAAATGATTACAAGGTCCCTTCATAAACCACAGTAGTTCTATATATGCTAAATAATAACCACAGGGAAACTTTACAATTTGACTTCAGATGAATATTAAATACAGTAATTATTTGTAAAAATTGAATGAGAAGCCCATTCACATTATTAATTTCTAGGTTTTGCATATGGAAGAATTTGTCTTTTGTTTAATTTACATAAAGATACCTGAAAACTAAACACAGTGGTCCCAGAACAATTAGAAGATCTGGATAATTCATTATTTGGGATCTGCTGTTGACTTGGTTGAGTTAGCCGTTTTTTCATTTATTAAATGGGGGAAGTTGAATAAATTAATGGTTTCCAAATTGTGCCCAAGTGTTTGGAGTTGATGGAGAGGGCTAAGAAGAGAAAACAGGACATCTCCTAGAATAATTTAGCTTTCAGCTCTTGTGTATTGGGTTCCCTCAGATTTCATTTGAAAGGGGGTTTTGTTAGCACTTTAAAAGAGTCTCAAAACCTACTATTTCCTCAGGTTTTAGGATTCTGTGAACCTGTAAGATTCCTGTAAATTGAGGTTTGCCAGGGTGGGGAAGGGAGGCACTGCCAACTGTTTACCAAAGGTAAGGACGTGAGATGAATACTGTCCTCTATCACTGTAATTGCAGTACCAGAAACAGGAGGAAGGATAAAATCTCAGCAAAACCCAAAACAAACAATAGAAACACCTCCTTGGATGGAAGGACTGTTGCACTGTAAATACTCACCACGTCGTTCCTGTCCTGGTGGAGACGTGCTGGGCCAGCCCAGGGATGCGGGAGAGGCTGTTGCAGCTGTCGGGCAGGTGCTCTCTAGAGCCTGGTCATCAGAAATCAGCCATGGATAATGAGTCCATTTTACAACATGGTCTAAAGAGGGCTTGCTGGGTTGTTCTCAAGGTGTTGATTTCATTTGGTTTGGTTTTTAAATTTATTTTGGTTTTTAAAAATATCCATAGATTGGTAAGGTTTTAAGCCAGCTGGTTCCCCCCCCCCATAATTAACATATCAAAACATTCACATTTCATTCTATTTGAATCTTTTATCCTCACTGAGATCTGAATATTTTAAGCAAAGTACCTCCACAAGAAGTACTCCAGCGTTGACAATTCAACCTAGAAGAAAAACACCACCAGAGGGCTTTATACTAGCAGCTCAGTAACGCAAGGGAAGGGGGGATGTAACCTGCTGTCAGAATTGGACGCTGTCAACTCCGAATTTTCTGTGGCAGGGAAGGGTAGAGTGAGAGATGGACCTCATCTTCACATCATTTAATGTGGGTTTTATCTGATGGAAAAGACATCAGATCCCATGAGACCACATGAAAGTTTGCCTGGGAGTTAAATGGAATCTTATTGATGATTGGAGAGAAAGAGCTGTGGGTCATTTTCAAAGTTTATAATACACTATTTACATGTTTTTTGGCATTAAGACCCCCTAAGTTGCTCCATAAATTGAAAAGCTTTCTATAATGCATAATTTTATCAGAATATTCATAGTTTATTAACATATTAATATAGTCAAGATTTTGCACTTTGGCTACAATGATATCATGAGAGTACAGTTTCAGCTAATACAGATGTACATCAGGATGTTTAAACTTTTTTAATCTATTGATATTAGTTAGGAAACTTGGTTGCAAACAACATAAAGTTACTCTGGTTAACTTAAGCCAAAAAGGAATTGATCAGAAGATCAGGTTACTCAGAGTTGGAGGGGAAGGCTAGAGACCCAGGCTTAGGCAGGAATCAGGAGAACAAGGACACAGCTAGGATCTTGCCCTAGGAATGGTCTGGGTAAGCCATTTGCTTCCATTGGTACCAGCATCTCCAGCCTCTCATTCGGGTGTGGCATTTAAACCAGTTGACCCTGTGCCTCTGGGTCACCCCTCAGTGTTCCAAGACTGCACTGAGCCTATGAGTGGTTACACAGTTTAGCTTCTACAGGGGAAGAGAGTCAGATGGGGAAAGTACCTCCTTTCAAGCTTCCATAGTTGGTGGTGCAATTCCCCCCAAGAAAGAAGAGACTTCAGGTGCTGAGCAACCTATACAATAGAAGCTGACTATGCCATTGGGGAGAAAAGTTATCAGGAAGGTGCATTGTAGTTAAATGAAGGCTAAGTAATGAACTAAGAGACGTGAGTTTGGGGCCTGGCTCCAGTTAGCTAAGTGGTGTTGGGCAGATGGCTAAACCTCTCACGGCCTCTGTGTCCTCATATAAAGAGAGGGAATTTTGATGACAACCTCAGCCCTGTGATTCTATAAGCAGAGTCCTCCTTCCAAGAATAAATTAAAAATATAAATAAGATAATAGAAGCAAGCAGATCTCTAATAAGTGCCTCTTCTAAGTTAGAGAATAATAAGCAAAAACTATCTGAGCTATGGATTTGGAAAAGCTGAATTTAACTACTGTTGCAAAGTAGTAATTGCATAGTAGCGTATAGAAATGAATGTGAACTGAGGAGTCAGATAACACCTTGCGTCAAGTGCTTTCTCAGTTCCACCCCATAGTTGTGGGGTGACTTAGGGAAAACTTCTTAGACTTGTTTCCTCATCTGCAAGGTGGAGATGCTACTACTTGACTTGTGCTGTTGTGAAGATTAAAGGAGGCAGCATCCATAACAGTGCCTGGCATGCAGGAAGTGTTCTACAGTAGGTGTGCCCTCCCTTCCTAGACGCTGGGTCTCTGGCTCTGCGGTACTGCTCTATGGTTCTCTTCCCTGAGCAGAGGGAAGTAAATGGGATTTAATGAGCATTTGCCCAGTATAAGGCACAATTCTAGGCTCCAGGCCTGGTGGGCTATAAAGAAAAACCAGAGTTTGCAGTTGAGTCTGAGAGATCACAGGCCAGCCTTTGCCTATGCCATCCTCTCTGGGAGCATTGTGGGATTAAGAGTTGTGACCTATGCAATACCAAACTTAGCAGTAAGTTTTTGTTTTGTTTTTACATTTTTATTGTAAAATTAAATGCAGGTAACCATATAAAATAAATATATAGGTTGTTGAATTCTTTTAAAGCAGTTGCTCTTATAGGTTAAGATATTGAATTTTGCCAGCACTCCAGAGCCTTCCATATGCCCCTTCCCATAATAAACTGCCTCCCTTGCCCCCAAAGTAGCCACTCTCCTGATTTTTAGAATAATTACTTCCTTACATTTGTCTATAGTTTTATCACCTAAACATGCCTCCCTAGACACTGTGGTTTATCCTTACCCTCGCTTTTTTTAATTTGATAATGGCTTTTAAGTGTCTTAACCTACAGATTTCCCTCTTCATCCCTTTCTTTTTCTTACAATTTACCTGTTGAAATACCTGGGCTGTTTGGCCCATGGAGTTTCCTGGGTTTTGCTGACTGAACCCTCATAGGACAGTCCACCATGTTCCTGTGTCCTCTGGATTTCCTGGCGCCTTTTATTACACCAAACACAATGTCTCCTATGTAGGAGCTCATTTTGTAATTTTGTACAAATTTTGTGGCCATTTTGTAATTGAAGTTGACAGGTAAATGGAAACTTTGGCACGTGATTCATTCATAATTAAGATCCCACCCCCCATTTTCCAATTTCCAAGCAGCTAATTTCTTTGAAAAAACTTACTTCTAGGAAATCCTTATTTTAAATGAAGTATGTACATTGCAATTCTTACCATCTGAGTCATTTTTCTCTCTTATGCATCTTTAAGAGAGTGTACTAAAGCTCAAATCCAAGAACTCCCATTAACCTCTGAGTCATGCTAAAATTAGTTGTTCAACTTTTCAAGTCTGTGCTGACAGTAACAGAAACTTCTTCGTGTTTCTAGTATTTGTTTTCCAGCATTCTTAAACTGTTATGTGCATATATAGCTCGGCAAATTCATGTTGCATTTATGTCAGCCAGGAAGGGAAAGTGTGCAGAAACTGTTGTTTATCTGAATGAGTTGGGAACAAGCTCTTTCGATCAAGTTAGTATTCTAGTTAGCTGAGTTTCATCTGTACCCTTTATGTATGTGGTTAGTTTCCAAAGAATTAGTATCCAACTACATATATGTAAACTACATCTGGAATATAATTTAACTTTTCTTTGGTGAGTCAAGATCTCATACTGACTACAGTCACCACCATGAGTGATTTGTAAACCCCTCAGAAGTCACATTTAAAAGTAAATCTGGTATCACCTTTTTTTTTTGCCTTTTGTAACTTTCTCTTAAAGTAGAAAGCTTGCAGACTTACAATCATGGGATTGAGCCATCTTGAGATCCCTTGAGGGAGGGAAAGAAAGGGACACCAGTGAAACTGAAAGACTGTCAAGGGGCCCACTGCTGGATGTCTGCTCTGGGAGGACGAGGCCACCTGTCCACAGTCAGCAGTGTGACCCCTGGAACAGGTCTACTGAAACCAGAGCCTTGACTGTTCCAGATTTTAGAGGCGGGCTTCCTCTTCATTACCAGCAGGGAAGAAGAGGTGGGAAAAGGGTTGTTCTATATGTTACCTTGGCAAGAGGCCTGGTTCTCATTTATTCACTTTTTTTACGTATTCAAAGTGGCTACTATATATCAGGAACTATAAGTGCTGAGTTTACAGTGGTGAAAAAAACTGAGCCTGATCCTTGCTCTCAGAGGATGAGCCAGACCATCAACAAGCAAGCAAGCGGATCTAAGAGGAGATGAACAATTCTAGATAGGGTGAAGAGCAAGGAGGAGAATGACAGGAGCCCCTGCTGTAGACCAGGGGGCAAGGGCAGGCCTCTCAGGTGGTGACATTTAGGCTGAGATTCGGCAGCTGCCATAGAGAAGCTGAGGAAATGGTGTTCCAAGGCAAGACCATAGCACGTGCCAAGGCCATGAGGCAGGCTTGGTATTTTTGAGAAACTGACAGCAAGCTGCTTTAGTTGAAGCTTAATGAACAATCACCTTTTCAAAAGTCGTTTTTCACCCAGGCAAATACAGACACATAATGGTCCTGTTGGGCAAGTGTATCTGTAACCATAAAGTATTTATATTTCCTATGGAAAGCCTTGTCACAGTCAAAAGAAACTGGAACATATGTGTGGCATTAGCACATGTAGATCTGCTCCTTATTTTACTTAAAACTGCAATCCTAGATTCCCTTGATCCTACCCTGGGAGGTTTGGCAAGCACACCCAGCAGAATATCATTTCATCAACATCATAAAGTGTTTTAAGCAAAAATCATGTTGAATTATCAAAACTTAAATTTTTTTGAATCTTTTTTACCAGCTATTTGGTTTTCATGGATCTCCTTTTCAAGTGACCAGGTAGACTTTAAAATACCTAAAGTTTCTATTTGTTTACATTTCCTCATAAAAAGCGTTTTCATCTTTCTTGAGTAACAGTCCAGAAATGGGAGAACCCTAGGATCACTTTGTTGACCATGACCTATGAACGCCAGCAGGGTCGTCGGGTCTCTGCGTTGAGGATTGTGCTGAGTGTCCTGTCGCCAGGTTCGCTGGTAGCAGAAAGGGAGAGGGCCTACCTTTGTTAAGCCTTAGTGTGATGCTCTGTTAAAGGGACAACTTGAAACCCCCACCAAGGCTTTCCAGTGCTCCCTTCTTCCAGTGTGCACACACGTCTGATTCTGTTTTAATGTAAGTGTAGTGCTGGTCCCTCATTCCTTTGCTCATTGCTCAAGATCGGCAGCCCTGCTGTGGGAAGGCTCACCCTGTTATTGACCAGGCGGTAGCCCCGTACCTTGCATTGCTGCGGCAGTTCATTGCACCTGACTGTCGGCAGCCGCTGTGGCGCTTGGACACCACACACGATACAATTTTCTCCTCTGTCAGTTTTCCTATCCTCACTGGCCCCCATCTCTCCGTTACCTCACTGCCCTACTTCTGCTCTCAAATTCTGCTACTTTTTCCTGGCTTGCTTTTCTTTTCAGAGCTTCTCTTTCCTCACTCACCTGCCCTCTGTGACTTTCCTTCTCCTTGCCTGTGGTCCACCCACCGCCTCTTCTGTATCTCGCCCTATTTTCCACTCTGCTCCTCTTCTTCCCTACCTTCCCACTATTAACCTTTTCCCTTGACTCATCTCCACAACCCGTGTCCCAGCTCCTTTGATGCTAATTGCATTTGACATTGAATTTTGATCAGTTAACGACTAATAGCAGCAGACTTCATTTGTGCATTGTTTAACCTTCATGTTAGGGCCTCAGGTACATCCTGCTTTGGGGATGCCCAGGCCCCTAGTGCCTGGGTGACGTCCTGGTGTGCAGGAGTGGGTGATTAATACATTCTGGTGAAATAAACAAATGAACGAACACATTGTTGGTCAGCTCGATGGTGTCCATTATCCACAATTTCTGCCTCAGAAGAAATTTCTGAATCTCAAAAGCTTCCAGACTCTCCTAGATAGATGAGAATGGACAGCTAGCTAGATGACAGGTATGGAAGATGCTCTGTGTTGTTTGTCACACAGTAGAGTAAGAATCTCTGCGCTGTAGGGGAGAGAATTCTGTTAGTAAGTCTGGGGTCTGGTCCTGGCTTGTCCGTTCTTGCAGCCTTGCATGAGAGAGCGATAACCTCTCTCAACATGAGTTCACTGATCTGACAGTGAGCCACCTTACCAGAGTGTGTGAGGAGAGCACTTTATGAGTTACGAAACACCAGACAAATAGAGCATCATTCTGTTGCCTGAATTAGCCATAATACAATTAGTAATTTAAAATTGGAACCTCCACATTACAAATATATGATTTACTTTTAAATCCATCTGTTGAAGGAATGTGTCTCATCCTCAAGTGATAAGGGCTGGCATGTGCTTGAGACCAAAGAGAATAATTTATTGAAAAGCTTCCCTTCTATAGGAATTTAGGATTAAAAGTAGACAAATAACAAGGAAAATAACTGTGCGCTTCTAATAGCAAATGTTTACACAAAGCAATGTGACGGTAGCGCATCTGTGTCTGACATTTGCTGTGCTCCTCTGATTGGCAAGTGAACGAGAAGACGGCTGAATTCTGAGCCTCCTTCAGTGTCCCCACTTGTCCTACCTTAGCAAGCCCCAACTGTCTGCTTTCTCTTAAATAAGCTTCGTGCATCTACCTCTCCGTTCTCCTTTTGTTCCTACAGGCCATGCAGGATGCGTTGGCAGACCTTCCGGAATGGTATGGAATAAAAGGCATGCAGGCCCACTGGATCGGGGACTGTGTGGGCTGCCATCTGGACTTCACATTAAAGGTGATGGAGCAATGACATTTCTAGCAATTAATGCTCACAAAGCCCCTTCTGCATTTTTAGAACTCCTTGAATAGACCATCAACTTGGGACTCTACAACAATGCTGTCCAGTAGAAAGATATTGTAATTTACATACGTAATTTCAAATTTTCTAGTAGCCACATTTTTTAAAAGTGCAAAGAAACAGGTGAAATTAATTTTAATAACGTTTTATTTAATCCATCCTATCCAAAATATTAGCATTTTAAGATGCGATCAATAAAAAGTATTTAGGTAATAGTTTACATTCTTGTTTTAGTATGAAGTCTTTGAAATCTGTTATATTTTGTGGTTTCGGCACACACTAGCCACATTTCAAGTGCTCTATTGCTGCTGGCTACCATATTGGACAGCGCAGATAAAGACGATCTTCTGGGGGTCCACGAACTCCTTGAAGTTCTGGGCAGAGTGTTTGTGTGGGCATTTTCCCGAGCAGTGGGTCCATAACTCTCGTTGTGTTCTCAGGGGGTTCATGTCACAAATCAGGTTAAAAGCCACTGGAGCCGAGGCTAACTGTGACACCGTTTCAGAACAAGGCAGACGTAACGCTGTGGAGGACTATGTGCTGACCCAGGGTTCAAAAGAGGGTTCAAAAGACCTGCTGCAGAAACTGCTGAAAGGTCGCTACTGCGGACCCACCTGCTCTAGAAGTTGCCCCTCAAACTCAACTCTTTGTCTCTACTGACTAGACAGTTGTTCTATTGTGATTGCCTACCTGGGTCTTCTTTATTATCCTTCTGATTTCTCCTTCTCTAATCAAGACTTCTGCATCCTATTCATGTAGCTCCAAATCCTTCCCTCACCTTAATCTCAGTTGTAACCTTTAGGAGGAGGAAACAGCAGCCAAGAGACAAAGTTGACCTACCTTTCTAGACCTTTTCCTACTGACAGCCATATCTGGTGTCTACTGAGCACCTGCCGCTTGTCACTGAGCTCATGATTCCCTGTGCCATCTCCTCACAAAAGTGATCCACCTCACCCCAACTGCAGACGTGGGAAGCCCCACAACTGCACATGTGGGAAGCCCCCCAACTGCACACGTGGGAAGCACCCCAACTGCACATGTGGGAAGCACCCCAACTGAAGACGTGGGAAGCCCCCCAACTGCACACGTGGGAAGCCCCCCAACTGCACACGTGGGAAGCACCCCTACTGCACACGTGGGAAGCACGCCAACTGCACATGGGGGAAGTACCCCAACTGCACACGGGGGAAGCACCCCAACTACGCACTTCGGAAGCACCCCAACTGCACACGTGGGAAGCACCCCAACTACACACTTCGGAAGCACCCCAACTGCACACGTGGGAAGCCCCCCATAAGGGAGTATGCACTTTGAGAACCTTGGAAAACAGATCCCAAACTGAGCTTTCCTCCTCCCAATTTTCCGAGGAGGTGGTGAGATTTCTGAAATTCAGTCCAGCTGTGCCTTTTGTTCAGACTCTCCAGGCCATCTCTTTTGGGGTCCTGTGCATTAGACTGCATCTGGTCCCCATGTCGAAGGCCTTTTGCTTCTCAACCAGGGTGAAGGATGTGGTTCTCTGAGTCACTCGGCTGCTGTACCTGGAGTGTCTTCTACGTTCTCTCCCTTGCCCAAGATTTTATTATGAAAGTGTTTTTATCTTCATTCCTGGACCCGCCTGAGAGTGAGATGTCCCAGGGGAAGGAATGCTCTCAGTCCTGTAGGTGCAGGGCCGTGTGGCTGTGCTCTGTGGCCCCAAGTCTGGCTCCATAGGTGACACCTGATTGTCACTCAGGCCATAGTGTGGACTGTTTTTTAGCTCTTGGTCCTGAGTGCCTCACACATCATTGGCCCTCTGAATGCGTTTGATGAATGTGTGAAGAAGGGGGCATCTGTCTTCTCTGTGTCCTCTGTGTCTGTCACATAATTGGCACTCAGTTGATGGCTAACATATGTCTCTTCCTTGAAAGGCGTTTAACCAGCCCTAGGAATACTCAGTCGTGAGCTCAGCCCAGGCTGTCCTTTCTTTCCTCTTCAAAATGGTATTAGCCTCAATGACTGTTTTTCTGGTTGGAAAAGTGGATGCCATTTTTTTTTCCTGAGGAAGATTCACCCTGAGCTAACATCTGTGCCAATCTTCTATTTTTTTAGGTATGAGTCGCCAACAAGTGGTGTAGGTCCATGCCCGGGAACTATACCCGGGCTGCCGCAACAGAGCACACCAAACTTAACCACTAGGCCACGGGGCCAGCCACAAGATGCCATTGTTTTCTACTATCCCTTAAATCCTTAAGGAAAGTATAGGCCTTTTCTCAGGACAGAAACACTATAACGTTGACAGTTGTTTTTGATATGTGAACAAAAGAGCCAGGAAAACAGGGAAGGCATCTTTCTGATCATGCTTTGACCACCTTTGATTCGGGCCACCAAGCATGCCTGCCCTGGGCCCTAGGGAGGGCTTCCCAAAGAGGAACTCCAGTCCTCTTCTCCCGTCCTTCTCTGCCCCTGCCGGGACGTCCCTGGGGCTGTGGTCAGAAGCTGTCCCCACTGTTTGGGATTGAGGAGAGGAGGAAGAAGGGAGTATGGCTGGGAGCACAACAGCCCAGAGGGACAACTGAGAGATGAAATGACCCTGCTTTCCCCCTGCCAGGTTGATGGGCAAGTCACGGGGGAAAAGCTGACTGCCTACACAGCCACCCCAGAGGCCATTTACGGCACTTCCCATGTCGCCATCTCTCCCAGCCACCGACTCCTCCACGGGCACAGCTCTCTGAAGGATGCCTTTCGGAAGGCACTTGTCCCCGGCAGAGGTGAGCTGGCAAGTGAAGGCTAAGACAGGAGGATTATGCCTCAAGTCTGGACAGCACTTCACAGAGTTTGTGTTCCTTTCATGTATGTCATCTCATGCGATTTGTTCTTCACCTTGGCCTGACTTTTTTTTTTTTTAAACATGAGGATTAAAAAGAGTTTTGAAAATGTTGTTACCCCTGGTTTCACTTTGAGTTACTAGTTTATCTGCTTCTTGAGTTTCTGACTGAAAGCTCAACTCTTTTCCTTTAAATATATTCTGTATTTGAAGCTCTTTTCTAATAGGAGTAGAATCTTCTGCTTAATTTATAATTCCATCATCAAATAAAACTATGCTGACAGGGATGGGAAGGAAGCCAGTGAGAACTGGAGGAAACATTTTCGACAACTTAAATTTTATTATTTTTAAATAATTCACACAGTAATCTGAGCAAATGAACAGAGTCCTGCTCAATACGGGTCTTGAATGGATGGATCAAGCTGACCTGGAATTGGCATAGCGACTGTTATTGGTCATGGGGATTTGGGGAGTACCTGTGCATTAGTCAGGATTCTGTGGTTGCAAGCAACAGAATCCATCTCTGGCTAACCCGGAGGAAAAGGGGGACATGTTGGAAGGCTGTGGGAAGCATTCTGACTTTAAGAACAGCTGAAGAACCAGTCTGGTAGAGGACTTGGACCAGGCAGCCATAGAGGTTTTGGCCGCAGGAACTAACAGGCAGTCTCTTGAGTGCCACTGACAGCAAATCTACCCTCACCTCACCCTCAGTGCTCAGAGCACTTGGTTTGAGATTCCTGTGGCAGGGAAAGGTATCTGACCGACATAACTGCGGCCCCTGACCTTTTTCTTGGCCAAGGGAAGGCTAGGCACCTTCCCTGATAGACCACCAAGACTGTAACCAGTGAGGAAGGGGTAGCTCTCCAAAACAAACTCAGCAGCTCCTGCTAGAAGAAGAGGATATGGCTCCTGGGCAGGCGAAAGGAAGTCCCCTATCGATTAGAAGTAGGTCTCAGAGAAATGTAAACATTTCTATAAAAATCTCATCCCCATTCTCTTTTCATAGCCTATAAACTTCAACCCAAAGCACACAGTCTGAATTATTAGGGTCTCTTTGAATTATTTGACTAACAAAAATGTTTTGGATGGTGATGTAACATTTTTGAAAAATTGCTATTCTTAAAATAATCAGAATGAAAGATTTCTAGATATAAGATTGGAAAGATAGACAACATCATCCCAACTTACCTCTACTTAAGACTTCTAGTTGTTTACTTACAGCATTACAGCCAAGGTTCAAATCGGTGAATGCTTCCTAAGAGCCTGCTGCTTGCTCAGCACTCAGGGATGCGTAGATGACTGTTGACAGTCCCGCCCTCTGGGGGTCCTGACAGGGAGCCGATGCATGTGTAATTCACTCTAGCACAAGACAGACGTCACTTGGTTTCATCTCTTTAGTTGTTATATATTGAAATAGAGAAAAGACTCTTTCGAGTTAAAATTTCAGTGTGTGCTTATAAAGTCCAATGTAGCTCTCTTTCTGTTTTATTTTCTACTTGCTCAGAAGAAAAATTGGATTCCTTTCAACTGTTTACTTTAAAGAGAAAACTCATAGTTTTTACTCTCATGAGCATTTTAGATTTTTTGAGGGCTGATGACTGAATAATGTCTAAAATTGAAAAACTAAAAAATGTAAACATCTAGCCCTTAGATTTTTTCTTATGGTTAATTTGGGGACACAAATGAGGTAATATTGATACAGGATTAATGAGCTAATAAGTTATAAAAGATGGAATTCTTGACTTGAAAGGCACTATCTAAATTCAAAACATTTTCATATGTAAGAAATTACTTTAGCATACGCAAAGAGCAATGTTTTCACGATCATTTGGGTATCGGCACATCTGACTGGGCCTGATCATTTCATTTTGGCACTGAATGGCTCATTATTTTGTTCTCCCCTCTTTTTAGTAATCTCTGAAATAATTCCAAATGGCACATTACACTTAGCTCTAAATTTTCCAATTCTAATTTTCAGAGTGGAAATATTCTTTTTTCAGATGTCAATTTATTCAGTCTCTAGATTAATTTGCACATCAAGTCTGTGGGTTTTGACACATGGCATTAGTCACATAAGGCCAGTACAGTGCTTTGAGTGTAATGCAGTTTTCCCAAGAGGTGAATTAAAATTACCATCTGAATATGGATTTATGTCTCCTTTGGCCTTTGAGATTACAGTTTAAACCTGAACATTATATCACTGTTGCCATTTACCGTTGCCATTTACCATTGCCTACTGGCTCAAATCAGGCAAGCAGCTTGGTTTTTCCTCAAATGTCAGGTTTTTTGTTTTTGTTTTTACTTAATTTTTTTTTTGTTGAGTTCATAATAGTTTACATCATTGTGAAATTTCAGTTGTACATTATTTCTTGTCCGTCAGCATATAAGTGCTCCCCTTCACCCCGCTGTGCCCACTCCCCACCCCCCTTGCCCTGGTAACCACTGAACTCTTCTCTTTGTCTGTGTGTTTGTTTATCTTTCGCATATGAGTGAAATCATATGGTGTTTGTCTTTCTCAGTCTGGCTTATTTCACCTTACATAATACCCTCCAGGTCCATCCATGTTGTTGCAAATGGGATGATTTTGTCTTTTTTTTTATGGCTGAGTAGTACTCCATTGTATGTATATACACCACATCTTCTTTATCCAATCATCGGTCAGTGGACACTTGGATTGTTTCCATGTTTTGGCTATTGTGAATAGTGCTACAACGAACATAGGGGTACATATGTTCCTTTGGATTGTTGATTTCAAGTTGTTTGGGTAGATACCCAGTAGTGGGGTAGCTGGGTCATATGGTAGTTCTATTTTTAGTTTTTTGAGGAATCTCCATACTGTTTGCCATAGTGGCTGCGCCAGTTTGCATTCCTACCAGCAGTGTATGAGGGTTCTCTTTTCTCCACACCATCTCCAGCATTTGTTATTTTTAGTCTTAGTGATTATAGCCATTTTAACAGGCACAAGGTGGTATCTTAGTGTAGTTTTGATTTGCATTTCCCTGATGATTAGTGATGTTGAACATCTTTTCATGTGTTTATTGGCCATCTGTATATCTTCTTTGGAAAAATGTTCATATCCTCTGCCCATTTTTTGATCGGGCTCTTTGGTTTTTTGATGTTTAGTTGTGTGAGTTCCTTATATATTATAGAGATTAACCCCTTGTTGGGTATACAGTTTGCAAATATGTTCTCCCAACTGGTGGGTTGTCTTTTTGTTTTGATCCTAGTTTCTTTTGCCTTGCAGAAGCTCTTTAGTCTGAGGAAGTCTCACTTGTTTATTTTTTCTTTTGTTTCCCTTGTCTGAGAAGACATGGTTTTCAAAAAGATCCTTTAAGTTCAATGTCAAAGAGTGTACTACCAGTATTATCTTCCAGGAGTTTTATCGTTTCAGGACTTATCGTTTTGAGTTTATTTTTGTGTATGGCATGAGATAATGGTCTACTTTCATTCTTTTGCAAGTGATTGGCCAGATTTCCCAGTACCATTTATTGAAGAGACTGTCTTTTCTCCATTGTATGTTCGTGGCACATTTATTGAAGAGTAGCTGTCCGTAGATGTGCAGTTTTGTTTCTGGGCTCTCAGTTCTGTTCCATTGATCTGTGTGCCTGTTTTTGTACCAGTCCCATGCTGGTTTGATTACTATGGCTTTGTAGTACATTTTGAAGCCAGGGATTGTTCCAATGTCAGGTTTTGAGGGTGACTGGTGTTAAAGCAGTGACCACTGAAAGTCGTGACAGTCTACAGTTGTGACTGAATTTATCACTTGCAAGAGTTTAAATTTTCAAACATGAATTCCTGCAGTTGCTAAGTTGATTTCTGCATATCGGCTCCGAGCTGGCACAAGATGACCAAGGTTCTGATCCCAGATACATCCTATGACTTAAGGAAGACCACTTCACCTTTGTAAGCTTAGCTTCTCAGTAGAGCAGGTGGTGAGGCTGTTGGGCAGGGTGGTTGAGGAGGGCCTTGTGGGTACAGAAGGAGCCCTGAGGGGCTCTGAGGAGAAGGGTGGTCCACGTGGACGGGGTAATGCTCGAGCGGCAGAGTCGGGGCAGGAGAACCAGCCTTCCCCATTAATTAAGAAAAGAGATAGTGAAGACAGCAGAACAGCAGTCGTCAGAGTGGAGGGGCAGGAACAGCTCTGAGAATTACTTGGAAGCAGCAAGGGCCGAGGCTCCTGGGATGACTCCCTGATTACTGGCTTGGCCGACTGGGTTGCTGACATTATTGACTAAATGTACTGTTTTTTCCTCAGCATCCTCTAATTTGGCACAGATTCCTTTAAGAGAGCAAAAAGTAAGATGCTTCCCTTTAGAGTTCTTGAAATCGAGTTTATTTCCATAATCATTGACATTACCTCCTTTTCTCAGCTGACCACCCCTGACTTAAGTCATGTTATGTAAGCTCTGATTTGATAGGAACTAGAAACCATAAAAAGCATTAATAGGGAGATATCAGCAGAGTTCTAGAAGCTGTTCTTTCTTTTCCTGGAGTCTTTTCTTACATTGATAATATTAAAATATTCAAACCCTGGGACTTGGAACCACCCGTTTCAGCTCTGAGTCACCAATGGTCTACACAATGCATTTGTGTCAAAAGGGTAAATGAGGTCTCCTAAAGAGTGGCTTAGAACCCTGCCGTTATCAACCCATTAGAGAGCAAGAGCCCCATCTCCCTGGAAGCTCCAGAACATTAAATAATTAATAGCTCACTATTGTTTGGCCCTGTCTCCATAGTATCAGCACGGGGGTGAGACAAAAGGCTGAGGAAGAGAATAGCTTGTTCTTTAACCAAAGATGTTAATCGATGTTATATGGAGGGAAAAGTTCCTGTGCTCAGATAACCTGGAATAAAACAAAAATAAACAGGTTTCTTGCTTCTGGACTTGGTAGTGCCTTCGCTGTGCTGACCTGCACTGTGTCTGTCTGAAAGAGGAAGCCAGGCAGCACTTTTCACTCTTCCTTGACCTCAGAACCCTGCTTCACACAGTATTTCTGGGACGGAGTTGCATGGAAAACAGCCTTGCTGAACACTGAACGAAAGCCATTTGTGTGTTTTTCCTGAGGGCGTGAAGGACCTGCCTTCCTTGCAGTGAGGGCTCTGAGGGCAGAGGGCACCTTCGTGCCCAGAATGTTTCCTTTGTAATTACTGAAGTGTCTGCTGTTATCTAACCCTTGTAGGAACTGCTTCAGTCACTTCCGATTTCTCCATGGCCCCCTTGCACGCCTGCTTCACGTCACCAGCACATGACTGACAGAAGACTGGCCCTGGGCAAGAACTTCAGATTTTAGTTTTATTTTTTCTTTTGACCAGGGACAGCCTACAAGTTGCTATTGTACATTGATTACAAATATGCTAATATTTAAGTTCAAAGACCATTTTTTTTCTAATTGAAAAACTGTCATAACATAACTTTCATGTGGAACAATGGAAAAAAATCCAACCCTGTAATACATACTCTACTTTTTTCCTTTATTTTTCTTATGACAACTTTACTGAGATATAATTCACATATCATAAAATTCATCCATTTAAAGTGTACAATTCAGTGGGTTTTAGTATATCCAGAGTTGAACACCATCACCACAGTCAATTTTAGAACATTTTCATCATGCCCTGAAGAAACCTCATACCCTCTAGCAGTCACCCCTATTCTTCCTGTTTCCCCCAGCCCCAGGCAACCACTAATCTACATTCTGTCTCCATAGATTTGCCTATTCTGAACATTTCATATAAATGGAATCATACGATGTTTGTCCTTTTTGACTGGCTTCTTTTTCTTAGCATAATGTTTTTAAGGTTCATACATGTTATGGCATATGTCAGTATTCCATTCCTTTTTATTTCAGAATAAGATTCCATTGTATGGATAAACCACGTTTTGTTTGTCCATGCGTCAGTTGATGGACATTTTGGTGGTTTCCGCTTTCTGGCTATTATGAATAATGCTGCTATGAACATTGGT
The DNA here is from genome assembly GCF_021613505.1 of Equus quagga. Taxonomy (NCBI): domain Eukaryota; kingdom Metazoa; phylum Chordata; class Mammalia; order Perissodactyla; family Equidae; genus Equus; species Equus quagga. Next base: position 140,102,890 of record NC_060267.1, on the reverse strand, counting down.
AGAGATTTTTGTGTGGACGTGAGTGAGTTTTCATTTCCTTGTGTACATATCTAGGAGTGGAATTGCTGAGTCATGTGGTAACTGTTTTTAGCTGGTTGAGGAACTATCAGACTGTTTTTCAAAGCAGCTGCACTAATTCACATTTCCATCAGCGTTGTGAGAGGGTTACGGCTTCTCCACATCTTCACTAAACACTCGTTATTGTCTGTCTCTTTGATTATAGCCATGCTAGTGGGTGTGAGGTGGTATTTCATTGTGGTTTTGATTTGCATTTACCTGATGGCTAATGATGCCGAGCATCTTTTCAGGTGCTTATTAGCCATTTGTATATCTTCTCGGGAGAAATATCTGTTCAGATCATCTGCCCATTTTTTAATTTAGTTGTCTTTTTGTTGTTGAATTTTAATTTTACACTAGATATAATTCTCTTATCAGATACATGATTTACAAAAATGTTCCCAAATCTGAGTTGTTTTTTCACTTTCTTGATGGTGTTTTTGAAGCATAAAAGTTTTTAATTTTGATGAAGTCCAATTTATCTATTTTTTATTTTGTTGCTTTTGTTTTTGGTGTTATATTTAAGAAACCATGGCCTAAGCAAAGATCACAAAGATTTGCACCTATGTTTTCTTATAAGAGTTTTATAGTTTTAGATCTTACATTTAGATCTTTAATCTATTTTTTAGTTAGTTTTTATATATGGCAAAGATAGGGGCTCAACTTCATTCTTTTGTATGTGGTCATATGTTTTTTTTTAATTCCTGTTCCCACACACACGCATCTTAAAAATTAGATTGCTTCTGTCTTCACTTAATATGATATCAGAAAATGTTTCTTTATTTTTATTCAGGCTTCACAATTGTTTTTAATCCATACATCATATTCTCTCAATTCAGTGTACGGTAGTATCCTAAATCTTCCCTATCATGTTGACCATTTGGCCTTTTTCATGTTTGGACCTATAAACATTTATGTCCACATAGCTCTTGACTCTATAGAATTACGTCCTTAGGATACATTCCCAAGAGTGGGATATTTTTAGTCAAAGGTTATGAACATTTTTCTAGTTCTTGTTACCTGTTGCTTTTCTTGGTTCCTGAAAGGACTTTCTCAGTTTACAGCGCTGTAGCCAATGATATATGCAGCTTTGCAAACAGTGATGTTACCTTGCTAAAAGTTTTTTGCTAACTTATCAGGTGAAAAATAATATTTCAGGATTACTTTAATTTCCATATCTCTTTTTAAAAATTAATGTGTTTTTTTAAATCCAATATATGTATATTATGTGGAAAGTCAAACACTACTAACAACAACAACAACAGTAACAATAGCCTCCTTACCTAGCTGCTTTTAATTTTGGAGTCTGTGTTACTTAGAATATCAGTTTGGTGGCTATGACAGAGTCATGGAAAACCAGTGACTTAAAAGATAGAAGTTTACTTCTTGCCCACATGGGACTCTGAGTGGGTATGACAAGTCTACTTTGTGAGGTGGCCGGGGCCAAGGCTCTTTCTGTCTTCCTGCTCTGCCCTCCTAGGATCTTGCCCTTATCTGTGTGTTCTAAGGTGTTCTGCACTTCAGCTGCATTGCAGTAAGTAAGCAGGGAGGAGAGAAGGGCATGCTTCTTCCCTTTGAGAGCATCCCCCAGAAGTTGCTTCTGCACATCCCCCACGGCCACAGCTAGTGCAAGGGAGGGGAGCACTGCTGCCGTGAGCTCTGCAGCCATGTGTCCAACTAAACCTTCTACTGCTGGACCAGGAGAGACAGAGATGGGGTCAACTGGCAGTCTGGGCCACAGGCTGTTTCTCTGGTACAGACCGCCATGTGTCTGTCTAATAGGCCTGCACTGCTCTCTCTCGATTCACCAGTTCTAGACATCACCTAGTGACTTTCACTCCACCAGCCCTCCCCTTCCATCCTCCTAATAACATGCAGAATGCACAAATGTACACCTCTTCTTTGAGAAGGGACAGTATGGAATCGGAAATACGGGTCCCACTTTGAGAAGTGTTGGCGCTTGAGTGGTTTGGGCAGCAGGTACCTCTCAGCCGTGGTACCATGGGTGCAGGCTCTGGAGGGCTGTTTGGGCTGCATTTCTGTGCGTCCTGACACCCAAGGTGAAAGAAGATAAGAGCTGGCTTACATGCCTACAGAGCCTGTCTTTACCTCTTTGAAAAATAAATCCTAATTCCTAGGCTTATTTTAACTTTGGGGTTTGTGAAACATATTTTAGATAATTATATAAAGTCTTAACACACGGCAAATATAAATAGTAAGAGTTCCTAAATTATAACTGTTGTTAATTGTTTATGTTGCACTAAGCTCAAGAGAACTCACTCGTGGTTTGCCCCCTCTCTCATCCCTTCATCCTGTGGGCCTTTATCTGGGTCTTCATGCTTCCAGTCCTGCCTGTATCCAGTGAAGACTCAGGACGTGTGGCTCGTCTGCCTGCTGCAGTAGTTGTAATGAGCTTCGTTTAAGATGACACACTGTTTGGATAATTCCAAGTCAAGTGTTTTATTGTGACCCCGTAAATATTGTTCACAACTGAGCCAAGTATAGTCTTTTTATACTTTCTGTTTTTCCTAAGGTTCATGACGCCCTCATTTTTTTCATTTGCTCTGTGTTCTTTGAATTTCTGACTGAATCTTTCCACACCCTCCCAGAAGCTCTTTAAAACTCCTCTCAATACAGTGTTCTACATATTCCAACATGTCAAATAATCTATTGATTCCCTTTTTATCCTGAAGATGCTTCCTGGGCCCCTCTATCCTGCTCAAATCTGACCTGGTCACTCTTCAGGACTCTGCTGTACATCTGTCATCCTAGGACTTCCCTCTGACTTTGTTCTACCAGTATCCATACCCTCTTTCCTTTGTTGGAGTCTCTGTTTCCTGATCCCATGTCCGTCTCTTTCTTGATTTACCCCTTCCTTTTGCTGGAACACATCCTCCAGTCTCTCCTTAGAAAGGGTATGTGGGAAGGAGCTGTTTTGTCTTTGTATGTCTGGAAGTCTCCTCTATGCTCAGTCATTTTCTACTCTCCTATCCACTTCCATCTTCACATGTTACAGTTTGGAATTTCAGACGTCTCTTGGTTTCATCATAGATAGATTTTTGTGTTTCTCATTCTTTTGTATATTTGAGGTATTTTTCAAAAGGAAAAGGGAGTGGTGGGAACATCTTTACTCCATCGTCTGGAAAGTAAAAACGCCATTTTCACTTCTTTGGTTATGAGCACAGATGAACATTTTCGTGTATTTGTTGAATCTTTTGATTTTCCACTGGTGCGAATTAGCTATTAATACCTTCAAAGAACAAATTCTTTAACAATTAGCACAAAACACAGAAGTTCTAATGCTTATTTTCTCACTTGTCTCCTCTGAGATTCAGATCGTGTTAGCGCCCCAGCTGACTGCCGTCCACAGTGACTTGCTCTCATTTTCAGATTGCCTCACGCCCGTGACGGCTGTGAACATGCTCACCCAGCAGGAGGTCCCTGTTGTTATCTTGGCCAGAGCTGACTTTCAGGGCTCTCTGGATTCAAAAATAGGTAAGTAGCTATTAAGATGTAATCAGGATAATATATTTAATAGGCTTAAAATCAGAATACTAGCCTGTTGCTGTCCACTGGAGGAGCTGACTGTTGATTCCATGATCTGTTTCACCTCTTGATAAAAATGAATGCCCCTTCATTTAACCATCCTTACTTAAGAACTACATTTTGAAAGCTTGCCAAGTATATCACACCTTGCTATTTGCTATTGAGAATAATAAAGAATGTCCAGCCCATGGATCTTGCCAGTAGAGCTAGTTGGTGAGACTTGTACATGTCATGTGGGGAATAAGATAACTCAGATGCCAATCCAATTTCAGAACTCATAGAACCAACAGCAGCTGCTGGGATGGGGGTTCAAAGCACAAATGATCCATGTGGGCTGAGTTTTTGGTGAAGGCTTTGTGGAGGAGGTGAACTTGAGCTATTCGAGAAAGGATTGTGAAACAGCAGCAAAATTGAAGGCTTATTTAGAACTGTAAATTGGATATCCTTGGCAGCCTTACTCATTCCTGAGAGTTCTAAACTATCATTACCTAACAGGAAGTCTGGAAACGAACCAAGGGATGAGAAGCTAATGACAGCCGCATCCTGGATCTGCCCCTAGGATGGACCTGAACGTCTCTCTTTACCAACATTCCTACTGGAGATTCCAGTCAGTCTCCAAAGTGCCAAAACCCTGCGGAGAAAGTTATTTCCACCCTCTCTATTTCCTAGCACACAGGAGAAATAACATTTCTTATCAAAATTTTGTTTTTCCTCGCAATTCTCAGATCTGGGTTTTTTGGGTTTTTCTTTTTTTTTGAGGAAGATTAGCCATGAGCTAACATCCACTGCTAATCCTACTCTTTTTGCTGAGGAAGACTGGCCCTGAACTAACACCTGTGCTGATCTTCCTCTACTTTATATGTGGGACACCTGCCACAGCATGGCTTGAGGAGTGGTGCGTAGGTCCGTGCCCGGGATCTGAGCCAGTGAACCCCGGGCCACTGAAGTGGAACACGCTAACTTAACCACTGCGCAACCAGCCCAGCCCTCAGATCTGTTTTTGACAAAGTGATTTGAAAAAACATCAAAACAGAAAACAGATATTAAGCCATTCAAGTCATTCTCTTCTGACACTTTAAACCTAGCAAGTGTGTTGCTTAAAGGAAATAACTCCTTCTATTATTTTTATGTATTCTATAATTTTACTAATTAATACAACCAGCCAAGATAAACAATAAAGGAAGCTCTTGTTCATGTGGCTTTTTTGCTGGTTTTTTTTTTTTTTGGTACTTGAGTCAAAGTACTGACACAATATTGAGAATTCTGAAAGACAAACAGAAAAATCTGATTTTTTTTTAGGTGTGCATGGAAAATCATTTTTCCTGTTGTCTTGATTTCCCACAGTTATGTAGTTAACATTTTCTAAGTTATGGCTTCTTGCCCTCCAAGAAGAACAGAAACAAACAAACAAGAGATCAAGCGGTATTTTTGCCATCCCACCTGCATGTTGCAAATACTTTGCTCTCTACTGAGCCCCACATGACCAACACCATGGCCCAGAACATTCTTTATGTAGTCAAATAAATGTTGTGGTCACAATGTCTCCATTCAGACTTGACTTAGTTACTCCAAACCATGCACGTTTAGAATGTAGTAAATGGCTTTTGTCCCTTCTTGACCATGAACACTTTTCAGTGATGTTTATTGCTTGCCATTTGTCCTCACTCTTTAGTATCCTTCAAGTCCACTCTGAACATTTATTTGCTTCATTAGATGCTTTTTGTCAATAATCTCAGCTGGAACACCATGGAACGTTCCATTATACCACAGAGCTTTTCGTCTTACTGAAGAGCCACAGAACTTGTCTCCCAAACATGAAATCACCCTTTTAGGGCAGTGTTCCAGAGAGGTTGTTCTCAGAAATCTGACTTAAGCCTTTTGTATACCACCCTTAGTTTTATCTCTCTCATTTGCCACATGATGTGTTGTGTCCACAAGGATGGCAGCAGTTTTGAAAGATGACCCTACAGCGGGAGTTCTCAACCAGGGGCGATTTTGCCACCAGGGGACGTTCGGCAATTTTAGAGACATTTTTGTTTGTCACAACTGGGGGAGTGCTACTGGTAGAGCCCAGGGATGCCGCTCAACATCCTACAGCCCCCACAACAAAGTCCAGAACGTCAGTAGTGCCAAGGTTGAGAAACCCTGACCTGCAGAACCAACAACTGAAAAACCTGTGTTTATGAATAGCTGAAGCCAAACCCGCGGGCCTTGGCCCTCTGGGTGAGTGATTGCCTTATGCTCAACTCCATCTCCTCAAGGGCATATATAGGTTGAAGAATAAATGTCTATTCAGAATGTGCTGTTGCCTCTGGGAACGAAGCACAGTATGAAGAAACACGGTTGCCAGCTTTCAACTTCCTGACTGAGTGGATTTTTCTAGGGTGCTAGGAAATGCTGGAGGAGTCAGCCCTGCTTCTCAGGAGAACGCCAGTGTCCTCTGTCCCTCAGGGAATTCAAAGAAGATGCTTGTGATTTACTATTTTAGTGACCAAAAGCATCCAACATTGTATATTTTAGAATTGTAACTATTTTTAAAAAGGAATTAAGCAAAGGAAAAAGACTTCAATGAAATCCTACCAATATGGTAAACTGGTTGTGTTAGGATAGTGGTTTTCTCTAAGACTGTTCTCCATTTTCCCAATGAATGTGATGTAGTTTTATAACTTCTGTAACTAAAGAAGATAGTTTCCTTTAAGAAGCTAAAGCTGTGTCAGTGCTGTCGGTTGTTTTGTGATTTGGGTGTTTACAAAGATGTTTTCTGTTTCTTCGCTCTGAATAGGAATCCCCAGCACCAGCTCAGAGGACACCATCTTAGCCCAAACCCTGGGCTTATCCTACTCTGAAGTCATTGAAACTTTGCCAGATGGCACAGAGAGACTGAGCAACTCTGCGGAGGTTGGTGCCCTGTGGCATGGGCCTAAGATCTTGCGTCTAAAATCATGACCTTGACCTGAGTTTGATGAGACCTTTTCCTTTGGGTGCAAATTACCACCTGCCATTTCACTCGTCCCCACACCTAACAGTCACGCAACCTCGTTTCTTAATCTATGAAAACAAAATACTAGAAGGTTATCAACTCTAGGTCAAACCCAATCCTACAATAGTATGTCATCGAAGTAACTAAACTTTATTTTGAGAATCTTCTGCTTGAGAAAAGTGACCTCTTCCAGGGAAACATTCCTTAGGAGAGGTGACTGAAATTGGCTGTTCTTGCTAGAGACCTCTGTTCTCCTCAGATTACTGACTTATTTCCACCTAAGGTTTAACTCACTTATAGAAATGAACAGAGAAGTTCTGAGACATGTTTATTTGGTCGTCGTTATCTCTTGCCAGGTGGTAAGTCTTCCAAGATTTGAACCGAGTCTCTATGTTGAACTGGGCCAGAAAGTATGGTTTAAGAGGTAGGGTGAGGCATGGTGGGGAGAAGTGGGAAATGGCTTAGAGCAATGAGTGTCAAACTGAGCACACAGCAGAATCACCTAGCAGGCTTGTTAAACACAGATTGCCTGACCCCCACCCGGAGATGCTGATTCAGTAGTCCTGGGTGGAACCCAAGAATTTCCAGGTGATGCTGCTACTACTGCCGATCCAGGAACCACATTTTGAAAATCACTGGCTTAGAAACTTGCTACCCAAGCTGAGTCCCTGGGCCACCAGCATTGGCGCCACTTGTTGGAAATGTAGACTCCCGGGCCCTGCCCCAGTCTAGTAAGATTTCCAGGTGATTCATGTGCACATTGAAATTTCTGAGTACTCGTTTAGAGCCCTCTTTCTTAAACTTGGCTGCACTTTGGAAAGACCTGGTAAGTTTTTAGAAATACTGATGCTTGAGTCCCACCCCAGACATTCTGATTTCATGGTAACGAGGTGGGGGGTTATGGACCGAACATCAAGAGTGTTCACAGCTGTGCAGGTGACTCTAAGGTGCGGCAGTCGGGGAACTGCTGGCTTAACATAGTGATTGCCTACCTGGCTGTGTGTCTGAATCACCTGAGAGATGCTTGCTGGCCCCACCCCGGGTGATCCTGATTCAGTTAGATCCAGGTTTTTCAGGTTTGGGACTCCCTGGCTACAGGATGTTATATGTATGTTTATATATATATAAAGAATAAGGGCATGGCCAGTTTTTTTCCTTTATAAGGAGTGACAGCATTTTCTGACCTCATGTTTGTGCCTTCACTTCATAAATTGTATCTCCAGACATGAGTCATGCTTTCAGATGTCAAACCTTAAACCTGGCCCCCTGGATGTGGAGCCACGCCAAGGTTTCTGTAAGGGAACCCCAGATAACCCTCTGCAGGGCAAGAAAGGGGACGCTCAGGGCCAAAATTAGGCTTCTAAAGTTCCCAGAGAAATGCCCCCTCCTTAGTATACGACTGAGCATTAATTATGCTCCCCTGCTTCTTTCAAATAGCTTCAGGTGGTCTGTTGAATCTTCTGGCTCTAGACTGAATATCTAGGATAAAGGCATTCTTTCAACAGATGGAAAGAGAATGGATAGTGAAAGGCTCCTTTCGTCCCTGAGCTCCTGGAATGTAAAGACAGTGATGCACAGGGAAGATAGACTTTCAGGAGAGCTTGTGATCACTGGTACTGTAATGGTATGATAGTGGGAGTGTGGGACATAGAAAATGCCCTCCAGAGTATAACTGGTTCCTTGGCAGAGAGCTCTATACTTCAGAAGACACTTCAGACCCGTAATGAAAAGAGCTGCTTTTGATAAACGTAGCTGTACTTTCTTACTCTTTATGCCTCATGACTGTAAGCTCCTTGAGGGCAGGGGGCAGATTGGATTTATTTTTGTGCCCCCAGTGCCTAGCACAGGCCTGACACATAGTGGGCATGCACTGTGTCTTCACTGAACCAATGCCAGGGTACCCACGATCCAGCCGCACTGGCTCGATTCTTATCATTAACTTGGTTCTCTGAAAAGCATCAGGTGAAAAGAGACTTTCTCTTTTCTAGTGTCGTATCCTGGCCTGCTGTCTATAAAATGGGGGCATTCAAATACACAAGGAGTGGTTCTGGTCCTTCAGGCCTCAGTTTGTTCCCCACTTGCCTGAATTCCTTCTGCTTTAGGATAATATTGAATTTTTCTTTTCTAGATATTTTTCCCCCCAACAGAGGAGTAGTCATTAGAAATATGTATCATGCAGGTCTTTACTGGCAGCTAAATGCTGATATTTTCTCTGTAGGTATGGCAGGGCTCAGGTGATAGAGGGAGTCACAGAACCAGGGCCACTTTACCTATTAGACACAGTGGACACAGTTCCTGGGGCCCACAATACTTTCAGGGGCCCCCAAAAAGGTTTAATTTCTTTTAAAATCAGAAGAGTGAACTCTTAGGGTCAAAAATTATATTCATCTTTAGTCAACACATTAAAATACAACTTTTAATATTATCTTAAGAAGGAAGGGCCCACAAAGGTATCCAGGGCCCACAAAAGTCATAATGTAGCCCCTAGAGACCACGCATAAAAACAGCAGTCCCGGGGGTGGCGTGGGGGTGGTAACTTGTTCCTGAGAGGAAGGAACGGATCTCTCTCCTTTGCCTATCAGTTCACAGGTATGACCCGGCAGGATGCGTTTCTGGCCCTGACTCAGAAAGCCCGGAGGAAGAGAGTGGGTGGAGACGTGACAAGTGATAAACTGAAGGACTGGCTGATCTCGCGGCAGCGCTACTGGGGCACGCCAATCCCCGTGGTCCACTGCCCGGCCTGCGGCCCCGTGCCGGTGCCTCTGGAGGACTTGCCGGTGACCTTGCCCAGCGTCACGTCTTTCACCGGCAAGGGAGGCTCCCCACTGGCCACAGCTTCGGAGTGGGTGAACTGCTCCTGCCCTAGGTAAGGAACCACGTCCCCCAGCCGTGGCCCAGCCCCCTGCCAGGGTTTCAGACTCCTCCTGCCTCCTGGGGCTCCCTCTGCTCCCTTTTTCCAGGACTTCCACCAGACTGGAAAGAATGCCCTAGGCCTCTCGGGACCTTTGGGAGAAGGGGCTGGGATCTGAGGCCTAGCTGCTGTGATGGGCGCCCTCTCTGCTGCTCTGAGCTGGTGGAAGTGGCAGCGTCAGTTCACACTGCTCCTGGAAACATCTGATCCAGCCCATAGAAAAGCTGCACATTTGCATCATACCTTTGTAGAGGACAACTTTCTTCCATTTTATATTCCAAAGAGCTCCTTGGAGATGAGAGAAATATTTTCTCCTTCCGCCTTACAGTTTTCCCACATGGTGACCGTGGAGACTTTCTCACAAGTAGCAGAACAGTACCCGTGACGAGTGTGCTCAGGGGCTTCATGCTTAATATACTGAAACACACTGTTTCCTTTCTCCTCATCTTGGAGTGGGATTACATTTTTCTGTCAATTCACTGGCATGTCTCAAATGTGATTTTTATGATCTCATAGCAGCTGATTAAACAAGTAAACAACAGCAAGCTCTAGTATCTTCCTTCTGTGGAGAAGCCACTTTTCTCTGCCTTATAGATCATGATGAGGATGTTTTAGAAATAATTTTGTCCTCTGCTAGTCCAGAGCTGAGTTATAAGGTTGGTACCTAGGTAACCACATAGTGCAATGGCAAGGTTCAGGCCGGGCAGACAGATAGACAACAGTGGACTCAAGTCCTGGCCCTGCCCCTTAACCAGCTGTGTGGTCTTGGGAAAGTCATTTAACTTCTCTGAGCTTCGATTCCCTTGTCAGGAACTGAAATAACTCCCTTGAAGGGCCGTGTAGAAGACCAGAAGCAACACATGTAACCCTGCACAGTGGCCCCTCGCAAACATTCAGTGAACGGAAGTGTTACTTCCGTCGTGCCAGGACTTGCTAACGGTCCTCCCAGGTGCTCACTCAGGTGGCGTGGAGATTTGAGATGGGGCTTGTGGGCAGGAACATAGGGAGCTCGTGGCCAAGAGGGACAGCATAGTGGTAAGAACCACAGGCAGCGGAGTCCAACAGATGTGGATTTCTTACTCTTGAGCTGCAAGTCCTTGGGCGGATTTCTTAAGCTCTCTTATTCCACGTTACTCATCTGCAAAATGGGGACATCATCTACCTCATAATCCCCAGGGTTACTGGGGATTAAATGAGAAAATGTCTGTGAAGCCTTTGGCTCAGTGCCTGCCACCCAGTATTAGGATTATTACTGTTGGAGCTAATAATGATAATAATGTCACCGTCACCATCATCTATCCTCCTACTTACCAAGGAACCTCTCCCATATCATCCAGCGTTTAGTGTCAGCAATAAAACGTGTTGATTGTCTTCAAGTCCAATGTGACCATTAAAAAGAAAACCAGCATGGCAGGTTTTAGCCAGATGTTATTCCTTTATCAATTGAGTCCTGCATTTTCTTCCTAACTTGTATACGGGTTCACTAATGGTGAGGAGAAAAAGTAATGTTTATCTTCTAATTATTTCCCAGAATAGTATCTGTGTTCTGGTTGATTGCTCTCCAGATAAAAAGACCTGGCTTTAATGTAGAGATGCACTGTTGAGATCAGTATCTCATAACAAGCCTGGGTGGTCAGTTACAGAATTCCCTCGGGGCTCTCTCTGATAAGCTCCTACCCCAGGGACCCACCACTATTCCTGGTGGGAGGCCTCCTAACTAAAATGCAGGAGGCCCCTGGGAGTCCCAGAGCCCTACCAGATCTGGGGCTGCTGTCTCTCTGCTCAGCCACTTCCATTTAACAAGTAGAAGGTGGGCAGTCGCTGTTTCCTTCAGTAATATTTATAACGCTAGTATGAACTGCTTCACAGATGCAAGATATAAATGCAACCCTTCTTTTATTTAAAAATTAAAAACAGACTCAAGCCCTTGCATGCTAAATTAGCAGGAGATTCATCAGTTCCTCTTGGGGCTCCTCATGCCCCTCCTTGAATTCTCCAAGAACCCCCCGAAGACTTATACTGCCAAAAGGGCAGCATTTGGAGGAGTGGATCCCACGTCCATACCTCAAAAGGGAGGCCCTGGAGTCTGAGCTGTGTGGCTTCTCACTGGCACAAAGAGTTCCTGTTAACAGTTGATACAACCCATCCATTGTTCATCCAGGCCTTGAGGGGTCTTCAAGGGGCTGAGCCCCCTCCTAGGCTAGGTTTGACTAAGGGCATTCTTTCTTGGGTTCCTAGAGGTTGTGGCTTTTGACACCCGGTTCTTTCAGTCTCACAGAACATGCTTCAAAACCGGTTCAGCAGTTGGGCCCTTGTGGAACCCTGGTCCTCCCCAGGCAACTCCATCCTGGGATGAGGATTGCTTTTTCTTTTCAGCCCTTTGCACACCGAGTATCCCACTTTATTCATTTTTTTGGACAGTAGAGCTCTCTTCACCCTCTGTAAGGAACCTATCTTTAGGCAGTGGTGTGTTGGTAAATGTGTATTAAATAGCTCTCTGGGGGCCAGCCCCGCGGCCGAGTGGTTAAGTTTGCAAGCTCTGCTTCAGCGGCCCAGTGTTTCGTCGGTTCGGATCCTGGGCGCGGACATGGCACCGCTCGTCAGCCACGCTGAGGCGGCGTCCCACGTGCCACAACTGGAAGGACCCACAACTAAAATATACAACTATGTACAGGGGGGACATGGGGAGAAAAAGCAGAAAAAAAATAGCTCTCTGGAGGGGGGCTTCTGATTTGTAGTGTTTGCTGATTTCTGTGGTATACATACTCCCACTGGGACTAATTTCAGGATACCAACTTGACATCACTTCTCACAGAGGTGGGAAGAGACACTAACAGTTGACTCTCACAAGATGGTATGAGTTGGCACCAGCACACCACTGCCCTTGGGCCTCAAGGGTGATTTATCCTCCTAAGGTCTCACCAGTGGATTTCTGCACCCCTCACCCTAAAGCAGAAATAGAAAAAAAAAACCCAAGTTCATTTTTCGGCACAGCATCTTGATACATTTGGTTTTCAACTTCTCTTCATAAATTGGTTTGCCTCATAAGCATCATAAAGTAGGCCTTGGCAGAAAGCAATCTTGACATGCCTGAAATAGAAGTTAACGTGCAAAAGAGACACTCACTCTTATCTTCTCCTTTTGGGTTGTTAGATTTTTGCCATGTTAAAGAAGTGGGTAAATAAGGCTTTTAATTGTTGAAGATTGAAATTTTTAATTTTGTAAATTTCTTTAAAACATCATGTACCATACAATACAAAAAGAGAGCTTTCTCTGAATTTTCTTGATGTGGCATTGTTCTTGTGACATTTTAAATTCATACTGATTGTCATAGCTTCCTCAAAGGCTGACAGAAAACTGCATTAAAATTTAAAAAGAAGGGGCTGGCCCGGTGGCCAAGAAGTTAAGTTCACACGCTCCGCTTCAGTGGCCCAGGGTTTCACTGGTTCAGATCCTGGGCGTGGACATGGCACCATTCATCAGGCCACTCTGAGGTGGCGTCCCACATAACACAACCAGAAGGACCCACAACTAAAATATACAACTATATACTGGGGGAATTTAGGGAGAAAAAACAGGAAAAAAAAAGAAGATTGGCAACAGTTGTTAGCTCAGGTGCCAATCTTTAAAAAAAATTTTTTTTAAAGAAAACAATTGATGAACTTCATTTATTTCTTAGGTGCAAGGGAGCAGCCAAGAGAGAGACAGACACGATGGATACCTTTGTTGATTCTGCTTGGTACTACTTCAGATACACCGACCCTCAGAATGCTCACAGGTAAGCCCTGCTGCATTCACTGAGCATGCGTCAGTCTGGGTCCTCCAAGAAGCAAACACCATGATGGAATTAGACATGCAAGAGATTCATTGAGGGATATGCGTATGAAGAATGAAGGGGTGAGGGAGCAGGAGTCGGCAGGGGGAGCCCTTAGACCATGATGCTGGTCTAACACTTGTGAAAGGAGAAGGGGAAAGAAAGAGGATTGGGTAGGAAGAGCCTCAGATCGTGGCACAGCTCTGAGAAAGCCCCAGCCAGGCCAGCGGGAATCCCCGAGCAAAGCTTGTCCTTCAGAGAGTCCCAAGTCAGGCAGAAATGCCTCTGCTCTGGTCCCCTGCCTCTGGAAGAGCATGGGCTGGCATGAACGCTGAGCAGATCCAAAGATGCAACAGCTAGAAGCTGTTGGTCAGCTGTGCACCTTGAAACAGGCTCACTCTGGTAAAGGGAGTGTGTTAAATTATTAAATTAGATTCTTCACAGCCAAGTAAATCTCAAGTACAAGGAAAATAAAAACAGAAAAAGGAAGGAATTGCTATTGTAATACCTTCCTTGGCCCTTCGGTGAACTGCATTTATGTGATTGTGAAGATGTAATATTATTTACTTAACTGAAAATAATGCCGTAAGTCTACAGGGAGGTAGGGAGTATGAGGAGCTGAGAAGCCTTACCTCTCACCACATAGTCAGTAGATCATTTTTAAATTTACAAATCAACAAAGAATATAAACATATTTTTTAATAATGTCCAGAGGAAACAGCTAAAAGAATTAAAAGTGACTAAGGGATAGGCCTGGGGAGGGGAGTTGGTGAAGGAAGGTGCTGGAGACTGCTGTTTTAAATCATAACCCTTCTAGTCCTATTTGACTTTTCTGCTCTGTGCATGTGTTTCTTTGACCAAAGTCAATGCATGAATAAGGGAGAGAGAGCTGTAGGCAGATAGGTAAGGAGAGGGACTGAGAGAAAGGAAAACTATGCAGACCAAGGAAAGGCACACGCCCCGTGCTTCAGAGGCCTCGCCAGCTTGCTCTTGTCTGTGGGAGAACCGTCATCCTGAACCCCTGCAGTCCACCTAGACGAATGCCCCCTTTTTCTTCCTGGGTTATAAAATATAGTGAGATGGGTGCTCCTGCTCTCCTGCTACTCAAATCCCACCCTGCAGTATTGCAATTCTGTAATTCAGATTCAGGCCATCTAGACATGAGTGGGATCCTGAGTCAACAGTAGCCGGCAGAGGCAGGAAGGAGGCAGGGTGTCTGCTGGGGCTGGGAACCACCAGGGTGGCCCGGCTAACCTACAGAGGGGGCCTTCTGGGTCTTCCTTCTAGAAGGGGCTTTTGGTGCATTCCACTTAGTAACAGCTGGCTTAGAATGGGAGGGGAATCAGGACTCTCTGCCTCTCCGAATGCTTCAAAGGAAAGCCTGCTTACAGATGGTGGAGACTCTAAGTTACAGTGATGGGACCCTTGACTAGAGAGAGACATCTTGAGACCTGCACCGCCCCCCACTTTGGGAATACCACGAACGCATCATTTCCCTCAGAAGATGCTGCCCTCAGTTTCCGCACTGGCTGGAGTTCTCACTAGTGTGGTTTCCGGGCTAGATCACAGATCCGAGCTATAGCTCCTTTCAACATGTCACTCCTTAATTTATCCCAAACTTGTTTTTGGGCCGAGTACCATCCTTAATTTCCCTTTCTTTTCTGTCACCTAGATGAGCAGTTGGATTTCTCAAGGGAACCATTTTTCAGAACGGAAAAGTATTTTTTAAAATTTTACCAGAAGGGCCGGCTGGGTGGCACAACAGTTAAGGTCACACGCTCCACTTTGGTGGCCAGGGGTTCGCCAGGCCGGATCTCAGGCAGGGACCTATGCACCACTTCTCAAGCCATGCTGTGGCAGGCGTCCCACATATAAAAAGTAGAGGAAGATGATGAGCACAGATGTTAGCTCAGGGCCAGTCTTGCTCAAAAAAAAAATTTTTTTTACCAGAGCTCTGGCACAGTGACTGGAGGAGAGAAAACCAAGCTATATTAAGATGAACCTACTTGCCAAGCACCAGGCTGTTACTCCCAGGCTGAGCTGGAGCCAGCCAGGTCCCTGCTGGGGTAAAAAGGTGCTTCGAGGCGTGGGGAATAGAATTCACAGATATCTGAAGCCATGGAGTACAGATTCTCCAAGGGCAAAGGTTTCCTTCACTGGATCACCTCAAGTGAGGGTGTTACTTTGGGATTAAGAGCTCTGTCCTCAGCCAGCACCACCTCCCACCACCACCGCCACGCACACAGGCGTGCACACGCACTTACACACACACACCCTGCACCCTTCGGACACTCCGCCTCGAGTCCCAGCCAGAAAATAGAGGAAAGTGGCATTTCCTTTCCCCCCCGGCATCCATTAGGACTGGGGAGTATGGGGACCCCTTCCTTTTAGGATCTCTGTCAACTAAAGTGTCTGTTAGGTGGGAGAGTCGTTCGGCTGTTTTATCACAGTCACTCTAAATATGCTCATTGCATTCAGGAGGCCATATATAGGCTCTTGCTGACTATCTGTATTTTAAGGCTGCTTTTAAAAAGAAGGTTGAATTTCTGTTTTAAAATGAACATTTAGCATCTGCGTGTTAATCTCCATTGTAAGTGCTACGTTGCCCTCTATTGGTAAGAACTCAAGAATCTCAGTTATCTAATTGTAATAAAAATTAAAATAAATCTAGATATTCAAATACACGTTTTACAGAAATACCTTTTTTTGGCTGGTATGTTTTCCTCTTGCCCTCATTTTGTGTGAAAATTGCCTTTGTTAAAATATGTCTGAAACAGTTTTTATAAATATCATAAATCAACACTGATCTGACTTTTTTCTCCTTTGTTATATAAGCTTTTCTCTCATTATATTTTAAAAAGAAAACCACTGTTTTTCTCTAACATAATGTATTTCAGGGAATATGCAAATTATAGTTGGTCTGTCTAATTGATTTTAGCAAAGCAGGTTTTTAAAAAATGACAGTTTCTCTTTCTTCCAGCCCTTTTAGCGCAGCTTTGGCCGATTACTGGATGCCTGTGGATTTGTACATTGGCGGGAAAGAACATGCTGTCATGCACTTGTTCTATGCGAGATTCTTTAGTCATTTTTGCCATGATCAAAAAATGGTCAAACACAGGTGAGCATTTACACTGCTTTGCAAAAGAATTCAGTTCCGTGAACACCAACTTAAAGCAGGTGTCAGTTCTTCCGAAGCAAGATAAATATATGTAGCAGAAAAATTCTGTTTTTCCAGTACACTTTTAGAGGTCGTTGTTAGCCTTCACCCTTTGAAGTGCGTTTCTCTTGCTTAATCAGTTCTAGCACGTTGGGCTGTGTGCTCACAGAGGATCTTGCCTTCAGCTCTTCTCTGTTTAACTGAGTTAAGTGATTGAGATTCTTACTTGTGAGGCAGAGAAGAGCGAGTGGTTCATATGTTATATGGCTTTTATAGCTTCTCGTGTGAGGTCATGTTTATCATCTGGTCCCTCTGTGTAAGCTCTATTTCTAAGCTTGATTGAATCCTACCTTGATAAATCACTCTGATAAAAGTACATAATGAATTAAAAGCTAGGCAATCACATTGTACATCCATTGATAAATTCTTTTCCTATTGGCCTATCATCTCTTGCCTATTATGTTCAGAAAAATGTGTGTGTGCTTTTTTCCCATGAAATACATCATATAAATAAAGGATGTATTTAGTGTATTATGTAATTTAAAGAATAAAATGATATCCGTGCACCCTCTCTGCAGTTTAAGAAATAGAGCTCAACAGTCCCTTAGAATACCCAGGGTGCCCCTCTCCATCATATCATCCCTCTTCCTACACCACCACCCCTCCCCCAGTTAACCCCTGTCCTGAATCTTGAATTATTCATTTTCCTGCTTTTCTTTATAAGTTCATCGCCTCTGTGTATATTCTGAAACAATGTGTATTGTTTAGTTTTCCTGTGTTTGAACTTTATGTAAGTAGAATGGTATTTTACGTGTTTTCTCTTGGTTTCTTCGCTCATCGCTTTTTGGGATTCATACGTGTTGCTGCATGGAGTTGTGCTTTGTTTCGGTTTCACCTCTATATGGTATCCCATTACATGGAATGGAATTTCTAGTCCAGAACTCACTGTGTGTCCACACCACCGTTGATGGTTGTTGGACTCCTTCGTGCAGTTATGAGCAGAACTGCAGTGAGCACTCTTGTACACGTTTCCTGGCGTACATGTCAGCATTTCCCTTGAGTGTGTACCTGAGAGCAGAATTGCTGAATCATAGGGTATGCACGTGTTCAGCTTTACTAAGGAACACCAAAGTGTGTTCCAAATTAGCTGTAAAACCTACGCTCGCACTAACAGAGATGAGGGTTGCTATTGCTCTACGTCATCGTTACAGCATTTGGTACTATCGAACTTTTTAAATTTTGCCAAACTGGTGTTATATAATGGATCACTTTGTGACTTAAATTTGAATTTAAAAACACTGCTTACTTACTGAAGTTTAGCATGTTTTTAATATGTTCATGAATCTCTGTGTTTCCCGTTAAATCCCTGTTTGTGTCCTTCGCCCTTATTTCTTCTGGGTTGTCTTTTATTGATTGTAGGAATTCTTTTAATATTCCGGATGCTAATCCTTTTTCAGCTGTATGTATTGCACGTATTTTTTCCTACCTCTTAGCTTATTTTTATGGTATCTTTTGATGAACAGAAACTGTTAATTTAATGTAGTAAATGTTAATAATCTTTTCCTTTACGGCTATTGCTTTTAGTGTCTCGGTACCATTAACGGAACAGTCCATCCATTTCCCCACTGATCTGTAGTGCCCGCTCCATCATAAATCAAGTTTTCGGGTATATGCAAGGGCCTTTTTATATGCTCTTTAGTCTATCCATTGATCTGTTTGCCTTTTGCTGTGCTAATTATTTACTGGCTTTGTTATTTTAATTTTACAAGTCTTAATATCCAGTAAGAGAAGTCCTCCTACTTTGTTCTTTTTCTTTGGGAGTATTTTGGCTATGATTGGACCTTTGTTCTTCCATATAAATTTCAGATTCAGTTGTCAAATTCCACAGAGGTATCTGTTGGGAATTTAATTGGAATTACATGGAATCTAAATATTCACTAATATCTTTTCGCACTCTTCCTTCTTGCATTTCTGACCTTAAATCTGAAATCATTTCCCTTTTATCTGAAATGTATACTTTAGAATATCTTTTATGTCCTTTAGTGAAGGTTCATCCAATGGTTCTCATTTGTCCAAAAATACATATATTTCTACCTCATTTCTTAGAGTTTGCCAGCTCAAAGACACATTTAAAACAATAACCGTTTTGCATCTTTTCTGGCTTTTTCACTTGTTTTTCATCAGGACAATAGTTCAGGCTCTCTTGTTTGCCAGGAGCATAGTTCCCGGGATTTTTTTCAGTTGTGTTTTGTTTTTTGTTTTTTTAATAGAACATGTTTTAGAGTAATTTTTAATTGCAGAGAAGGGGAAAACATATCTGATTATCTCTCCAGATAACCTATATTAACAGTAGAAAAATAAAATAATAAAAAAGTAATACATCTAAGATTAAAAGTTTTTAACTGCGCAAAGTGAACATTGAAATTTCCCTCCCTGTACCCCACCCTCCACCCTTCTCCTCAACTTAAGGTTCTTTTGATTTCTTCAGAAAAATATTTTGTGTATCTCCATGTTTCTATTGATATGCTCATTTAAAAATTTTATATATGTGTAATGTTTGTTACATATATGTATATTACATAGAATGTGCGATATAAAATTTACATACAGATATTATATTTATGTATTTTGCTTTTTTGATTTAATAATATTATCTTGGTGATCTTTCCACATCACTGTGCACAAATCTCCCATTTTTAAAATTTATGTATAATGTTCCATCATATGAATATATCATAATTTATTTGTCATCTATTTTTTCCAATTGCTATTACAAAAAAAAATATCTAGTGACTCTCTTTATCTATATTCTTGGCAGGTATTTGGGATCATATCTGTAGGTTCAAGTTCTGACACTGGGAAGTGCTGGGTCAAAGTATATGTGTTTTTAAATTCTTGATAAAAAGTATATTAGTTTTAAAACCTGTGTAACGCAGACTAAAATGCGTTTTCATTAAAATGAAGCACACTGAAAGGTGCCTCGCTTCACACCGCGCGCAGACCTGCTTCCTCATGCAGGCACACACAGATTAGAAGTCTACTGTCAGAAAAGTAATTTAGGATATAAATCAAATGCTTAAAATAATTTTCTTCTCCTTACTCCCAGAGACCTTCATGTGTAACAATAAACCGATCTGCATCAGAAGAACACTAACCACATTAGCAACATTAATCGTCAGGTAGATAAATTAGTGAAAATGTTGGTACCTTGGGTTACAGGATTTACCATTCTGCCTTGCATTTCTTCTCTATGGAAACTTCTTTACCTCACTAGATAATGTTTACCCTTGAGGATGGGAACTGTGTCTTGTTACTGTCACAGTCTCATGGATATTGTACGTTCATTCTCGGAGAATGTTTGTTTAGATACATGAGTTTAATCCCTTGATATAAACACATAAAAGTTCACATCCTTCAAAGGAAAGGTTCTCCTTGGGATAGGGAGAATTGGATAGAGGTGAAGTACAAAGACCAAATACAGCATGAGAAATATTTCCTTCTCATGTAGGTCTAGAAACAAATACCATAAATGATTTCTGGCTCCTTAGTGGGGGGCACATTTCTCTGAAAAATTATTTGTAGAAGTAAGGAATGAGTCAATAAGTGATTCAATGGCTGTTTTAAGATCTAGGACAGGGCCTGGCTACTTTTATGACTTTTCCCCAGGGGTTTAAAACTGTATTTGAGGAGAAAAAGGGTTTGCAGCATTCTGACAAAATTTTTAAAATACGGTTTGGGGTATGACTTGTTTCTATTCAAAGGAATTTCTGATTTGCAAAGTTTCCAGGTACACCTGGAATTTGCTTTACCATCAACTTTAAGTATAAATTGAAATATATCTGTGCAGTGTTTTGGGTTTTTTTTTCATTCTTTACAAGACAGGAAGATTCTATTCCATACCCTCCCTTAAAAAACAGGGAGATTTATTTTTAGTGCTCAAAAGTCTGAGATGTTTGAGGAAGGTGCAGAGAGGCGTCTTATCTCTGTGTCTCGGCTCAGCTGTCAGGATCACTCACGTTAAATCTTATCAGGGCAACAACAGCCGCTGAAAACTCACTCTGAGTGTTACCTCTGTATCAGAGGTGTTTTAGTAAACCAGTCCGCCGCAAATGCAATGAAAATCACCCACTTTCGGTGATGAATAATTCAGAATTCTCCAGTTAGAATTGTTGACTGCCTCCACACAACCTTAGCAAGCCGATTTAGGAGGAAAAATTGAGATCTGTCGACCACATGTGTATTCCTCTTTATTTATTAGCTATTTTTTCTGAAATGTGTATAAATCAGAATTTTGTTTGTATTTCTTTCTTCCCTTTGATTAGTATTGTCATTTCAGGAGAGATTTGAGACTGCAACTATTCCACTTTTGTTTTCATTTCTCAGCCCCTTGCCACTGTCTCGAGTAGTAGATCTGGACTGAGGGTCCAAAGACCTCTGCTCATTGGGCCAGTGATTGGCAGTGTGGACGAGAGACCTAGCCCCTTTGGTTCTCAGGGGCCATGACCACATGTTAGGAATTCCATCACCTTTGAGCACTTTCACTCTGATTCTGGTTAAACTCCTTCAAATATAAACAGGAAAGGTTCATGTGGATTTAGTAACCACTCTTGTTTTCTGAAAGAGTCCTGGCCCTTTCTTTCATCACTTGTATGTTTAGGTTTGCAGTTTGAGCTTTCAGAAGGTCTCCTTACCATTTATAAGAAGCCGGCCTCCAGGTCAGGTGTGCCACCACATGGGACAGCAAGTGCCTTAGTCGTGTGTCTGAAACACCAAGTTAAGATTAAGGCAGAATTAATGTCAGCAGGAAATTTGCAAAAGAAGATATATGAATAATGAAGAAACATACTGTAAAATTTTTCCCTCACGGGCAGTCCAGGAAATACAAGTGAAACCACGTTGAGGTGCTGTTTTCTGTATAGCAGAGCGGCTGGGATGCAAGCACCACTCGTACTGCAGGGGGGCGGTTTGGAGCACCCTTGCTCAGAAGCATTTGGCGATGTATAGTGAGAGCCTTAAAACTGTTCACACTCTTGACACACTAATTGCACTTCCAGAAATCTTTCCTAAGCAAACAATCAGAACTGCAAACTTATGCACCAAAGTGTTCATGTTAAAAACTTGGATACAACTTAAATGCCCCAAAATGTTGAGAAAGGGTCAAGCATGGCCCATCTATATGGAGGACTCTTGTGCAGCTCCTTAAAATTACGTTACGAAGACTGATTAATAACATGGAGAAATGCATCTGAATGAGAAGTGAAAAAAGCAAGATAAAATTGTGGGTAAAGTCTGGTTATCTCTGTGTATATATGTACGTGCACATACATACACATATACGTGTGTGCAGGAGAGAGTAGAGCAAATTATGCCAGCGTGTTAACAGGAGTTTTCTCTGGATGAAGAGCTTACTGATGATTTTATTATTTTTTTAATGCACTTCTGATTTTTTCCCAGATTTTTTTACAATGATTATGTAACTTTATAAACAGAAAAACAAAGTCATTTACAGTCAACACTCTGAAGCAGGAAAGTGCACTGAGCCTCCCAGTTGGATTCACGGGTGTGGGGTAGGCATCAGCTTTGGCTGGACGTCAGCACTCAGTCGTCAGCACTAGGGTGGAAGCTGCGCACTACAGGGGGAACGTGCCTCGGCTCATCTCCGCTGAACTGAGATAAGGAAGCCTTTTCTCCCTGTAACATGGGAATCTTGTCAGTTTTTGTGGTTGCTCTTTAAAACGACTCAGAGAGACGCTAAATTCCCTGAACTGAAATTCTCCCTGCAGTTTGCGGTCAGCAGAGTGGTGGCCCTCAGAAGCCTCTCCTGGGTTAACAACCGCCTGCTGCCCAGCGAGAGCTCAGCAGGCCCCAGTCCACGGAGCTTTTTCCTGTTTCTCTGATCACACCAGAAACAGAGCTGTCGGGAAAAGGGGAAGGAAGAGAAGAGAAGCTTGACTTGGGTCTCACCGTATTAATGAGGCCTCCTTCTATGCTACTGGCTGGCAGCTAGGAAATAGAAATGGTGACATTTAAGAATGAGCCATGGTGTAATACTTAGAAACTGGCTGCTTATGTGAACGTGATAGTCTAGGCACAGGGCCAAGAAAAAGAGGAAGGTGAATTTAGTCTGAGAAGTCCAAGTTAGAGACTGTTTTCAGAGATCCACAGCTTTCTGTTTCCTTCTTTCCAGATCTACGTAGTAGCCACCTGAGCAGATCAGGAGAGTGGGCAGCAACCTGTCTAGGGCTTCATAAGTAGGGAAATGTTGTCCACAGTGACTCGTTAGCGCTCTGATGAGTCCTGGGATTCTTGTAGCCACATCTTGGTTGGTACATTCCTTCTATGCAGTGATTTTTACAAAGGCACTTAAAATAGCCTATCAATCTATGTTCTGAATTCCCTTGTTTATTGCATACTTAGCAACCTGCCTCACCTCGCTCTCCCTCTCATTTTCTTCCTGCCTTTCTTCTTTCTTTCTTCCTTCTTAGTGGGACAAAGGTGGCCTTCAATGACCAGCAGGTATCAAGTGTTGTAATTTCTGACTCTGTGCGGTCCAGACTATCGCGGAAGCCCTGAAGCTTCCATCACTGTTCCTCATTCTGCTTGCATGTAGCTGTGCTGCAGTGCACGCAGGTGTAATCCACCTCTAGCAGTGGTGCTAAAGGAGTAAGAGGAAAGCTGACTCAGAAAAAAGAGCACAAATCGAGGCCCTGCACAACGCTCCCATCTTTGACAGTCCCTGGGTCAGAAGGGTTTGTAGGTGGGTTAGAGTTGCAGCCTTTTCCCTTTCTTGTAAAGCCCCTGCTGTTCATAGTCCTGTGATGAACGCATAACTCAGTTGCTTTTGCAAGTTTGTTCCCAAGTGCCACTTGTTGAGCGAATGAATGAATGAACAAATGGGAGATACGTTATACCAGTTGTGAATCTTAATAATGAACTTGGCAGTGTGGTGTGATCTCTGCTGCAGCAGGACTGGGTTCCAAGTCCAGCAGGGCCCTTGACGTCCCCTTGACCCCCATTCCCATGCACTGTGCATCTCCATGTCACACTTAGGGCCTCCTCCTTGTGGTGTTGATGGTTATTTATGAGCATGTCTTGGGCCGCCCATTTTTACCATAAACTCTCTGGTTAATTGCAGAGTGCTCTGCACCCAGTTGTTGCTTAAATACAGGTTGAATGAATTAAGAAGTGTGACTCCTCATTTATGTGCAGCTAAACTACACATAAGGGTGGATGTGGCCAGCTTCAGCCAGGAGAGTGAGAACCAGAGGCCGAAAGCCCTGTGGAGCATTCCCTGCGCTCGGGAAGAGTGGAGGGGGACCACTGGGAATGAGGCGCCCTCCCCGCTGTGAAATGCCGCTCTCATTCCCTTGCTCCTGGGACCTTCCTACGAGCTTGAAATCTTTCAGCGAACCTCTCCCTGCAAAAAGGTCCTGGCCCCAACCGGAAGCTATAGCATCTGGTGCCTGCCTTCATCCGCCTCTTTCTTCCTTCTTCTCTTGTCCCCACCTCTGTCGCTGGCAGGTTTATTTCTTCATTCATGGAAATACTTGATTTGCTTCAAACCAGTTAACATTTATATATCATATAATTATATAATTTATATTTATAAGTAATATAATTATACAATATATCTGCTATGAACTAGGCGCTGGGAAGTGTCTTTGAGGATTTTCCTCCTCCTGCTCCTCACAGGAGGAAAGCAGACAGGGAAGCAACTCACCTGAATACACAATAAAATTGAATATCTGGCAGATGCAGCTAAAGGTACACGCTGGACACACCAACAAGGAAAGAGCAACTAAGTCCGACCAGGAGGGCCGGTGACACCTTCCCAGTGAGGTGGCATTTGTGTCAAGCCTGGAAGGAAGAGTAGCGTTTTGTCAGATGGGCAATTTGGATAGTACCTCTGGGAACAGTGTGAGTGAGGACATGGAAGCACATATGGGCAACATGTGGAAAGAATGGAGGAAGTTAAAAGGGAGGGAGAGGAGTCCTTGACAGCCACACTGAGGAATTTGGACCTGATTTGGGAGGAGCTGATCTTCAGCTATGGTTAGACTTTCTTTTCTTCCCTCACAGCTCGGAGAATGGTCGGGCATTGGTTTGGTTCAGTGATAGCAAATAAGCTGGCTCCCACTGTGATGTCCCCAATGCCTGGCTCAGCGCTGGACACATAGTAGGCACTTAGCAAGTGCCTCCTGAAGAAATCAATGATAAATTTCACATGGTAACTCTGCTTCCTGGGAATGCGGTACTAAGAAGAATTCTGGGGCTCAGTCTGAGTGAATCAGGAGTGTGCCGTGGATCAGTGATGGCTGGGTGGCGGTAGGCCAGGGCACTGGGGCCGTCGTGCCAAGTCTCGCCATCCCTGCTCTAGAGGGTCCTTCTGAGATGGCCCCTGCAGTGCCTCACCCCTGGGAGAAGACAGCCCAGGTGAGCTTCGGCTATCAAGTGGTGTTGCCGACTTTCCGAAATTCAGACCCGCTCGTTTCACGAGCGGGCCCTGGTTTGGGTGCCCTGCTATCTGAGAGGGAACGCCTGCCAGTTGTGGGGAGAACCTCCCATGTGGACCTCCCCCTGGGGACCCCTCATTCTGGGAGGGTTAGAAGTGGGTTTGAAACAGGCAGAACTAATCTGTGGTGTTGGCGCCAGGCTGGTGGTGACCATGGTGGGGAGACAGTGTCTGGAAGTGGGCAGCAGGGGCTCAGGAGGCTGGTCACGTTCCGGTCATTGACCTGGGTGCTGGTTACACAGGTGTGTTTATGTTGTGAAAATTCGTCAGATTTTACCTCTAGGATTTATATACTTTTCAACATGTGTGCTGTACTTCATTAAAAAGTTTACTTTCAAAAAAAAGACTGTAAAAGCGAGGCCTGAGGAGTGCAGCCTTAGGCAGACTTGCCGAGGGAGGGTCAGATGCTGGCAGGGTGCAGTTCTGTCCCTTCTCAGAAGGTGGCAGCGCTGTTCCTCTTGATAAACTGCGAGCACAGAGCAGGACTCCTGTTTCTTCCCCTGCCATTTCTGGAGGCTTAATGCCACTTGATGCTTTGATCATCCTATTCTTTATCTTTGGGATCCAGATTATTCCCTCCTTTCTTCCATCCCAAAGACTTCTTTTTTTATTTCTCTGAAGAGTTACCAAAGCCATGTACTCACAGTGAGATCCAAGAGGAAAAAACCTCAAACACAGGTTCAGGGACACCAGCACCTAAGACAGTAACAGCAGAGTCATCCTCCTGGCACCGAGCACAGCAGGGAAAGGTTGCGGTCTGTTTCTTTCGTGTCAGGCAGCAGCATGTAGAATTATTTGAGGAAGATTCCAATCTAAAAGATGAACTAATACTCAAAAACCTGCACCCTGAGTATGAGCACAGGTCAGCCCCATGGAGCCCACTGATGCTCAGTGATGCTCCATAGGGGATGCGGGGAGGCGTCCCTTCCTTGTGGAACACTAGCTCAGTTTGCTTTGTGCTTTTAAGTGCGTGCATATCTAGTCTCTTCCTTTACCTGCCCAATAAAAAGTAGCCATGTGATTTTCTTCTTTTGTTTTAAAACTGTTGTTGTCTTGTTTACGTATTGAGGTGAAGTCCAGGTCCCACCTCAAATTGGATGGAAAGCAAAACGGCTTCAGGAGCCAGCAACAGCAAACACCTAGTGTCGTCTTCTTCCATCCTACCGTCCATCTGTCTGTTCATTCACATTTGTTCAAGCATCCATCCGTGTTTTGAACATTTTTAAAGAGCCTGTCGCCCACTGGGCTCAGTGCTAACTGCTAGGCATAGAGGGAAGAATGAGAGAACAGTCCTTGCCAGGATGGCTGTAGGGCAGGGGATGGACCAGTATTTGTGACGTAATCACAACACAGCCTGGTCACACTCTTCATGATGGGGTGTGCCAGACCCTGCGGGACACAGAGGAGAGCCCGGAGCTCTGTGAACGGGACTGTGTGCAGGGGACAGGGGTGGCCACCAGCAAAGGGAATGCCTGAGTTCAGTGGTGAAGGGTGAGTCCACGTTTCCCCAAGAACCCAGGCTGAGATGGGCATTCCTGCCAGAGGGTACCCAGTCCCGGGGAGCCTGGCACATTCTGGGAACAACCAAGTGTCCATGTGACCTCTGTGAGGAGCAAGTGTGTTTAAGGGAGAGGACACCAAAAGGTAGATGGCGGCTGATGCTAGAGAAAACCGCACTCTCAGTGTCTGGGCCGCAGTTCTCTGAGCTTCCTGAGGAAAATGCGGGCCTGGGTCCCTAGGCTCAAAACTCCAACCTGCCCTGGATAGGGCCTGTGTGGCCTGAGGACACAAGGCTCCTTGTGGCATCTGTGCCAGCGTTCCTGAAAAACGGAACCACAGACACTGTTGCTCCTTCTCCAAGGTGCTTCTCTAGTAAAGTGCAACATAAGATCCAAGTGCATGATTTTTAAATGATTTCTCCTATCTTTCTATGTAAAGGACTCACATTTTCTGGGAATCTTGCTGGGACGTGAACTGTGGCACAAAGAGACATCATTCTGCCGCTTGTGACTTTGCCAGGATGTCTTGGGGGAGGTGGAAGGAAGGCAGTTTTGTGACTCACAAGAGTTTATTATTAGGATAAATTTTAGAGTGTGAACAATGGTGTGATTACTTATTTTTGTGCACACACATATGTGGAATTTCTTCCAAATTAACATGGTAGTGTGCTGGATGCGCCCTGTAACACTGAATGACACTGAATATTTTTTTCTTTTAGAGATTGGTACCTGAGCTAACATCTGTTGCCAATCTTTTTCTTTTCTTCTTCTTCTCCTCCTCCCCCTGCTCCCCCCTCCTCCTTCTCCTCTCTCTCCCCTTCTCTCTCCCCCTCCTCCCCCTCCTTCCCCCTCCCCCTCCCCCTTCTCCTCCTCTCTCCCCCTCCTCCCCCTCCTCCTCCCTCTCCTCCCTCCTCCTCCTCTCTCTCCCCTTCTCTCTCCCCCTCCTCCTCCCCCTCCCCCCCCCCCCCTCCCCCTCCCCCTTCTCCTCTCTCTCCCTTTCTCTCTCCCCCACCACCTCGCCTCCCAGTGCATAGCTGTATATTCTAGTTGTTGGTCCTTCTGGCTCTGCTATGTGGGATGCCACCTCAGCATGGCTTGATGAGGCATGCCATGTCCACACCCAGAATCCAAACCAGTGAAACCCTAGGCTCCCGAAGCAGAGCACAAGAACTGAACTACTCAGCTATGGGGCCGGCCTGACACTGAATAATTTGAATGAGGTCTCAAGACTATGTGTTACAATTTCATTTGAACATTAAATATATTGTATCTTTTCCACCTCGTAAAATATCCCCCTCTGTCCCCAACCATCCCCAAACACACATGCACACACATGTACACATGCATGCTCATAACAAGATTTTAAAATACAAAGACCAGGAATCCTTTTTTCCTAGCTGACCGTCATGTCTTTCCCAGTCAATCCCTTTGTTCCCCTCCACTCCCCAGAATCCACTAGAAACTTTCCTTTGAACCATCTCTGTCCGCACAGCTGTTATGACAGGAACCACACAGTATACTAATCAGAGGCCTGTCCAGAGGCCTTACTCAGTGTCAGAGTTCATCTAAATGAGACAGCCTCGTATGTGGAATAAGGTCCTGTTAAGTTAGCAAAGCCACCTCCTACCTACACCACTAGAGCCAGGTTTGTGGCCTGTTTGGGCTCTTTGAAGTCACTGGTGTTTTGAACCTCTCAATAAAAGCCCCCCTGTGTAAGTGAACTTGAAGCACCAAAGGATTTGTATGCTGAGAGGGCTGTCGTGCTGCTGGTGACGCTCGTGGGGAACATCACTCAGTCTCCCGCGTGTGGACATTCCCACCGCGGTCTTTGTGAATATGAAATACGTACACGTTATCAGCAGGCGTCTCCACAGATCGCTCTTCACCCCTGGAATAGCTCTTGCTCCCATGCTTCAAAACTGAGTCAGGTGGATTCTTCAGAATAAACTATTTAAAATCTGAAGTAAAGTAATTTCAGTATGAGGGTCAACCTCTACTTATCCTCCTCAGAAAAAAAGTTCATATTTCACTATTTAGCCAGTAAGCGTGTGACCAAAACTACTTTTTAAAAAATAGACACCATAAATAAATTATAAAACCATCCATCCTATAGAATACTAAATAACTTTAAAAATGAGATAGATCTATATGGACTGTTGTGGAAAAATCCATTCAGATTGTTAAATGAAATACCACAAAGTAATATGTACATTATGATCCCATTTATTTAAATCCAAAGAAAAAAATCTGTTAAACCATGTACCTGTATATACGTGTTTGTATGGAAAAAGCATTAGAAAAAGTCTCCAGACTTTTCCAGGGTTAGTCACCAAACCATTAATAAAAAACGCCTCCTCAGAGAGGAGGAGGCCTAGAAAAAAGGGGGTAATGTTTGAATTTGAACTGAAAGGGTATATTCATATGTAATTTGTATGATTTAAAAAATTTAAAAGGAGGCAGGCCTGGTGGCGTAGCAGTTAAGTTCGCATGTTCCACTTCGGCGGTCCGGAGTTCGCCAGTTCGGATCCCAGGTGTGGACATGGCACCGCTTGGCAAGCCATGCTGTGGTAGGCGTCCCACATATAAAGTAGAGGAAGATGGGCACGGATGTTAGCTCAGGGCCAGTCTTCCTCCAAAAAAAAAATTAAAAGCACTGTAAGCAGACACTGTGTGTAAGGTTAAGGAGTCAAGTACCCTCTTGAACAGAGCCCCATTTAGACCTCTGTGTCCTCTTGAGCCCTTCCACACGCTGGACTCAGCAGGTAGCTGATGTTTGTGTGGTTCTTTAAAATTCACAAGTATTTTCCTGTATTCATTTCATTTAATCTTCCCAACACCCCTTTGAGGCAGATTTTTATTACCTCCGTTTTACGGATGAGCACACCAGTGCTAAGAACAAGTAAGTGACTTGCCTTGTGTCCGAGAAGTCATTGAGAAGCAGAACTGAGGTGCAAACCCAGGCCTTCCAAAGCGGAAGCGTGCTGCTCTTTCCACTTCACCGCCAGGGAAATGGTTAATACCTGCTGGTTTGACTTAATGTTCTTGTCTCCTATTTATAAGGAGCCATTTGTTCAAGTTGGGTGTACAGGCGGCATTGGTCAGCCTACCTGTTTTCAGAAAGGACAATGGACTGAATCCATCAGCTGGTCAGGTTTGTATTGCTCTTTTCTAGATGCTTCGAATCCCAACCCCACCAGTTGTGTTTTCCTGTTATCTTTTCCCAGAGAGCCTTTTCATAAGCTGCTGGCTCAAGGCCTTATCAAGGGGCAGACATTTCGCCTACCGTCTGGACAGTATGTACAGAGAGAGGAAGTAGATCTCACAGGTAAGAATGGCCCATCCAGGGACTCACAGAGAACTGAGGCCAGGCCTGAGAGCCATTGAGCAAGCAAGTATACACTGCAAGGCCCTGGCTGGGGGCAGAATCCAGGAGAGGGACCTGCTGGCCTGTTGGTCTCGAAGCCTCAGCTTGCTCTGGGCCAGCACCCTCTGAAAGCTGGGCTGGGGCTGGGGCTGGCTGTCTGCTCCTCAGCCCCATCCCCATCCAGCTTGTGTCAGTTCAGCTTCTGGCAGGGTTTTCATTTGTATATAACATAGAGGCTACTCAGGTATGACCTCCTCTCCTAGCCTGTGTTTGACAGCCCGTTGCAGGGACAGAGCCCCTGGACCCAAGAGACATTCTTCCAAGACTGGGGTACTCCCAGCCTTTCTCCCCACTGGTCTAGAGGGCATTTCAGAACTCGGGGGCCACCACTGTACTTACTCCCACAGCACCCCAGAGTAGCTGTCTGGCCCTCACCTGGTAGGGACCTCTCCCGGCTTCCCTGGACTTCCCTGCTCCCCCAGCTTTCCCAAGCCTTTTCCTTCTGCTCTGTTTTCACTCATCCTCAAAGATACTAGTTCCTCCTGCCGGATGTTTAGGGGGCGTGGTGAGGATGGATCATGTGCACCCGGCATACAAATAAACAGCATGTTAGAAAGTGGGGAGAGGCAAGTCTATGGAGGCAGCTGTGAGAAACCCCCAGCACTCTGGCCATTACATTTTGAAAACCCGGTGCATGACGGGTGAGATGCGGTAAACCCAGCAACCCTTACATGATGGGCAGACTCCCAAACCAAACACTGGAGAGAAGGTTCCGGTGGAAGCAGTCGGTGGAGTTACCTAATTAACACAGTGATATATCAGGGTTCGGAATGGGCACTCTGGTCTATGGGAGAGCAAGAAGCTGGAGAAGCAGGAATTGGCATTGTTTCTCCAACATAGGCCAGAGGGGAAAGGAGCTAAATCCCGGGGCAAACAAGTTTCGGCTGGTAGTGAAGTACTCTCTGTGTTGTGGGCAGGGCTGCCATGTATAGCTGAGCAGTTTGTGTACTGCTCAAAGGCACCCAGCCAAGGGGTGAGCAGAGCCCGAAATCCCAGCCACTTGCCAAACTGTACACCTCAGGGCCACGTCTGCCAAAAGAGGGCACCTGTTTCTAACTTCTCAGCTCCTCTGCCCAGAAAGATGCCTTTTTCCTAATTCGCACAATAGGGCTATAGAGGCCTGCTGCAGCCTGGAGAGGGTGTGTGGGGTAGGGAGGCAGTGGTTCCCTGAGCCTCACCACAGCCAGCATAGAACATCTTCCAGGACTTCAGTCTCTCTTTGCTCTGATGTCTGGGGCCAGGCCGTGTCATGGATGTCGTTTCCCTTCCTATGCAGACTGGCACCCTGAGCGAACGTACTTGGACCGGCAAGGGCAGGCCTCCATCTACTTCGTGGGTGTGCCTCTTGTGAAGTCTAGAGTTGGTTTTTAGGTAGATACACCATCCATTGGGAGTTTGGTTGCTGTTGGAGTCAGGGATTATTTGCCTGGAAGAAACAGAAAGCCACCCAAAGGTGGGTTTGGCACAGGGATATAGGGACATCACCCAAACTCCACTGCAGGAGGTACGCTCGGGCCTCCCGGCACGGAGGGAGTCACCAGGCCACTCCGGCCTCCTCTTTCTCGAGCCTCTAGTGTCTCTTCCTGCTTCTGTCTGTTCTTCTGCCTGATCCTTCCTCTGCCAGGCTTGAATTCAGCTCCCCCTAATTCGTTTACAGAGTGACCTTGAGGAGCCACAGTGCCAAGTCTTGCCCCATCTCCCTAGGACCTTATAGTTCCAGTGCTCAACAACATCGAAACAGTTTCCATCTCTAGTTCCAATTCCTGAGAAAGAGGCTTGGCCTGATGAGATGTCCTTCCTGGTCCTAGCCACTGGAGCTTGGCAACAAGGTCACCTCATCCAGACATGGCCATTGAAGGCCTCCTCCATCAGCACCATCTGGACCAGTGGTGTGTGGGTGAGGCGGAGACGTGTCAAAGAATGTGGTGTGGCAGGCCAGCACCGCCAAGGGACGCACATTTAGCGTGAGCCCAGTGAGTTAACTCCATGGGCCCCAATAGTGCAAGACCATGTTTTGGTGACTATGGCATGGACGGGGGACCAGGCCTCGAGGTGAAGTGACCTTTCAGGGTGCTTTGCTGCTCTGAGACCCTGACTAGTCAGCTGCCAGCTTCCAGAGGAGACCCTGAAGCCATAAACAAAACAGCAATGTGTGCGAGTCTTTCCTATCCTTTTTTACTTTCATTTTTTGTATACAAGTAATTTACTTTTATAAAGGGGGAAATTTCTTCATCATGTTTTGCAGTGGAGAAAAAGCTGGCACAGCCCATTACAACTAGTATATATTGATGAAAGGAAGATTTGTGGTGGGACATGGCCCTCATTTATTTAAAAACAAAAACAGGGGCCAGCCCTGTGGCCAAGTGGTTAAGTTCACGTGCTTCGCTGTGGCGGCCCAGGGTTTCAGGTGGTTCGGATCCTGGGCGCAGACATGGCACTGCTCGTCAGGCCACGTTGAGGCGGCGTCCCACATCCCACAACTAGAAGAACCTGCAACTAAGATATACAACTATGTACCAGGGGGGATTTGGAGAGATAAAGCAGAAAAAAAAAAAAAAAAGATTGGCGACAGTTGTTAGCTCAGGTGCCAATCTTTAAAAAAAAAAAGAAAAAGAAAAAAGAAATAAAAACAATTTTTATCATATACTATAGAAGGAGAGAAAGAGGCATATTAAGTGAATTGGTGAGATTCTTCAAATGGACACTCGTAGTTGCTCACCCAGTATTTTCTTATTGAATACAGTGTTATAGAATCAATTCAGAATCCCACATACCATACCTGTGAATTTTTTGGGGTCTAGGTTCTGTTCCTGTTCATGCAGAAACAAAAGAGAAGTTGGAGGTGACGTGGGAGAAGATGAGCAAGTCCAAACACAATGGGGTGGACCCCGAGGAGGTGGTGGAGCAGTACGGCCTCGACACCATCCGGCTCTACCTGCTCTTTGCCGCCCCTCCTGAGAAGGACATCTTGTGGGATGTGAAGAGTAAGTCCCTTCTCCTTACTGGCCTGTCTCCTTTGGGATCCGCCTCCGACGGTGGAGGAATCTTCGGAAGGAGATGTCTGTGCTGGAGACAGTAGTAGAGGAGCCTGGGAATCAGCTCCATGAAGCGAGGAGTAGTTTGTCCAACATCCTGTCCCATTCCTAGACCAGTGTCCTCAGCTGTCGGGGAGCCTCAGAATCATTTGGGGAGCTCCTTGTGATTGCAGACTCGCAGTCTCACCCCTGCCCTGCTGACACAGCCCTCAGCATGGGGCCCAGGAGCCGGCCTTTAACGAGCCTGTGGTGTTCTGATGCGGGTTCTATGAGGACCCCACCTTGAGGACATTTCCTTGTAGACAGACCAGCTTCCATGCTACTCCTGGGCCTACTGTAGTCCTTTCTTGATCTCCCCAGAAAGGTTTTTTCTAGAACAGTGTCATCATCCCTCACCAATCTAGAAAACCCCTCCTGGGGCCTGGTTCTGATGTTACCTGTGACCTCTTCCGTCACCCACAGCAGCCTCCAGAGCCCCCTCAGGGGAGATTTGTCTCTCCAGGGTTGTTTAGATCTAAAATGGCAGGAGGTAAAGTAATCTCGGGTACCTGGATATCCTAGACTGACCTGTCCAACAGTCATTCCCTTTTCCTTCATGTGGTCTGCCCCAAGTGGTATTATAGGAAGAAAAAATCAGATGCCTGGGATCACCATTTATCTCAACATACCATTTCTAATGAGACGTGTGGTCACAGATGCCAGTCCTAGAACCAGCGGCATTCGAATCACTGGGGACTTAGAAAGAGCAGACATTCAGGTGCGGGTGCTGGTTCCCTACCCATCTCTGAGGGATGGGCTCCAGGAATCTGTTTCTAACAAGCCTTCCAGAAGGTCCTGCTGTGTATCCAGGCTTTAGAATGCCTAGTCTAGAGACAAAGAGTAAAAGGCCTGGACTGGACCCAATTCGGCTAGCCATGTGACCCAGGGTCACCATTTGAAGCTGTTCAGCTTCTCGAGAAGATCAGATTAGCAACTAGGTTTGATGACTGTGTTTGAAATATGTAATACACACACATCCAGTGAGGACAGGGATGTGTTAAAACACCTCATGCTGTACAGCAGTGCGGCTCCAAGTGTGGTCTGCAGACCACTGCTGCTGCGTGTTCCCCATCCACGTGAGATGAGGAACTTGCGCCAGGGTAAGTCACCTATGTCTCCAAGCACGTTGTTAGTTCCACGGACATTTTTGTCACAGCAAGCTTTCTTAACCGAGGAGGCAGGGCACTGATACATATCCTGGCCCAAGCTTCTAAGCTCGTCGTAGGCCAGTGACAGTTGGCTGGCAGCACGTTGCTTAGCTCTACCACCCGGTGCTCTGCATACCCAAAGCTCTGAGAGATGATGGAGTCAGTCCTGCTCTGAGTTCCCACACACTGGAAGCCAGGGAGGAGCCTTCAGCCTGCCTTTGGAGAAATCCATCAGGGCACCATGAAGTGTCTCTGAAATTCACCGGTGCTCTTCCTTCTTAGGTATAACCAAATCAGTCATTCTCACGTGTCTCTCTTTCTCTTTCTCATTTACCAACACTGAACCCAGCTGACGCTCTCCCGGGGGTGCTGAGATGGCAGCAGCGTCTGTGGTCCTTGGCAACCCGATTCATTGAGGCCAGGGCTTCTGGGAAGGTTCCCAGGCCTCAGCTGCTGAACGATGAGGAGAAAGCCGAGGCCAGGAAGCTCTGGGAATACAAGAACTCGGTCATCTCTCAGGTCAGAAACTTTCCGGGGGCCACTGGTTGTTTCTGTAACGGAGCACTCGTGGTCTGTGTGGGCCACCTTGCCTTGGGGTGGGCCACTCTGGGTCTTCTTCCTTACTTATTTGGGTGGCCCCACCTGCCTTGATTAACTATCTTACTACTGTAGACATTTCACCAAGGTGGAGCAATAGTACAAACGTTCTAATGGAAAGAGATGCTCGCAGAACATGACTCCCTCCAATGAGATCTCCCGTTTGTCCATCCCAGATCTCAGGAAGCTGTCCACCTTCCATTGTTTCCATATTTAACACATCCAGGCAGAGAACCAAATTCAGAATCACGCTGATGACGCACCACATTTGTAACGTTAATAGAAACAGAATTTTAGAGCTGAAAGGGGCGTGAAGAGACTCTCCTCTTTATCCTCCTCATTTTACAGATGGGGACAAAAATGAGGCACAGAGAGGTTAAATTTCTTGAGGAAAGTCACACAGCTAGTGAGGAACTGAGCAGAGACTAGCATCCAAGCTCCCTGGCGCTCAGCATAGCAGAGACTTTCCTGCTCAGTTACTTTGTTATACAATATCCATATGAGTTACTGTGGGTTAATCTTTGCAGATAAATGGTTTATTCATGTTGGCTTCTTAGAGAATAGTATATTATTGTCTAAATCATTTCAAAAGATTCTTCAGTGATAACAAATCCCTTTAAATTTTTTTATCCAGAAGTCCACTATAATATAGTGACATTTGCCTTTATAGGAACTTTGTGAAAAAAATGCCATATGTTCCTTCTTTGAAGGAAAGCATTTAGGAAATCTGAAGCCTTTTTTAAATGGGTACCAGTTACCCTAAATGTTCCTTAGTCTGATTTTTTTTTTTTTTTAAGATGTGCTGATTCAAACTTGTAAAGTCTGCCCAGGTCACTTATCTAGACTCTGATAACTGATGCCCTTGAAGGCTTTTCCTTTCTGGGTATAACCTGAAGTGGCCCTGGGTCCAGCATGGTCTCATTTGGTGACACTTCTTCAGCTGTATTTCCGTCCTGTGTGTTCTGATGTGGAGAAAGGGAGCTCACAGAACTGAAGTCAGCGACCTGAGTGATGCTGAAGGATTGTTTTCATACTGCATATTTTCTCTCTGGATTTGGCAAATTCTTCTTTTCTGTCAGATAATAGAATTGGGTTATTTCAACAAGTTGGGAACTCTTGACATCTTAAAGATGTGTTGTTTTTCTATGTTCTTGCCCATGGTCAAAATTGAAAAGCGCACAAACAGGAGAAAGCTGACAAATCATATTAGTGTTCTCATGTGGACTGTATGTTTGAAAGTACAGCTAACCTCATCCCACGTGCTCGTAGTCTCCTTTGGACCAAAGTCAGGGAGCCGTGAGAAGTGGCAGCCTTCACCGCATCTCCTGGGGGCTGTTCTTTGATGTGCGCTCGGCAGCGGGTCCTGCCTGCCTGCTACAGGAGCCAACACCGTCCCAGATAGGGGGAAGAGGGCAGTCTCTAATGGTGGAAACAACACTGACCTTGATTTTAAAAATCCTCGTGCTGATGACACATAGTGATTACAGACAGTCCCTGATTTACAACGGTTCAACTTATGATTTTTCAACTTTAAGATGGTGCAAAAGTGATATGCGTTCAGTAGAAGACATACTTAGAATTTTGAATTTTGATCTTTTGCCTGGCTAGCGATGTGCAGTACAATACTCTCTGGTGAAGCCACAGCTTCCAGTCAGTCATGAGGGTAAACAACTGGTACACTACGACCGTCCTATACCCATCTGACCCTTCTGTTTTTCACTTCCGGTACAGTATTCAATAAACTACATGAGATATTCAAAACTTTATTGTAAAATAGCCTTTGTTTGGATGATTTTGCCCAGCTGTTGGCTGATGTAATAATGTCCTGAGCAAGTTTGAGTGAGGCTGGGCTGAGCTTTGATGTTCGGTGGGTTAGGTGTATTAGGTGCATTTTCACCCTCTGATATCTTCAACTTGCAATGGGTTTATTGGGATGTAACCCCATCGTAAGTCATGGAAGATCTGTGCTTGAGATAGTGAAAACATTTATAAATCGCTCTGATTGCATTCATTTCATTTCACATTTTTTGGATAATTCAGTTTTGTTGTGGACTGCTTAAAGGAATTTTGAAGAAAGTGAATAATTCAACATTTACCAATAGGTGACCGCCCATTTCACAGATGACTTCTCGCTGAATTCTGCGATTTCTCATCTGATGGGACTCAGCAGCGCCCTCCTGGTAAGTGGCCTGTCTGCCCTCATTCGCTGGTAGCAGAGGAGGGAAGGTGGCTTCTAACCCTCTGGTGAGGTGGCCTTCAGGGTCCCAGGTGGGGGACAGAGAGCAGCACTGCAGCGTCACCTCCTCAGTGTGGCTCTGTTATCTTAAAGAAGCATTTTTTCCGTAGTCACAGCCTAATTTTATAGCTAGAAGATCCGTAAAGATTGTCTGGTCAAAACCCCCTCCCCACGACCCCCTATATTTTGCAGATGAGGACACCAAGGTTAGATGGCGTGTCCAGTTGATGAGTGATATATTCAGGAGCAGACTTGGGCCTCCTTGTCTTCTAGCTCTGCTCTTTTCTTCATGCTGCCACTGCCTGATTTCCTGAATGATCTGTGATACCCCCTTGGCATCTTTAACATTGTATATCCATTTAATGTAAATGGATCAGATTTGTTCTCACAGAAAACAAAAATCAGCCTTTCAATATAGACTCATCTTCTTGCTACAGGTGACTGTCATTTTTCTTGCCAGGGGAAGGATTTGTCAACAAATGGAGCTTAGGCAAGTGGTCAGCTGTTTGGACAACAAAAAACATGCGTTAAAACTATTAACAAATGTTTTTTATAATGAAAGACTCTCCAAACTTTAAGGACAGTGGAAGAAATTTACAGATTTGACTACATAAAACTTACCATTTTTGGTAGATTAAAACATGCCGTA
Source organism: Equus quagga (assembly GCF_021613505.1). Classification (NCBI taxonomy): domain Eukaryota; kingdom Metazoa; phylum Chordata; class Mammalia; order Perissodactyla; family Equidae; genus Equus; species Equus quagga. The sequence goes on along the minus strand of NC_060267.1, from coordinate 140,065,286 downwards.
TTAAAAGGTAGATAAAAACTAGGAAAAACATTTATAACAAATATGTCAGGCAACAGGCTTAATGTCTCTAATATATAAAGAGCTCTTACATATTAAAACGAAAATACTTAGCCTAGAAATGATCAAAGGATATGGTGAAAAGTCACAGAAGATGAACTAGAAATAGCCAATAAATTTGCAGAGAAAAAAAATCTGCCTCACTACTTATCGTGAAATGCAAATTTAAAATGAGATGCTATTTTTTCAGCTGTCAAATTTGCAGAGTTTTTACCCTGACTCTTCTCCATGCTGTCACAGACAGTGAGATAGGTTCTCAGGCACCAGCGATGGGTGTGGTTGGTGCAACCTCACCAGGAGGCACCCCAGCTGTGAGGTCGGTAGGTAGCCCTGGGGTTGTTTATGTCCTTTGACCATTGGCAGGGCATCCACTGGCAGATGATTAGTAATCACAGAGACTTGGAACCCCAAATGTCCTCCAATGGGGAAATGGTGAAATGATTTATGTCATATCAATAAGAAGGAAATGTGCCACCACCCTTAACATCATGTCTTCCAAGATCCTTAATATCAGAAACTGTTCACGACATAACGTTAAATACAAACACAATACAAAAGTGTGCATGTGGTAAAAACCCCCATCATGAAAATGTTTTGTGTCTGAGTGTGTATATTCATATATTTTTGCGTTTTGGGAGACTAGGATAAAATACACTGGTTTTTTTTCTGGGTGGTAAAATTGTGAGCGGTTTTATATTTCCCAAATTTTCTGTGCTGAGTGTGTGGGGGTTTTTCAATCATGAAAAAGAGGCAAATATAGAAAAATTAAATTAAAAAATGAAGTTTCTACTCCCCACCAGCTAGTTCTTTTCACAGCCCTCCCAGTAGACTTTCTCTGTACCCTTACCCATGAAGTTATATTCAAATCTCTTAGGCGATTTTTCAAAGATCAAACTATAATGGAAAAACTACCTTCCTCCTGAGCCCTCCACTCTCCCAGCACCTCCACGTGTTCAGCAGCCTGGAAGCTCCCTGAACCCCGTCCTACTGGGATTGCTATGGAGGCTTCCTCACGTAGGCATGATCAATTATTGACTCCGTTTCCAGCCCCTCTCCCCTCTCTGGAAGATGGGGGTGGGACTGAAAGTTCCAAGCTTCTAGTCATGGCTTGTTCTTTCCAGTGTCCAGCCCCCCCCCCCCCCCCCGGAGCTATTCGAGAGCCCACCCAGAGTCACCTTATTAGAACAAATATGCTCCTATCCCCCAGGAAATTCCAAGGAATTTAGGAGCTCCACATCAGGAACCCAGGACAAAGACTAAATGTGAGGGCAAAAGATGCTCCTGGTGCTCTTATCACTTAGGAAAGTACAAGGATCTTAGGAGCTCTGTGCCAGGAGGCAGGGACAGAAATTAATATATATTTTTCCATTATTTCACATATATGTAAATGCATTTTTTAAAAGACCACGTATAATATTTTTGGCCTCTTTCTACGCAGCAGAATACATCACGTGTGCCCTGACTTCTAGTTTTAACAAACATCATAAAATTAAACCAAAATTGTTTTGTGACAGAGTGTTTAGAATGTATACCAAATGCCACAACCACATTAAGCTAGTTTTTATCATGACTTCCTCACAGTGCCTTGAGAACTACCGGCTTCCATGAAATCCTTTGGTAACATTCTTCCTTCCTGGCCGTTCTTTGACTCACACCCCAGCTCCCAGCCAGCTGCGCTGACCACACTCCCTCCCCACCAGAACCTGTGGAATCCTGTGACATCCTTGATTCATTTGTCCATTTCCTTCCCAACTGGCTGTAAGCTCCTTGAGGGCAGAGACCATGCCCTTCTGGATGGTTTATCCCTAAAGCCTGGCATATAGTAGGTACCCCTCCAATCGAATGGGTGTGGCTGGGTTAACTGATTGGCCACATCTTGGGGAGAAACTGAGTGTTCACAGTGACTGACAACACTGTTTAAGAGACTGGGGCCTGCTGAGATCCCTGAAGGGGAGCAGGAGGACCCCCGCCCTGGGGCTTCCATATGGCAAAACCTTTGAGCAAGTCTCTGTATTTCTCACTGGTCCTGCAGCCGCGGGAAACCTGGCAGTGTGGTTAAGAGTGTGACTGAAGGAAGAGCAGGCTGGATTCTTACCAGGCTTTGGCGCTTGGTTCACTGTGTAACCAGGGGCAGATTCCTTGCCTTCTCTAAACCTTAGCTGCTTCAGCTGCCAAATGGGTTAAAAGCACCGCCCCCAGAGGGTAGTCGTGAGAACTGAGTGAATCAGCATCAGACTGAGGGCGTAGTAAATGCTCAGTTCGTGGTGAAATGTTTGTTGTTGCTGCTGCTGCAGCTATTTTTAATACTCGGAGTCAGTGGGGAAAGTTCTCTGTCCAGAGCAACATGGGTGGTGACGAGGGCTTCTCCCTCCCTGCTGTGTCCCGGCTGCAGATGCCTTCGTGGCCTTCCTACCCCTGCTTATTTTGTCCCCCTCAGTTTTCTTACATTGCTCTTCTCTCTTCCTCAGCAAGCTTCCCAGAGGGTTGTTCTCCACAGCCCAGAGTTTGAAGATGCCCTGTGTGCCCTGATGGTGATGGCCGCTCCCATGGCCCCTCACATAACCTCGGAGCTCTGGGCAGGTAGGTGGGGAGCCCTTGTCTGACCACTTACTCTAACCAGGATGTGCTCAAGCCTCTCGTTGAGCGTTATTCAGAACTCAGATGTCCTCAGCCATGGGGTCCAGGTTTGGCATCTACACTCGGGACCTCTCTGTCTTGTACTCTGAATGGTGATGCTTTTTCTTGCACATGGTCACCCTTGTTGAAGGGAAAGACACTTCCCCACTTTGAAACAATGTGCCTGGACTAATGAGAATCTTGATGTCATTACTGAACATTCTTTCTCAGAACTCAGCCCCCTGGTAGCCACATAGCATGACCCTATATTATCTTTTTAAGGTGGAAACTCATGTTTAGTCGCACTTTACAGATGGAGAAAAGGGCACCTGGAATGACACTGCAGATCTAAAATTGACTTGTTTAGACCATGATTCAGTCCTCTCCACCAAACCATTATCCTAAACCACACGCTGAGCGGGTCTGACTGCCTGGGGCTCACTTGGGTTAAATGTGGCCTCTGCCCCACCCCCACCCCCCTGGAGATTTTAATTCAGAGCTCTGGGGAGTGACTGGAGAATCTTTGTTTTAGTTACTCCTGGGTGGTTCTAGTGCGCAGTTAGGTGGGCAACTGTGCCGTCAACTGTGAGACCTGGCTCTCAGATGACAGCCTACGACAGGACTTCACTGTGCTTTCTCTCTCTTAGGGCAGCCTCTTGAGAACATTTTACAGGGCTCCTTGGGATTCTAAAAGGCCATCACTGGAAATACCTATCTCATCTCCTTTTAAAAAGTAACTTAAACATTCTTTACATTAAGCTATCATCTTTAACTGTTAATTCCTTTCCTTTTTCTCATCTGTATTTTTTGTTACTACGGAACTACTTTTTTAAATGGTATGAGGTTTATAGTTCTTCCTTTGTCAGAAGAAAAAGAATAGAATTCATTTGCCATTGAATCATTTTGCCCAAGTTATTCTCAGTGCCTGTCGGGAAGTTAGTGCAGTGTTGGAGTGTTTCGCTGCGGCGCTGTGGGGTCTGGATCCCGGCAGGCACAGAGGATGATTACCATCCCTTGACCCCGGCGGAGGCCTGGATGTGGAAATGGAGTGAAGTAAGAAGATGCTGTGCAGGAGGACTTGATGATGGCTGTGCTGGGTGTGGTTCTCCAGACCTTGTATCTGGAGGTCTCCCATGACTTCTGTGGACGTGTTAGAGGAGCTTGCAGGAGACAGGCAGCCTGGATCACCACGTAGACATAATGCTTTTATCTGGGGGCCTCTGAGAAGTAGCAGACCTCACAGCAAGCCCTCCTGAATGTCTCGGCCAAAAGCCCTGAGATGTCATATGGATGGCATCAATGTGTGAAATAAGTAGGATTGATCACGGACTCTACGGAAAAAGTCATTGAGTGGAAGCGCACTGTTACAGTCTTTTAAAGATTAAAGCGACTGGGCCGGCCCAGTGGCACAGTGGTTAAGTCCAGCATGCTACACTTCAGCAGCCCGGGTTCACAGGTTTGGATCCCAGGCGTGGACCTACACCACTCATCAAGCCACATTGTGGCAGCAACCTAAATATGAAATAGAGGAAGACTGGCAACAGATGTAGCTCAGAGCAAATCTTCCTCATCAAAAAACAAAACAAAACAAAACAAAGAGCTGTCTTAATAATAAGTCCATTTTTTTGCTTTGGATTTTTCAATTATTATTTCAGAAGTGATTCATGTTAATTATAGAAAATAAGAAAGGAATGATGAGTCCCCTTTTTATAAAGTCTTCCACAGTAGACCTCAATACTTCCTTACGTTTGGGCTTTAAAGGGTATTGAGCAAGTCGAGGTAAGGGTTTAGAGAAGTCCATTTCTGCTTCAGTGGGTCCGGCCCCTAGAATTGTCTCCACATTGGGAGAACTGTGGCCCAGAGAGAATCAGGGACCTCACATCGTTCTCACATTGGGATTGGGTCAAACATAGAGGAATAGGCTAGTGACGTGTAATTGAGCTACTAAAGGATCGTGCACGGAACAGTCTTCAGATATTTCTAGAAGTAGTCCACCTGAAATGCATTTGACTAGGCAGTTCCACTTCTATAAAAGATCTCTCCTAACTAAACTTACTGATGTGGTGTGAGAGAAGAAATGTGGGTTGATCAGTGAGGGAACAAAGAGTCACAGTGTCAGTTGGGTGATGAGGAGAATTTGAGGATTGTTTGAAATTTCTGCCACCCAAGTAGTCTGAGGACTGCAAATTGTGGCAGGATTTGTAGTTGGCAGAGCCGTGCCCATATCCATCAGAAAGCCTTGTTTATGTCCTCTTTTAAAAGGTAGTTCTCTTTGTTTTAAGGGAGTCATTGGAAAGTGGGCACTAGAGCCCCTCTCAGAGTTGCTTCATAATTCCTCAGGAAGACGAGGGAGCGTTGGCTCCTTTTACTTTCCAGCTGAGACAGTCATTTTCCAGTGCCCCCTTTCTTCCAATATCAGCAAGCACCTCTGTCCTGTGAAAGTATTTTTTACCCCTTGAGGAAGAAGAGGACCTGTTTACTTGCTTTCAATGTAAAGCCATGAGCTTAATTTGGATTTTAGCCTTTTGGGTATCTAAAGCCTCCTTAAAATGTTCAGCCAAATGCTGAAGTTCATGCAAAGGGGCGATTTACCAGCCAGATTTTTGCTTATGTACCATATCTACAATTTCTGGCTTTAAACATCCACCAAAAAATGGAAAGGGCATTAGAAATGTCCACATCAGGAGCAAGTCCTGAAAACTGTCTGAAGATGCTGATAGGTCTGCCCCTGAAGTCTCTGATGGCTCGTTCTGTGCTGCTTGAGAGACTGACTCAGGGTCCAGTTTGGTTTAACAGGAAGGATCTGTGGTATAGTTCCCGAAAGATCCTGCTTTAAAGAGTTCTGATTGAGTAAAAATGTATTTTCTTATGTTTTGAGTCATTTTCTGGGTCTTTCCACTTAGCCTTTTCTAACCAAGCTTTTCCATCTCCTTGTCCCTCTAGCAGGTGGATTCGTCGGTAGAGGTCGGAGAGGCCTGGGCCGGATGTATCCACAACAAGTCTGAACTCTTAAATGAATTTGTCTCTTCCCATTCTGGGATTCGAGAAGTCCCTAGGAGTAGCATGGAGATCTGAACATGACGAAGGCTTAAAATCTACGTGCCAGTCAGTGTCAGGGTCCTGCTTTAGGAGGGGTTGCAGTTTTAAATGATGATAAGGTGGAGATGGAGACGGAGGAGGAGGAGAGGGGGCGATTATACGGACTTCTTGAGCGCTGAACAGGGTTCTAAGGGAGAAGGCAAGGGAGGTAAGGCGAGAGAAGAAAAACTGGAACAGATTTTCGGTGGATTTGCAAGGAAGACAGCTTCTTAAGTTTCTCATATTTGCATTAGTTTTAGCTAAAGAATCTTTCAAGGGAGGCAATTTTCGAGTTCGAATTGTGTTTAGAAGTTTCTTCGTGCCAATTAAAGAAAGCAGACCATGGGAAAATCAGAATTTTCTTTCCTTTTTGTCCTAAGGCACCTCTCAAGTAAACAATTTTATTCGTATCAAAAGTTCCCCAAAGTGGCACTGTAATTCCAAATTGTCTTTGGTGAAATTTGTGCTATTTAAAAAGATATGCACAGGAGTGAGCGACATAGTGAGAAAACATAAAGCAAGCAGGGACTCGGCCTGGAGGAGGCACAGTTTTAGGTTAATAGGACCCACGAGAAGTGCAGCGCATCCGTAGGTTGGTGCTTGTGTGACTTGGTGTCTTGGAGCTTGTCAAAGCCCATCCAGCATGATCAGGGCTGGATAAAACCTCCTGCCTCTAGGTGGACAACACTGAAATAGAAGCAGTTCTCAGGAATAATAGAACAAGGCTGAGGAAGAAGTCCTCGTAAGGTTTTGAAATAGTGACTTGGGGCAAAGTTTGTCCACAGGACAGGGATCTGAGAAGAAACCTATTGAGCAGCTCAGCCCCCAGGGCTGGCTCAAGGATGGCCTTATGGGACCTATGCCGATCCTCTCCCAGTAGACTCTTCCTCTGAGAGACAAACAGCATCCAGGATACTCCACAAGCAGATAGACAGACAAGATGTCAGACAAGCAGGTGTGAGATGCTAGAAAACGGTTTCACCAAAGAACAGTACAATTCTGATTAGAAAATCAAAAATCCAAAGAGGGACTTATTGCCAAGAAAACAAAGTAAACACAGCGCTGAACGGCTTCAACAAAAGCCTGAAGCTCAGTTCAGTCTGTGCTTAGTTCCCAGCCAGGCGTGGGTGGCACATTAAGCAAGTAGCGATGCAAGAGTTCTCAGATGTGCACTTTTTCTGAGTCAAGAGTCTCGGTCCAAGGCAGTGAGGGTCTCAACTGAAACTCGGTGAACCTGCAGTTCTGTCAGTGTCCTCCAGCCAGAGACCACCAGGAACACACTTGTTTTAACAAGTTGGGTTTATTACCAGGGGGAACCATGGGACGTCTCAGTAAGAGGGTGTCAGGAAGGACTTGTTGTAGGATTCAGGCTTTGGTTGGGTAGTTTGGCAAAGGGTCTAAGGAAGTGGGGGTTTGCTCTAGACTGGCTGCAGTCGTCAAGTAGGGACAGTTCTGTGACTGGGTATCTCAGGAAATCTTATAGGGAGCGCAGACCCAAGCAAGAATAAAGTTGTAATTGGTAAAGAAGCAGCAGTCACCATATTTGCTGAGAGAGAGGTATATTTGGTATTTTGTGGGTCACAAAAAACAATGACGTTGTCTTGGTCTGTGCTTAGACAAAGTTATGACTTGGTTTTGTTTTGTCTGAATTTACCATGGGTTCAGTGTGACCTAGTCTGACGTTGGTGTTCTGTGAGATCACATATGTCCCACAACAGGATAACATGGCTGAGCTGGGAGCACTAGGCAAGTTTCTAACTGAAGCCTAGCTGTAATTGTCAGACCAGTTCCCGGATGTCAGGGGCTACTTTTTTTTTCTTTTCCTCATTCTCTCACAAGTGGGAGACAATTTAAATCCCTCTACCCTTTGTTGCTAGTGCCGTTGAGTTGATTCCAACTCCTAGTGACCCTGGTACAGCAGAGCGGAACCCTGCCCTGTTTTTTTGCACCATCCTCTCACCTTCGGGCACTGTATCAGACAGTGCTCCACTGCTATTCATAGGGCCTTCATGGCCAATTTTCTCAGAAGTGGGTGGCCAGGTCCTTCTTCCTAGTCTGTCTTAGTCTGGAAGCTCTGCTGAAACCTGCCCACCCTTACCCTTACCCCCAGAAATAAACAATCATTGTCAACATCTTAGTGCAGATCAGTGGTTATATCCGTGTATGTATGTATCTAGGTGGTTTTTGTTTTGTTTTAGTCATTATGTCTCTTTATTAAGGTAAAATTTATGTACCATAAAATTCACCCATTTTGAGTATGCATTTGATGATTTAAGTAAATTTATACACTTGTGCAACCATCACCATAATCCAGTTTCAGAACATTTCTATTACCCCAAAAGGATTCCTCACACCACTAGTCAATCCCACACCCATTCCTAGCTTCCAGCATGATTGATTTCTTTTTTTTTTTTCAAGCAAAGCCTACCTTTTCTTGTTTAGGAAGATTGGCCCTGAGCTAACATCTATTGCCAGTCTTCCTCTTTTTTTATTTTTTTCTTTCTCTCCCTAAAGCCCCAGTACATACTTGTATATCCTAGCTGTAGGTCATTCTAGTTCTTCTATGTGGGATGCCACCAGAGCATGGCTTGATGAGCGGTGTGTAGGTCCACACCCAGGATCCGAGCCTGTGAACCCTGGGCTGCTGAAGCAGAGCGTGCAAACTTAGACACTTTGCCGCAGGGCCAGCCCCCGGCATGATTGATTTCTGAGGGCAGTTTGAGCACTGGAGTCTGTGTTCATTTCAGTTGAGAAGGTCTTCCCTCAAGCTTTACAAATCCATAGCAACTAATTTTTTTTTTAATTCAGAGAAGCAATGGGAAGCCTTTATCTCCTGGCTCTCGACATATGTATGTGTGTCACCCCTCTGAATGAGCAGCTGGAGCTGTAGTGTGGCACCATCAAGTGAGAAGACCCACACATCAGGCATACAACCCAGGCTATTAACTCACAGGTGTTGGTCAGGTGCCCTCAGGAGAGAATGGGGACATGAACTCTTCCTGCCTCTGTCTACAGCTGATAAGGGCCATTGTCTCAAGATGTCGAAAGTCCTTTGCAAACAGAGGCACTATATTGTGAGAGGGCATCATTATTGTCATCCCACACTGTCAGTCATTCTCATTTCAAGGTTTTGGGACAGTTTTCATACATACTTCATTTATTCTAGAAAACTTAGCTTTCATATAGCTTCTGGTTTCATTCCTACATCTCTAAGATATAACCTCACTATAATGGGAATATGGTAAGTGAGGCTGGAATGTTCAGAAATTACCATTTCCCAGAGGTCCCCAGAGAAGCAGATTTTCATAGGAGAGCTTCTCCCCGCAGAGCAACAGAATTGAGACCTGTCTTCTCGGGGAGATTTGGCGTCCTGTGGGCAAAACGGCCATCATCGCCCTGGATAAAAAGCAAAGATTTCAGAGAAGCCCAAAGTGCTTGGAACCTACTTGTCCTCTATCAGATGCTTAAAGAGTCAATGGAGACCTTCAGTAAGAAACAGAACCACTGTCTTGGCAGTTTGCAAACTTTAACAGGATGAGGAAATCTTTTTTTCCTTCCTGAAGCTTGAGATCTGAGAAGCTCAAGACACCACATGTGAAGTTACGAAGTTATCTTTTGTTTACCGTAATAGAATGTTGTCCTGTCTGTGAGGGTTTTCACTGCTTGCTTAGGGAAATTTCGTGTATTTGGAGTCACTGATGCTGTTTCCAGATGAAGGACACAGGTTTCCTTTGTTGGTGGACAGTAAAAGAGCAGAAAATCACCATACAGGGAGCTCAGCTTCTTGGTGGTACTCTGGTAAGAGACAATCTCATCATTATCAAAAATGACCTTTCTAACTGGGAACAGCATGGATGGATCTCAAGGGATTATGCTGAGTGAAAAAAGCCAATCTCAAAAGGTTTCTACTCTGTGATTCCATTTATGTAACGTTCTTGAAATAACAAAATTATAGAGATGGAAAACACAGTGGTGGCCAGAGGTTAGGGACTGAGCAGAGGGGGCAGGAGCCACAGAAGAGGAGCCACAAGGGAGCCTTGTGGACATGGAACAGTTCTGTGTCTTGACTGTGGTAGTGGTTACGTGAAGCTACACACACACACACACACACACACACTCACACACACACACACACACACACTCACACTCACACACACACTCACACACACACTCACACACACACTCACACTCACACACTCACACACACACACACACTCACACACACTCTCACACACACACACACTCTCACACACACACACACACACACACACTCTCACACACACACACTCACACACACACGGTAGTGCCTTTAAAACTTGTGAAATCTGCATAAGCTCTGTGGATTGTACCAATGTCCATTTCTTGGTTTTGATATTGTACTATAATTATGCCAGAGGTTGCACTGGGGAAGGCTGGGGAGGGGGGCACAGAGCCTCCTGTACATTTCTTTGCAACCACCTATGAATCTATAGTTATTTCAAAATAGAAGGGTTTTGTCGTTGTTGTTTTAAATTGCCTTTCTAAGCCCACAAGCCCTGAGTGTTGAGATTCTGGTTCTGGACCTCTTAGACCATGAGGGAAGAAAGAAGGGAAGAAGGAATTTATTTCCAGTTGAAGAAGGTTTTAATAGACATGTGCTACACACCGACAGACACACACACACACACACACACACACACACTTGGCCAGATGCAGCCCTTCATCCCTCTAGTATTTGAAGCACCGTATCTCCTGTGTCACTTAGTAGAGGGCATAAAGGCCAGCAGGAGCACACAGTGACAGTGACAGGGTGTCCTGCCCTAAGTGCCCGAGGAACACTGCTCCTTGAGAGTGACCTCCCTCTGTGCAGGCCCAGCCTCCGAGGAGAAGTGCCTGAGCCGACTGGGAAAGTGTCTCCACCTTCCACTGTAGCCTCTGGGCTTCCTAAAGCAAAGCAAAACCTGGAGTTTTCATTGGAAAGTCGTTCCATGTGCATGTCGTAAACATTCAGCTGTGACCAAGGGTGTGTCCTAAGTTCCCACCCCCGCCGGTGCCTCGGTTGCTCTGCCTGAGAACCTCCACTACTAGTTTGCTAACAGTTTGACAGAAGACCTCAATGCACAAGCGTGGAATGTGAGTCTTTTCGGACTGATGCTAGCATTCCGTACACACGTTTTCCTCTCTTCCCGTACGTGGGAGGAGCAGTTCTGCAGCAGCAGTTGCAGACCCACCTCCTTCTTTGTCACCAGCTATATCGGTTCTCCATGTGAGTGTTCCATAAGTTATTAAACAGTCAGCCACTGGTGGGCGTTTGGGTGATTTCCCTTCTTTTGCCCTTTTTTGCGCTGCTTTGAGATTAGCCCCTTATCCAAAATACAAGTTATTAAAAATGTGGTGACAAGATCTTCATTTCTGTTTCCCTGGCCATTTTTATAGTTCTGGGGTGACTGTCCTGTCTTGATTTCTACCTCTACCTCGTGTGATCTCCGTTGTCTTCCATCAGCACTTTAACGGTGAAGGTCACAGCAAGGTGACCCTTTCCCTCCCTGGGGCATTCTGAAGGAACTCGCAATCTTGAAGGATGAGTCTGCTGCCACACATCCATTTTTCTTCGTCAGATACAAGTGGCTGTAAAATATTGCAGCTGCAGTGTTTTGTGGACATATATGCTGTATTCATGAATTTCAACAAAACTTCAAACGTTGCAATCATGTGCAAGTGTGTGTGTGAGTATGTGAGATAATCGTAGGGGAGAATAAGATATCTGCTGGTGTTCCAGTGGTATTTTATACATGAATGTGTGTGCTGTGTCAGTGTTGTTATTTCAAAATACTGTCAGCAGAACCCTTTCTGTGGGAAAAGGCTAAAGAGAAGTGGTATCACTTCCTGTCCACTTCCTTGGAATTGCTAAGGCTGGATGAGGCACGCTGGGGTCAGTCCCCACGGAGTCCCTAAGTCCTCCCTGGTGTGTATGAGGGCACGGGGTGGGGGCCGAGGCAGGCCTGAAGTGGCCACTAGGAGAGGCCTGCTGTCCGCAGGCGCCAAGGCCACCCAGCATGCGTCCCAGAGTGCCCTGGCAGCGGGGTGACCTCGCCAGCTCTCAGTAGGAAAAGAGGCTTGGTTATTTCCCAGGAAGGTCAACGACAGCAGCTCTCCCAGAGGAGGGGAAGGAAGGGGCTGGGCCGTGGGCAGCAGCCGGCCCTACAAGGTGGCCTTGTGTGCCCGGGCCTTGCCACTGCCCAGCCCATGCTCAGACTTCAACCATGTGCTTCCCGAAGGCCAGCTCTCAACCTGACCTGTGTCACGTAACAAAATCATTGTATTTGCCATGCAAATGTTAGGTATTTTTACTTCCCTAAAAAGACCAGAGAGGCAAAAACACTACTACGTAGAGGGTCGTGAGTTTCTGTTCCTCCCTGCTGAGCAGGATGGCCCCACTCCCATCTATATGGAAATACTGGCGGGGCCAGGCCTATAAATAAGCATCCTGATTGCTCCAGGAAGGCCAGGCTTCCTCATTTTTTTAAAGTGGAATTTGTAACAGCTTCGACCCAGAACATTTGTGTCCAAGGTCCTTTCATCTCCCAGGCATCCTGTACAACTGCCATATGGAGGTTTTGGGATTCTTCCCACTGCAGCTGGGTCACGGGACAGGCCATACTGGGCCAGCCTGCTCAAATAAAGAAGCAATTATCTCCCTTCTGTGACCTCTGTCTTGTGTTTAGATATAAGTCTTAATAGGATCCCTCCTGGGGAACAAGCAGGAAGCTCCTTTCTGCTTCTGCCAAAAGGCACATCTGTTAGAAATGGAGCAGATTCCTTAGGAAGCGCAGGGACCCAGGGCACAAGGATCAGCCGGACCCGGGGGCGGGCAGTCTTACGCCACTGGGTTCTCAGACCTGGATGGGCCTTCACTTCCCTCAGACTGACTGGCAGCACAGAGTTACAACAAGAGTGCCAGGTAGTGAAACATACAGAGCTACAGCAAATAAATCGGTGACACCTGCACAAGAATCAAGACAGGTCATCGGAATAAAACAGATCAGTGCTACTCGGAGCGGTCCATGGACCCGAGGCCGCTCTAGGAACAGTCTATGACAGTGTATGACGAGATAAGGAGCTGTGCTCAGCACGGACGTCAGCTGTGTCAGTAAGCAGGCAGTTGAGTTAGACTGACCATTCTTTGGTGGCCAGACTTTCTCAGTGAAGGAAGCAGTGTGTTGCTTCACTTTCTGGCCAGTTCTTCCCCTCGTCACAGGCGGGCACTTTGAGTAGGTTTGTTGTGAATAGTCCTGAAACCATCCCTGGTATAATATATTGAAAAGAAAAATCACAAAACAAGGGGGAAGAGAAGGGTTAGTCAACAAATTGGGTTTGAGAAATTGACCATGTCTTTTTTAGAATAATGTTTTTTCACATTATACACAAAATAAATTACAGATTCAAAAGTTAAGTGGGGAAGAAAATGAAACCTTAAAAAGACACATTAAGGAAAATCTTGAACTGATCTCACAGTGTGGAAAAACTTTATTTTTAAATATCTTTTCAAATTACAAAAGTAATAAATCTTCCTGGTAGAAAATCTATAAAATGTTCTTGGTTTTTTTTTTAAAAAGTCACCTGTACTTCTGCCTCCTTGGATAATCACTGCAGCTGTTGTGACTATTTCTTCCAGCCTTTTATCTGTTCGAATAAATATTTAATAAAACTAGGGCCATTTTATCTATATTATTGTGTCTTTCCATGAATTTAATAATTATTTTTAAATGTAGGAAAAAAAGAATACAACACTATATATACAGCATGATCCTGATGGTGGGTTGGTTTGGTTTGGTAGTGTTGATTTATACATATAAATATTCATTAAATATATTACATTACTGTCTTTCAATAAAAAGTTTAAAAACTGCTACACAGGTGAACATGATTTTCTTCTTTATATTTTGACCTTCCACAAATTTTCTGCAAGGAGCATGCATTACTTTTGTCATCAACGAAAATAAAACCTTGTCATTCACAGCCAGCTTCTTGGGACCGTCATTGGTGCAATTCATTTCGTCCGTCCCAGACTCGGCCTCAGGCTATCCCCTGAGCCCTGGGCCCATCCCTCAAATGCATCTCCTGGTCTCAAGGCTAATAATAGCAGGGCGGTATGCAAGGGCCACCCCGCCTCCACCACTTCTGGAAATGCCATTCCCAACATGAGGGCTGTGCAGCTGCCCTGGCACCACCCCAGCATGGGCACGCTGGCCACAGCCACTTGCCCGCCCCTGCCCAGGGCCTGCCTCTGGAAGGATGGGGGGCAGTGGGGATAGTACCCTCCCAGTAGTGCCCAGGGATCTGTTTTTCTGATGTGTGTATTTCCTGCACATTTGAGGGCATCTTTTGTGCTCACGAGATCGGCAGAGGCTTGGAAACTAAAACTTACCCTCCTAAGAATCCCCTGGTTGGTGTCATGAGGCCCTGCCGGTGGGCCCTGTGCAGTCCTGTGGGGGCTGAGCAGGGAGTGCCCCGGGCATAGCCGCCTCTGCTTTGGGGGCTGCAGCGTGAAGCACTCTGGGAAGCAAGACTCGAGAGGGTTTCATTCCTCACTGCTTCCTCAGGTTTGATCCACCCTGAGCCCGGGACGGCTCTTTCCAATTTGGTCATCGGCTGGAGCCTCTCCCGAGAGGAAGTTCAGTGGGAAGGATGAGATCCCTCTGGGAAGGTGGTGACGGGGCACCCGGCTGTTCTCAGCACGCTGGCTCCAGTGACTGTGAGGAAAGGACTGGGTGGCGGCCCTCAGACCACAGCATTTGTGGGCAGGAAAGGAAGCGAATGCAGCTCAGGACTCTGGGATCTGCTCTCAGGAGCACAAAGGCATTCCTTCCCAGCAGACCTGCCGAGAGACCGAGTCGGCAGCCTTGATTTTCCAAATGCACGCTCTAGAACAGCGTGTCTATCCATCTTCACAGCTCTGGGTACTGTTTTGGGGGAAACTAATAGCTATCTGTAAGCCCAGGATGATAAACCGGGCCGAAGTAAGTGGGGAGCACCTGGCAGGCTGTGCAAAGCCGTGGGCTGGCCTCTGGGTGCCTCCTCAACAGCTCCGAACCGGGCTGTGTGGGTCGGGAGCTGTGGACGCTGCTCCCGCAGGCTCGCCGGCGCTCACTGACCCTCTGCTTTGGCTTTGCAGGCCTGGCGCTGGTGCCGAGGAAGCTCTGCGCCCACTATGCCTGGGACGCCGGCGTGCTGCTGCAGGCCTGGCCGGCCGTGGACCCGCACTTCCTCCAGCCGCCCGACGTCGTGCAGATGGCGGTTCTGGTGAGTGTCCCCACAGCCACAGAGCCAGGGCAAACCTGTGGGGCGGGTCACTGTCCTGCCCGTGGCCCACAAACACTAGCTGGGTTTGGAGGCCTTTCTGGCCCAGCCAGCCCTCAGCCCAACCTTCAGTTTTGAGGTCATCCCATACCAAAAGCTTGTGAGCATAAAACACTCATGGCCCTCGAGGGACTGGAAGGTAGAAAAAATAAACCTGACCTGCTTTACAGGTCCTCATTGTCTTCCTTTCTACCTGTGTTTCAATCTAAGTTTCATTCGGCTGCTCTTGGTTCTATGGGGGGGCGGGTGATGGTGAGGAGGTTGGCAAAGCGGGAACACCTCAGTCTGCAAAATATATTGTAGAAAGCTACATAAAATGTCTCCCTTTTTTGGGATAAATTGGGTCCTTTTAAATACGTAAAAGTAGTTTATTGTTTAAACCTTTTATAGAGCAAATAACTCTTACCATTTATCTTTTGCGTAATTTTTACATATTTAATTTGTTAATTTGAGACACGTTATAAGGAATCTCTCAAATATGCTGATGTAGCTGAAGAGGGTAAGAGGGCAAAGGGTGAAGCTTTTAGCACATCTCTGAACCACACCTGGGGCCAGGTAATTTACATCCGAAATTTAACTCTTAGCACCCTGTACGGTAGGTGTTACCATTCTCACGTTTTTCACTTGAGAAACCGTCTCCCGAGGAGTTCCTCACCTCGCGCAGGTTTACTCACTTACTCATCAGTAATTACCACGTTACCTACTCTACTTCAGGCACAGTGCTCGGCTCAGGCGATACACAAACAGGGTCCCCACCTTCACGGAGCTTAAAGCCTGGTGGGAAAAAGAGAGGAAATAAAAAGGAAAGAGAAAAATAAAATTATTGCAAATCGTGAACACAGTTGCCACGAACAGTGCCCCTCGGGGCTGAGGGAGAGGACAGCCTCACAGAGGCCCCTGCCCTTCTGCATCTGTGCAAGCCCTGGGCCCACCAGCAGGTCGATGTTTGGACAGACTGTCACTCAGGAGACCGGCTCCTTCACAGCTGCTCCGTCCCCACACCACCTCCCCTGGCTCTGAGTTCCCCACTGACCCCACTTTGCCTCCCCTGCAGAGGGGAGGGGTGGGGCTGCCCTGGTAGGCTTCCAAAAATCCTCACCCAAAATCAGCCTTGTGGCACAGAGAGGCAGTTTCTTAAACTTGAGTAATGTTTATGAAAATAAGTATCTGTGTACCTCTGAGTACTCTTTCTCAGCACGATTGAGAAATTCCAACTTGAGACACTGAAGTTTTAGTCCATGAAAATGTCTCTTCGCTTTAAATTACCACTGCAGAAAAGAAATTAGTTTTGATAATTGGTAAAGTAATTTTAAATTATCTTTGAAAGGAAAACCCAAAATTTAAAGTGTGTAGGACTCCCTGCAAGTCCACCCAACTTGAGAATGTGCGAGTCAGGGCCCCATGCCGTGTGGCAGAGCTGCTGTAGGGCTCTGGGTTCTGCCTCTGGTCCCAGTGCCATAGCCAGAAACAGAAGCTGCAGCACAATACAGTGTAATTCAGGGTAATTCTCTTCAGCCATGCCCATGTGCTCTGTGCCCGCCATGTGCCAGGCTGTGCCAGATTCTAGGGACACGGAGCCCAGAGGCACCACCTTATCTTCCTGGAGCTTAGCACCCAGGAGGGACAGCTGGGGGGCACACGAGTTGTCCCACATACAGGGTGTTTCTGTAGCCTTGAGGTTAAGATGCAAGAGCTTGCGAGTCGGACCATCCGAGATGTAAGTCTCAGTTTTGCAAAATACTTAATTTCTCTAAGCCTTGGTTTCCCCAGATAGAAAATGGAGGCAAACGCAGTTGCCTGCCTTCCCCAGTTGTTGAAAGAATTAGATGGGATAATGCCAGGAGGTGCTTAGCCTGCTTCTGGATGCACTGATGACAAAACCCACTAATGTGTAGTGAACACCAGCTAAGGGCCAGGCATCACCCTAAGAACTTTCCAGATACGAACTCATTTACCCCGCACAATAGCCCTGTGAGGTGGGCACTGTTAGCCCATCTCACAGATGATGCTGATAGGAGACTAACCCCATTTTACAGGTGAGGACACGGTGGCAGTCAGGGCTTCATAACTCTCCCGGTAGATGTTACTGTTGCTGGCGTCAGCATCACCGCTCTGGCAGTGAGGGGATTGGAAGAGGCATCTGAGGAAGGGCCGTGGAGCTCGACTTTGAAGGAGGAGCTGCCTTTCCCTAGTGGAGAAAAGGGGCCAAGGCAGGGGAAAGCCCTCGGCGACACTGGGTCTGTGAGCTGTGGAGGGACCGGAGCAGAGGCACAGGCAGGTGGACTGGGGAGGAGGCTGGACTCCATCACTGAGAACACTGGGGGCTGGCAGGGCTTCTCAGAGGAGAGAGAGGATCCAGGAGGTCATCCTGTCTCCACCACTTCCTGGGATGGGTGGCTTCATCTCATGTGCTTCAGCTTTGCCATCTGTAAAATGGGGATGGAACGGTTGTGCATCTGCGCTAAGGGTTGTGGTGAGGAGAAACAGGTTCACTCAGGGGAACTGTGTAGCACAACTGTGCTCACTGGGCGCAGTGAGCGCTCAGTCAGCGGGGGCTTTATTGTTAGCCATTGCAGGGCTACCCTCCTGTTGGGGAGTAGTGATGGGTGGGAAGGTGGGGGGAGCAGCACCCATGGCCAGGGGCCCGCCAGGCAGCTGTTGGAAAAGTCCAGGAGAACAAGGCTGAGTGATGAAGTGGAGATGGCAGAGATGGAGGAGCAGAAGCTTGCAAGGCCGTCAAATGGGGACTGGAAGACTTTTCTGAAGTCAAACAGCCACTGTTTGAGGCGATTTGAAGGTGCTTCTTCCCCTTTGGGCCTCTGAAAGCCAAGCTGCATATTGAGTCCCAACTAGCCTTCCATTGTCCATTTAAGTGGTGCCTCATGCCCAGGACGGGGGACCATGATTGAGACTCACTCACCCTGAAGGGACTGCCCTGGGTAAGGCAACTCGTGGGGGTCCCAGGGAGCCAGAAACTGGGAGAGGGGCCCCAAGGCAGCATGGGGAAGCCCGCTGGGCACCATAGCACATCCAGAGGTCATGTGCTTTACTCCTAGGCCCCAGCTGCAGCCTGGGGGCTGGTCCTAAGCCATCACTGGCCAGGCCTGTCCACGCTCCAGGGAAGCACCAGAGGCTCGCTGGGCCTGGAAGTAGGGGTCATTGTTGTGCTAAGGCTGTGCATTGAAGAAGATGCCCCACGGTCCCACAGCTTGTGAGTCCAGGCCTGAGAATCAAACCTGGGTCTGTCCCTCGTAAGAGAGCATGCTGCCTCTCCCCCAGCAACCCACATCCTGAGTGGTGGCTAGAGGAGACCTTACCCTAGGCCTCTCTTCCCTAGAAAAAGAGTAAGAACAGAGACGGAGGGGCTGGTACATGACTCATTAACAAGTGCATCTTCTCAGAGTTCCACTTTTGGGGCTCCCAGGACTTTACAAGAGGCGTGGCTTCTGTGTGACGGGGTCAGGGGTCCCTTCTGAGGTCTCAGTCAAACCAAGCCTGTGGCCTTGAAAGAAAGCAACTTCTAATGGCTTAGAAATGCGAAGGCAGAGAGACCACGGTCCTTCAAACGGCACATCCTGGTTCTGCAGGTTCAGAACACTAAAACCCTGCATCATGGAGCCTCACACTTTTTAAAATAACAGTATTTCAGAATGTTTCAGGACGTGATGTTTCATCTCATTTGTCTCCCACCTGGTGATCTAGGCTAACGCACCCGATGAAAATGCCACTGAGTTCTACGCAAATCTGAAAAAACGAAGTGGGTGATTATGGATACTGGATAACATGCTTTGGTTGAAACTTAAATTACTCCTAGTAATTTATCATAGTGACTATATTTTCCACATGAAAAACAGGAGCATTAGGGAAAGAAATGTCAGTGTTCTTCTGGGGCAATGGCGTCAGGATTTGAAGCACGGCTGTTCGAAGCTGTCTGGGCCACGTGGTCACTTTCCCTGGTGGCGATATCAATTCATATTTGATGTGAAGTTTGTCCTTGTTGAACTGACATTCAGTGAATACCCACTGATGTCTGGAACCGTACTGGTCCAAGAAGCAAGAAGAGTTGTGATGTGGGTCCCATTTCCAAGTTGTCAACTTGAGCGCCCCCTTCCAGAGCCGATCATCAGACAGGGAGGATGACTGCATTGCCCAGAAATTGGTCCACTTGAGACCTCGGTAAAATCCTCCGGGACCCCCCCTATAGCCGGGTCTGAACTCAGACTTGATTCCCAGTGATGTACTGATCCCTCTCCCCACGGAAACAGCCTGAGCCCTCTCATGCTGAGGACTTTTGTCATCATTTCCACCACAGCTGTGATGGGGTAGCACTCAGGACACCGCAGGTGGTGCTCCCTCCAGGTGCGGGTGCTCACGTGCACGCTCGGTGCTGGGGTCGCGCTCTCTCTAGTGTCAGACATGAATCCTACCCATCTAATTGCACTTTGTCCTCTTGAGAAGCTGGGTATCGGGGGCGTGCCCCTCGCAGGACTGTCCTCATTCTTTCTCTTGGCTTTTCTCCTTCTCAGATCAACAACAAAGCCTGCGGCAAAATCCCGGTGCCCCAGCAAGTCGCCCAGGACCAGGACAAAGTCCACGAGCTTGTTCTCCAAAGCGAGCTGGGTGTCAGGCTGTTGCAGGGGCGAAGCATCAAGAAGGCCTTCCTCTCCCCTAGAACTGCCCTCATCAACTTCCTGGTGCAAGAGTGACTGCAGGGGGGCCTCTGAGGAGCCTCCTCCAGGCCTGGGATGAAGGGAAGAAGCCTGCTGGCCCAGGGGAGGGGAAAAGACCAATGTCTTCAATATTTACCTTCGTACTCAACAGACTGGCATCAACGGGGCGCCTCTGTGGTGGGGCCTGCTGCAGGGGTAAGGGCGGGTGTAGGCAGAGGAGAGAGATGAGTGAAGGGGGAGGGAGCGGCTTGTGCTTCCCCCGACTCCCACCGCCATTGCAGGGTGGAGGAAACCACCTGTGAAGCCGCCAGAGATATTGCCGGTTAGGAGCAGGAATGAGAAAAGAGAAGCAAGTGAGAATGAACACAGTGCCTCTCGAGCCTGGGAGCTTCTGGATCCCAGAAATTGCGCTGCCTTAGGCACACCCCAGGAACGTGATGGTGAACTAAGGAACCACACGGGGCTCAGGAGCAACATGGACAGTCACTGTTGAGCGGGTAACAGCCTCAGCATCATGGCGGATGGTCTCGGTGCCTTCAGGCTAGATGGAGAAGCCATTTGGATCATGCCCAAATATCCAGTATCTGGAATGGACATTGGGGTCTTCAGAAGCTGCTCTGAACCAAAAGGCAAGAGGTGCTAGTCCCTCTACCAACATCCCCCCTGCTCCTCAGCTCTCCTGGGAGGCTGCTTCCTCCCCAGCCCAGCTGGATGCGCCTGTGGGCCTGCTCTGATGCTGGTACACAGGCTCCTGAGCGAAGCACTGCTTCCTACCATGAGTGATCAGCAGCACCTCCTCAACCCTCCCATAGGGTGTAAAATTTGCTGCATAGTGAAGCAGAACCAAGCTGGTTCCAATCTCAGATGGAACCCATCTCAGAGCCCACCACAGCCCAACAGAGAGTCTGCTCACGTGGGCCCCAAATGGTCATGCTGCCATGAAGGGCCCCCAGAGCCAGTCATTGGGAAGAGCCAGTTCACCACAGCAGACAGAGGGGGCTGATGCCACCCAACATTACCTCCTGTGTTCAGGCCACAGCAGTCCGGCAGCCAGGGAGAGGCCAGGAACGGACACGTGTGGTTGGAATACTAGGGTGATCCTTCCTGGGTTTATGTGAAGTCAGCCAGTAGGTGCTCTTCCCAGAGCTGGCCTGAGCCACTGAGGAGTGTTTAATGCGGGAAGCAGAGGAGAATCTAGCCATTTTGTGATGCCGAAAATCTCTATTTGTTCTCTGATGCCATTTGTTGGAATAGCCTCTGATGTGGCTACAGTTCAGCAGCTAACAGATGGCTTTGGGTTTTTTTAGTTGATAGCTGAGGTCTTAGTTGTTTTGTTTTGTTTTTATTATTGTGGTAACGTTGGTTTATAACATTACGTAAGTTTCGGGTGGACATCATTACCAGTTGGCTTTTTCTTAATGTAATAAAATGTTTGTCGTGTATGACTTTGGGACATATGTGTGATCTTGGAGTAGCCACCATATTCCAATTCTGGGAGTTAATCAGGAACAGACTGAGGTATTCTGTCATCCACAGAGGCATTGGCTGTGTGCCTGACTCCACATGGAGTGTTACAAAGTGAGACGCATGCGGAACTTAGAGAATGTGGTAGACAACATGGATTCAGGCACATTAGCAACAGCAAGTAAGTCACTGGTTCTCATACTTGCTCAAACTTATTATCATGCCTGGTCCCCATGCCCAGAAATCTTGATTTAATTGATCTGAGCTGCACTTGGGCATCAGGGAATCTTGAAAACTCCACAGGTAATTCTCATGGGCAGCAAAGTTTGAGAACTACTGGATTAATTGGTGCATTTGAACCGTAATGTCTAACGAGTCCTTCCTCTCCTAATCTTCAGCTTCATTAGGATGAGTTTGATCCAGGACTAAAACACAAATGCACTGGAGCTGGGGAAGACTAGGACCAGAAGGGAAGGCAGGGGCCAGAGCTCTCGAGCAGGTATTTAAGACATTCCCAGAGCTGACCTGTGTCCACAGTCCCATTCCATGTACCCGCAAATGTGGATTAAATATAAGCAAACAGATGAGGATATTTCGTACAAGGAGGGAGGAGTGAGTGTTTTGCTTGATTGTCTTGTTTATCCCCAAGGTAAGCTGAGTGGTCTTGAACCCGTCGACAAGATGAGGGTAGGGAGCCTTTTATCTGCACATAATCTGGCTAGAGCAATGGCCCAGAAAAGCCTCAAGGCTACTGGACTGACCCGAATGGCTTTGGAGAACTTGTTCTCCAAGAGGATGAAACATTTGAAAATGAGCTCATTGGCACTCCGAGGAGATAGTATTATGGGGCAACTGAACAGAAAACTGATCCCTTGGGGTGGGGAGGTGGAGTGGGGAGTGATCTCAGTCCTTTAGTAACTGCCTTGATTAGGTAAGAACCTGGGCTCGACAAGTTCACTTGCCTTCTGTCATTTAGTTCCTACAAAAACCCTAGAGGGAAGGAATTATTTTCTCATAAATATGAAGAAACCCAGGCTCTGAGATTCAATAATTTGGTCAGTTTCCACTGCAAAAAAGTAGACGAGCCAAGATCCAAACCCTCGTCTTCTGGCCTCCAAATCCCCTTATGCCACCTGGCTGTCTCTACCAGTCCCTTCACCTAATTGCCCATCTTGCTTGAAGTACCACAGTCAGGAAAACTGAGATGTTGGCCAAAAGCCAGCATTTTGAGCAGAGTCTGGCCAGGGCTCCCTCCTGTGAAGTCCTCACATCTGTAAAGCCAGGAAATCACAGCAGTGCCCTTTGTACAGGGACGGGCAGTGGCTGAGAGGCCAAGAGCGCAGAGTTGGTTCCACAGGACCAGGGCTGAAGGTTGCTGCCAAAGCAGTGGAAGACCCAGGCTCATGGGCAGTGTCAGGGAAATGAGGGAAGAGAGTCTGTGCACCTGGAAAGTGGTGCCTGGGAAGTCCCACGGCAAATGCCACCACAGTAGGAACCAACTGTCCACTAAGGAGAATGAAATTGATCTCCCAGACCCTGAAACAGTAAGTGAGCTGGGAAGCGGCATAGGCACGCTTCATCTCAACCTGAAGACTCACCTTCAGGGAACTGGCTAAGAAAAACAGGGTGCAGCCAGGCAGCGGAAGACGAGGCAGCCGGCAAAAAAGTGGTTTTTAAAAAACATGTACTATGGGACTGGCCCAGTAGCTAGTGGGTGGTTAAGTTCATGCACTCTGCTTCTGGCAGCCTGGGGCTCACAGGTTCAGATCCCAGGCACAGACCTACACACCACTCATCAAGCCATGCTGTGACAGCATCGCACATACAACATAGAGGAAGATTGGTACAGATGTTAGCTGAGGGCCAATCTTCCTCACCAAAAAGAAAAGTGTAATATGGAAATTTTCTCATAAATAAAGCAGTATACTTATACAATGTGATCCCAACCATGTTTTTTTTAAATTCTAACCCTTACAAAGAGAGAAAGGAATTTGCCACAGATCATTGGTTGAGAGTCCTGCAAGTTATTTTTTCCTTCCATTTACTTTTTTGCATTTTCTAATTTTTATTGGCCATGTAGTATTTCACTATTGGGGAAAAAACATCAAAACCTACTGTGAAGATCCAGATGAGCTGAGGACCCTGGGTTTTTTTTTTTCTCCCAGTCAGGGTATCTTGCTGCCTGTTGGGGGTGTGCCCCAGTTAGAAAAACCTACTCCTTTTGTTGTGTGAAGTGGAGTCCAAAGAAGCAGAAAGCAGCCTCCGTGAAGCTGTCGCCTGTACCATCACCCAGTGTGGGGAGGTGTGGGAAGCTCTCTCTCATCTCTCAGCCTTGGGATCTTGCAACCAGAGGACACAAGAACAGAAGGTAACAGTCCCTCCATGGAACTCTCCTGTTCTTGGTGGACAAAGCAATATGGCGACCAAGAGCGTGAGCTCTGGAGTCAGCCAGACCTAGGTTCTGTGATTATGTCACTTAAAACCTCCATGACCTAGGCAAGCCATGGACCCTCTCTGAACCTTTGTTTCCTCAACTGTAAAACAGGAGTAAAAATAATAATGCCTTAGGGTGTGAGGATCAAGAGAGACAATGTGTGGAAAGCACGTGGCACCTAGTAAGCTCTCAATAAATGAGAACCGCTTAGGATGATTGATCTTGCCTGGGTAAGAAGAGGCTAAAGGTCTAGAGAGGGAGTCTCTTGGGTCAGAGAGAAGGGAAAGTTTAGAAAAAGATGCATCCCACCTGCAAATGTCAATCCTGGCCATCCCAGGCCTGCGGAGGAAAACATTTAGTGAGGAAACATGGGGGGATTTTGATCCTGTTGGCAGAACCAGGCTTATCATATGGTATTTTCACCTCATGCCCTGAAACGTTAGTATTCTCTACTCCCCAGCTTCTGGTTCCAAGCCTCCTGCTTAGTTTCTGGGAGGCTCATCCGTGTGACAGTGATTTCTCTTTGGTGCTGGAGATACTCTCTTCCTTAAGTGGTGGCCCAGGCCATGAAAGACCTGAGAAGGGTCTTGGAAGCTCCCAAACCTCCTTCAAGCCCCACTGTGGCCATCTACTCCTGTCCCAGGACGTGTAGAATTGTGACATGGGAAGGAATGGAGCAAAGGATGAAAAGTCAAGAGCTAGGAACCATAGGGGTGAGTCCAATCTAAGCCTCCAGGTCAAGTCTGGCTTGAGTGTCCTGCCTGTGGTGCCCAGAGTAGGATCTCCAGTGACCTCTGCATCCCTCCCTCAACAGCAGTTAATGGAAGGAGCGTTTGGGGCTTGCTAGGGGAGCCTCTTGACTGAGTGGAGCAGCCATCATTCTTGTTGCCTCTGCTGCCATGGCTTGGGGTTTACTGATTGATGGCCTGAGGCTGCTGGGAGCAGATGGCCCAGTGGTATGAGCTGGAGGAGGTTTGGAGCCAAGTGGAGAAGTCCACTAGAGACTCTTGCAGACTATTCGTGGCCTGGGGCCCCTTGGCAGGCCAATACTCAGACAAGATGGCCTCCAAACCAAGAACTGAGAATCAGAAGTTTTCATTTATGTGTGGTTTGGTTCCTGAACTGAGCTGCAGGGGACGGGTTATGAGGCCACTAGTGCACACAGACTTGCTGCAGCATGCAACCGGGCCAACAACACATCCTGCTGGGCTGTAGTTGGTCGTTAGGGACCAGAGTCCAGAAAAGGCTTGGTTCCTGCACCAGCAGGCCTGGCCCCAGCCTGCTGCCCTGCTCAGTAGGTTGCCCCACTAGCAGAGACAGGAAAGGGCAGCCAAGGCAATCCAGGCATTTGGAGCCCCAGGCACCAGTCAAGGGGCTTTGCTGCTGCTCTTGAATCCTCATGTTGATGTTACAGAGTGGGAATTATGACCCACGTCCTGTAAATAAGGAAACTGAAGCCTAGAAAATAGAGTGAATTACCGAAGTCACCGGTATTGACCTCTACAGCCAGGATTCAGCCCCAGGTCTGCCTTTCTGTGAACACCTCTTGCTTTCTCCACAGCAGCAACCTGCCTTCTGGGAGGGAAGAAGTGGAGGGGTCTTGGGAAGAAATACAGCTGGTTCTTGTTCCTTCTGTCCGGGAATTCTGAACTGGAGCTCTGACATGTGTGTGGCTCCACAGACTTGTCCCTCTTGGAGGAACAGGACTGGGCATTTGTACCCTGAATCTGCCTGTCATTGGCTGAGGGTCACTTCTGGGATTAGGGGGGTAATAACTTCCTGGGCAGCTCAGGGTGAAGGGGCTCCCATTGGCTCAGGGAAAGTTTTCCAGAAAAGGACACTGAGCTGTCAGCAAGCAATGTGCAGAGCAGCTGGGACCAGGCACATTGACCTGTGAAGATGATCTGGGAAGAGCACCCAAGGCAACCTCCACAAGGAGAGAAGGCCAGAGTCCAGGGGTGAGGAAGTGCACTAGACGGAAGCCAGAGTCACAAGAGAAGTGGAGCGTGCATGGAGTCTAGACAAGCCGAACGGCCTCTGGCCCACCCTATGCCCATGGGCCATGGCTCGGGCGGTGCCGCTGGGTTCAAAGGTAGATAAGACCAAACCAGAAGGCGTTATCATCCCCCTTTTGCAGATGACGAAACCATGGCTCGAACAGGCTGTGACTCACTTGAGACCCAGGCAGTAAGTGATGAAGTATGATGATTCCTAGTCTCTGCTCATCCCCTCAGCGCCCCTCCCCCTACTTTGTAGGAAAAGCCCAGTGCTACCACCGGGCAGAATTTAGCTCAGGGGGTAAATTTTTTCATAATGATGAGCCGCACCCCAGTCTATGGATCAAGGAAGGGCATAGGGGTAGACAAAATGTGAAGTTTGCCCTCGCCCTTCTTCCTGTGAGAAGAGCGAGCAGAAAACATCTGTTTCGTGGGCTGGGTCCCTGTCTGACGCTCCCAGGGTGGGCGGCTGAAGGCTCTCATCCAAGCTGATGAGTTTGGAGATTGGAATCTGGGGTGACCAACAATGAGCAAGGGGGGAATGCCCCCAGGGAGAGTGGGTGGGTGGTGACTGTGCTGGCAGGGAGGGGACAGCCTGGAGCAGCCAGGGAAGGGCCAGTCCTTCGGGCAGAGGCCTCAGATCCAAGGGTGGGGCAACATTTGTCCAGAAGGGTTGACCTCACTTGGGGCCTCCTCCGTCACATCTCTAGAGCTGCCCACGTGAAGGAGGGGCCGCAGAGATAATGAGGCCCTGGGGGTAGGTGGTGGCCAGGCTGCTGGAGTCATGGGCCTGGAACCCAGCACTTATGACTCACCTCCGCATGCCTCAAGCTCTGACCTTGGAGTCCAGTTCCAGGAAGAGCACGCCTATGCCAGACACCCAGTGTGTAGGGTCACTGTCTGTGATTCCCCGAGATCAGCAAGGATGATAATAGTTCCCATTTTGTGAGGACTAATCATGTGCTAGGCCCTGTTCTAAGTGCTTTACCACAGAAGGGGTCTTGCTCAAGACCACACACGTGAGAAGATGGCAGAGCCGTGATTCCGATGCTGCTGCACCATATTGCTTCCCAAAGGCCTTTATGGAAAACAGCCCTCAACCCTCCTGGATTTTCAGACAGTCCTGATTTCTGGCTTTCTCTCCAATTGTCCCCCAAATACCTAGAATCGGTGAGTACATCCCAGGTGTTCCGAGGCACCCACTTTAGTGTGTGCCTGGGGAGGGTCAGGGCTCTCTCTGTGCTTGGGACTGGCCAATCCGAAGGAGCCCTCACCTCTGACAGGCAGACAGAGTCCCCTTTGGGCTCCATCACTGGGACCTAGAAGTCAGGGAGTCAACTTTGCTCAACCCCACATTCTGTTAGGGAAATCCCGTGGGAGGGGAGCTGGGCCTGCAGTCACAGGGAGAGCTTCTTGGCCTCACGGCAGCCCAGCCAGTGTCTTCCCCAGACCATTCTTCCCATGAGCAATGAAAGAAGCTCATCTGGGATTGCTGAGGGGTAGCCCACCCCTGGCCCCACCCAAAGGAGAACTCACCCACCCACCGTACCTGCACAGCTGCACCCTCATGGGCTGCGCTCAGAACCAGGAGGAGAACCGGCCCTGAGGAGGGACTCCCTTCCTCAAACACAGAGGTGAGGGGGAGTGTGAGGAGGGTGTGATGGGCACTGTGGGGTCAATAGGGGAGGCAGGGCCACCCACAGAGTGATGTCATCCACTGGGTCTGGCCTGTCATCCATCAGGAAAAAAGGCAAGGTCCCCTTCCGCTAGAAACAGGGCCAGGGTGGGCCAGAGGGGCTTTGTCAGGTGGGCTCCAGAGGGGGCTCACTATCAGTGGCAGGACACAAGGGCAGCCTCTGCACAGAGACAGGCTGAGAGAAATAGCTCAGAAGAGAGAACCGAAGCCAGGTGTCACTGAACAGCTCCATTATTAGTTAGCAGCTAATCTCTTAGTTGTCAGTCAACACCTTAGTTTCCAGGCAATATCTTAGTTTGTTACTACTATTTTAATTGACTACTATTATGGACCGAATGTTTATATCCCTCAAAATGCATATGTTGAAACTCTACCCTCCAATTGATGGCCTCTGGGAAGTAATTAGGATTAGATGAGGTCGTGAGGGTTCCATCCTCATGGATGGGATTGGTGCCCTTATAAGAGTCACGAGAGAGCTTGCTTCATCTCTCAGCTCCCTGACATGTGAGGACCCTATGACAAGTCAGCAGTCTGCAAGCCCGAAGAGGGCCCTCACCGGAACTCAACTGCTCTGGCCCCTGATCTCAGACTTCAGCCTCCGGAACTGTGAGGAATACATTTCTGTTGTTTGTAAGTCACCCCATCTATGCTACTTTGTTTCAGCAGCCCAAACTAAGACAACTGTTAACATCTTAGTCATCAGCAAACAATCCAAGTTATCAGCAGACATATTAGGTGTCAGTTCCCCTCTTAGCGAGTAGGAGTAGAGTAGACCTCTTAGCTGACAGTTACTTCATTTATTGCCTGCGACACCTCAATGGTGCACTAATACCTCAGTGGCCTGCTAATATCGTGAATGTCTACTAATCATCTTTAGCAATAAAAAGTTTTTAATTAGCAGCTAATTGGTAATGCAACTATAACATGTAAACCCCCAAACCTCAGTGGTCTCACACAGCAAACTTTATTTCTCATTCCCATAAGTCTTATCCTTTGGAGAAGGGAGCCGGGGAGGAAGTTCACTCTGTTCCAGCTTGATGGAGGAACCCAGGCTGATGGAGGCCCCATTGTCTTCAACCCTTGGCTTTCAAGGTCGCCCTGGACATTGATATCCAGGTTGCAGACGAGGGGGAGAGAGAGACGGAATTTCATAAGGAGATTTTTATGGGCCAGGTCTGGAAGTGGCATATATCACTTCTGCCCTATTTCTCTTGGCCAGAATTCGGTCAGCTGGCCTCAGAGGGGCCTGGGAAATGTGGTCCGGGTTGGGCAGCCACTTCTCAGCAACAACTCTGCATGAGGGAAGGGGAACCCAAACCTGTGGGCGGCCAGCTGCCTCTGCCACCTGAGCAATCTTCATTTCCAAACTCTTGTTGTCAGTGTACATCTAAGTTATCTTCTAAATATCTCAGTTGTCTGCTAACACCTGGGTTTACAGACGTCTCCTGAGTGACAACTGTTTACCCTCTAAATCTGTGAAAGCTCCTAATTGTGGCTCTCAAACAGCTTGTGGTCACAGACTGGATCATCGCTTACCCTGCTGATCCCGCCCTGCCCTCTGTCCTGGACTCCGGGCCGCACTCCACAGAGATGCGTGAAATCACAGACCTGCCTTATGCCATTTTATGAGTGACCAATTTGTACTCCAAAGGTTTGTTTGTTGGTCCCCAGTTCTGCCCGCTCTCCTTCCTCTGTGAGACTCACACACTGGTTTGTGGAGACAGTCTGGAGTGTTCTGTTGGTTTGGAGGGTGTGGGACGTTTTGAAAGGTAGAGAAGGGCAGGTTTCCCAGATGCCCTGCAGGAAGCCTGGGAAATTCTCCAGATTCCTGCTTCTGAAGGGTCATGGTTGTTGATTCAGGGTGGAAATGTGACCCATCCCCAAATGCTTCACTATGTTTTAGTCCTGGAGACTTACACCTCACCCCCAACTCCGCCTCAACACACACATGCACATGCATATCACATACACACACATCCCACTTACAATACGCATACCACACACACAACACACACCACACACACATACCCACCATACCACACACCCCAC